>NC_060279.1:64990379-65290379 GCF_021613505.1 Equus quagga
GCTAAACCCTGGGGAGGTGGAGGATGGACCCCTTGTCCTCAGCTCTCATTTGTGTGAATTCTAGTATGTTTATTACAACAGTCTTATGGCTTTACATGTCACCCCCTCTTTATCTGTGAAATCACAGACTGGCAGGGCTTCAAGGAGCTTCTAGAAACTACCCATTTCACCCTGTCCTTGGTGGCTTGCTAGTTTGTGGTGGGACCTGGTGTGAATCGAGGACCTTGGGCACGTGGGTAATCGGTGCACCATCCTCTGACATCATGTAGGCCTCCAGGTGGTTGGCCAGGCCCAATAAGAAGAGTACTTCTCTTCTTCCCTTAGCGTTGATTTGGATTTCTGGTTTCTCATGTTATCTTAATGCCACACAGTGGAACCCTCTTTTCCTAATCTAGGGCCAGTGGGCATCTCTGGTTGGAGGAGGAGAGAGGGAGGGACAGAGGTGATAAGGAAAAATCAGAAACCGCATTGCACGTGAGGATAAGGGATATGATAGAAGCAAGAAGTCCCAGCTTAGACATTTTTTTTTAAGGCTATTTCTATTTTTCTCTTGTTCACTCCTCAAGTGACTTCTCAAAGCCTGATGACTTAAGTCATACTAACATTGCGGCTCTTAGGAGTAAAACAGCGAGGAAGGCTGTCCCCTGGCCTCTGCTTGCAGAAGGAGCAGCTGTAAACCGTGTGCCACCGATGATGTGCCGCCTTTCCTAGCGGTGGTTAAGTCCTGGGGTTTTGTTGCTGTTGATCTTCGCATTCCTTAGTCAATGCATGTGATAAGAACTCAATCTTCCTTGGCCATGGCTGTGCCCACGGCACCCAGCCAGCCTCTGCCGGTTCGAGGGCCTCCTCCAGGAAGACAGTGGGATTTGTGCCCCTGGTAAGCTGAGAGGCGGGGACGTCTTTGGGGTTTTAGGAAGGGAGGTATCTAATTCCTTCACCAGGCCAGCCTCCTGTGCAGGCAGGAAAAAAACTGTGAAAGTGTGAGGTTGAGTGGCCCCGGCGCCGGCCTCTGCTGGGGACTGAGGAGCGCAGCTGTCTGACCCCGGGTGAAAAGTTCAAATCTGCATTTAAAAGGAGTGCCAGGAGTGCAACACCCCCCCCCCCCACCCCCCATTTCACCAGTCAAGTTGAAACCGTTCACATTTTAGAGGATGTCGTCAGGCCTTGCGCTGGGGCATCATCAGCTCCTGGTTCCCCAGGACAGCTACAACTCAATGATGCGGGAAGCCAGGAGAGGGAGTGCGGGACTCTTCTAAGATGCACTTCTCGGGTAACAATAGTTGAGGACCACCCCCCGCCCCCAGGCGCCTGGGAGGAGGGGGCAGTTTCTTGTTAGTCAGACACAGGGCATTCAAACCCTTTCCCCACACGCTCTTGGGGGCGCCTTTCCTTTTCTGCTCTCCTCCCTGGGTGGTGTGGAGCCACTGGCAGCCTCCGGGGGACCCTGGGGAGGGCCACAAGGTGTCACTTCCACAGCCTGTCCACAGAGGGGCTGCCCCGCTGTCTTTGACCTGTGGTTAAAATGCTCTGCTTGGCCTGACTGGCCCAAGTCAGCCTGCCCCCTCCTCTGTGCCCTCCTGCTGTCCTGAGTGAGGGGCACCCTGTGCTTTTCTAGAAGCTTCAATGGCCTCAGCAGGCAGAATCAAGATGGGCCTCATGGGGTCAAGGAGGGCCTAGGCTTGGGGAGAGGAGCCGGGGTGGGGGTAGGGAGGAAGGAGAGCCCGGCCTCTGCCTGCCTTCTGAGCCGAGTAGTGACAACATCAGCTTTCTTCCCTTCCTTGTCCTGCTACCCTGCACAGAGGGGGGTCTGGCCACAGCCCTGCCCGGAAACCCCTCCACTCAGCTCTGATTTGTTTACTTGAGCATTAGGTGAATGTAAACAGTTCAACCTCTTCGATTTTATATCCCTAAAGGGTCTGAGTGTGAATACAAATGGGTATTAGGCCCCTGTGGTTTCAGTGACTTTCCCCACCCCCTCGCGGTGCTAACCAGCAGGTCTGTAACCTGCCCGGAGGAAGACACGGTCTTCTGTAAACTCCGGGACTCGGCCTGCCTCCTTTTTCTTTCCTTTTGGTTTTGAATGCTGAGATTTAAAAAGTCCTGTTGGGAGGCCTCCCTCTGTAGGACTGAAAGTTTCAGGGCAGCAGAGGAAAGCTGTTGTTAAGGGGAAATCTTAGTTATTTTGATCTCTCGTTTGGGGAGGAAGAGAAGTTTTCCATGTTCCTGTTACTTTGTCAAACGCACTTGGGAATTTTGGCTTTTTGGTTAAACTAATCCTTTAGCACTGATCAGATGGCAGAGTATACCTTTGTTGCATTCTTTCTGAACCTTCTTTTTTCGAGGGTAGTTAGGAACTTGGGCTTTTGGACTGTTGGCCCTGTAAGAAGTGTGGTGCCTCGGGAAGGATCTCTCTGGTCAGTTTAACATGAATTCTTGCTTTCTCCTTTACTAGAGTAGGACACAGACATTTTTTTTCCCCCAAGGGGATCATGGGAACTCAAAGTCTTGAGGGCCATGCCAGGTCACGTTACCCACAAGGTTCTAGAACGTCCATTCTATTAGGGAGCTGGCCTTTACACCCCCACTCCCAGCTCCTCCCACTCTCCCCCCCTCCCCCCCCCCCCGCCAGTTCCAGTAAGGGGCACCCTTCTTTGCAGCCAGAGGGCCATTGTGACCTGCAGAGGAAGGAGTGGAACGTCACCCACCCCCGTACATCACCCAACCCTGTACGTTTGCGTTCTGGTTCATGCGTTCAAGGCCCGGGCAGTTCTGTTCCCTGTGGTGGCTCTGAGTCCAGTCACGCCATCACAGGGGCATTTTAATTAGCAGGCCTTAGTCATTAGTGAGTTATTGTTTTTGTCTGGAAACACTTAAGTACTGTTTACTCGATGTCTCAACGAAATGCAAAACAGCAATTAAGCAGAAATTTGTTGTATGAGGCAGGAACCGAAGTGGATTGTCAAAAGCAGGTCGTGGTTCCTCCAAACCAAGTAAAGTCGCTTTTCCCTTCAGCCTTCTGATAACTGGAATGCTGCAAATCCTCTCTTTCTTGGAGACCTGCCCCCTAGAGTTCTCTGATAGAAATACTTGGGAACTTCCTGTCTTCCTGTGTCCTTCCTTCGTTGGTGTGGACATTTAGGTTTGCTACAGTGTTAATCTTTACTTTTTTTCCCTGTCATTTTTGTTGATTATCTGGGATATTTCAAAACTCTTTCAAATGAAATTATTTGCGAAAACTCTTGCATATCCTTGTGTGATGATTTATAGAACTTGAGGCTGTACTCTTTGCTGTTCTTGAGAGCAAATGCCATTGTTCGTCTCACAGATCCTTTGTGACCTCTTGAGAGGGTTGTTGGGATGCTGGGGTAGATATCCCTTTTACTTAAGAAAATCTTTTTACGGACTGGTGGGAAAGAAGCTAACACTAAGAATTCTGGCTGAGGCGGAGCTGGAGAGGCACTAGAATGCCAAAACAAAACTGCTTGCACTTCCGACAAGAATCACTGAACCCAAAGGAAGGAGTTGGCTTTGCTGAAACAAACAAACAAACAAACTTTAGTAGGATTCCCGCTCTTCCCAGAATCCAAAATCCAAAGGTTGTGGAAAATGGAATCACATGAGAAGGCCGAGGGGCGGTGTAAAGGGAGCAAGTTAACTCTGAATCACATCATAGTGGCCTCCTTTCCAGGAGACACCTTGGTGTAAAACTCTTCCCACCAAGTTCGTCATTGGGCACTCTAGTTTCGAGCCTCTTGGGCTCTTGTCTCACCCTCCCTGTCTCTTCTTTTTTTTCCTCTTTTCCCTTCAAACAATATCTTCTGACTTCCAGATTTCTGATAAATTGATAAGAGGCATTGCGTGAGTCAATAGAGCTGTAGACACTTTGCCAATATAACCCCGGCTCTATTGATCTGCCAGTAAATTAAAGTCTTACTTAGAGGCTGCCGATATTTCTAATCTCCTGCCTCACCAATTACATCCTCCTGGCTACCTGGAAAGGGGACTTGAGCTTTTGAACCTTTGGTGTTGTAGTTGGGAGCGGACGGCTGTCCTTCCACAGGGCTGGGGGCACTTGCATTGAGCACGGAGGAAAATGAACCAACATCATTCCTTGTATGGGATCAGTTTTCATGCTACAAGGTTCATTAGTAAAAATTTCTGGAAAACAAATTCCATCATGGTGGTCACGTAGATTTTATAGCAAGTCCTGCAGGCCACTCTTACCGTTGGATTTTCTCCAAGTTTGGAGGTAGAGACAGTTGAGACGAACTGCTCTTGGAGCTTACCCCGGCATCTCTCACTTAAAAAAAATTGTGGACAGCCTTTCTCTTGCATTGGGAGAGAACAGGAATTTGGATTAAAAGCTGGGTTATTAGTGTTTATCGCTTAAAAACACTGCCTGAAAGCTTGTGGAAAAGGAGAGAACAGAGGAGGGGTGCCCAAAACGGGAAGGCCTGGAGGCGTGCATAGGTGCTTGCTGCTTTTCTGGGGTTTTGTTTTGCCATCGTTTTGCATTCTCATTAGAGCAGAGGAACGAGGGAGAGAGAATTCATTTCTTTGTCCGTTCTAACTTTTGCCCATGGTGTCCCCTCTGTCACTCCCCTTTCGCTCACTTGTTTGAAGTCGAGTAACAATAACAACTGCTTCAAGATGTCCGCGCAGGAACAATGGGGCTCACAGAGTTCCCTACCGGGATGCCCACTTTCCGCGATGGCGGTTTGAGCAGATCGTTTGTCCGATAAGCTCCTTTCAAGTCCCGTTTATGTGGTTGGCTTTGGGAAGAAATCTCCAGATAAATGCTGTGTTCTCTCTAATACTCCAGAGCGAAAAATCAATGGGAAGGATAATTCCTTCCCTTGTCCAAGGCACACTTCTTGTGTGTTTGTACCTCGAGCAGCACTCAAAATTTTTTTATGAAAAATCCAGTCCTGGAGTCCCATCTCTTCTCCAGCACTCGAAGGAAGGAAGCGTTAGGAGGTGCCTGGGTCCCCTTTAGTAGAAAGAACAGCTGGGAGACCTGGGAATAGTTGTCTTTCTCTTTCTCCCTCTCCTTACTCTCAAGTGGGAGAGGTTGAGGGTGAGCTGGGACAGGTAATGTGGGAAGCTGACCCGTGGGCTTCTTGAGCTGGCTGAGGTAGGGAGGGGATGGAAGGTGCACGGGGGCCCAGGACCAGGTGTGAGGTGTTAACCGGCCTCCCCTTCTTAGCCAAGGCCTTGCAGGACTGCCAGAGGGTGGCCAAGATGGCGGCCCACCTGAGGCAGTGAGGGGAGACTTGCCTGTCCGAGCGTTCCCTTTGCTCCCTTGGCTCCGTTGGGCTGAGTGAGTGAAGAAGATGTTAGACAAGGAGAAACCCCAGGAGGTTGGGATTGACTTTCCCCTTTGTTTGGATTGCATTGTGTTGTAGGAGGTGTTTAAATCTTGTTCACACCTGTCGAGGCTGAGGCCTGGCTTTGAGAGCAGTTTGTAACAAGACTTCTGTTGTTGTTGCCGAAAAGGTTTCTAGCTCACAACAGAGGAACTTTATTGTAGCAACTTGTTAATGTTCAATTAGGCAAATTCTGGGTGCCCCGGGGCGGTGGAAGGGCTTGCTGACTTTCTCTGGCTGCCTGTGCCCCTGTTTGCAGGGATGGGGTGGGAGAAGCAAAGTCTTGTCCACGGGCCCTTCCAGGGGGCAACAGATGGGGTCTTGGCTGAGCTTGAGAGCCTCTCTGAGGCGTTTGAGGTTGGTGAGGGTGAAGGGAGCAGGTCTGGTGCCAGCTCTGTGTGTTTGGTTGTAACAGCCTTCCCCTGTGTGTTGGCACTGGCTGACTCCCCCACCCTTAGGTGGGGCACCGGCTGTGCATCATGCACAGTTTGCCTGTAGGTTGGGAGGAGCGGGGGAGGGAGGACACCAAACCTGGTGTGTGGCAGCTTCAACATGATGCTGCCCCGGGCTGGGGAACCCGGGTATCTTTCGGAATCTGAGCCTGACTGGCCACGCCTGGGTATGTTCTCCGGCATGATTCTTCTTGACTGACTGTCCAGCACCTGATGGGCAGTGTTTGCCACCTCCCGTTGGACTGAGGTCTTGAGATTGTGGAAAGGGAAAAACAGGAAGCTCATTTCTCTAATAGGAGGTTTGACTCGGAGGTGCTTACATTCTGCCACAGGAGCCTGGTTGGCTGACAGCTGTCTTTTCATGGTAGAAAAAAGCAAGGGGGGGGATGGGTGGGACATGGGGGTGGGACTGGAGCTGTGCTTTGAAAAAAGAAAAAAAAGAGAAGTTCAGAGGGGCGTTGCTCCCTCCTGTCCTCCTTTGGCCCACCGTCAAGGTGTGCCTGGGCCCTGGCAGCCAGAAGGAGGCGGGAGGTATATGGTCCCTCCCCACTGTCTCAGTGAGCTTCTGTGCTGGCAAGGCCTGGCTGTAAAATATAGTCCCCTGTGGTAGCCTTGCTTCGCGGTGTTGAGCGATGAGGAGTGCGGGGCACCCGGCAGTGTATTAAACACTAGTTGAGCACAGGAGGGGCAGTATATCACAGAGGAGAGATAAGCAAAGTTCTCTGATAGTGGATCAATAAAGGTTAGTGACATCATATCTCAAAGTGAGGGAACCTGCTTTCTGCAGAGCCATTTATCAGATCACAGCCTGGAAGGGCATTAACCCCTTTCTGGCCAGATTTCTTCTTTCTGAACCCAGATAGACCAAAATTTCTTCTTGGGGGGTGTGGGGATTCACTCCCCCCAACACTGTTATTTAAGCACTCTTCTTGTGCTGGTTTTGGAAATACCTTCTACAGTTAGCATATTAAGCCAGCAGTGGCTTTGGGCATGCACTGTGTGTTTATGGAAAGTTTCTTAACTTTGAAATTTGTGCAGAAATTCCCATAAAAAGGCATTTTTCTACTGTAGCCTTAGAACTACGCCAGCATGTTGTGGGTGTGCAGCTGTCTTGCTGTCGGACACCTGGGAGCTGAGCTCTGTTTGATGGTCAAGCAGTTTGACTGAACTGGGTGATTACCATTATTACAAGCCTGAGAAGGATCCCAATTTGTCTTTTTGGCTGCATGGTGTTCTAGAGATTTACAAGTCTCCCAGTGGTCTAGGATTGGCAAACTACAGCCTGTAGGCCAAATCTGGCCCAGCGCCTGTTTCTGTGTGATTTGCCGGCTAAGAATGGTTTTTACACTTTTAAATGGTAGGGGGAAGTCAAAGGAAGAATATTTCGTGACACGGGAAAATACGTGAAATTCGTGTTTGTGTCCATAAATAAGGTTTTAGTGGGAAACAGACAGGCTTGCTGGTTGGTGTGTTATCTGCGGCAGCTTTCATGCTGCAGTGGCAAGCTGAGTGGCCGCAACAGACACTGAATGGCCCACAGAGCTGAAAGTATTTACCTGGCTCTTTACAGAAAAAGTTTGCCAACCCCTCGTCTAGCTTCTAATCACAAATCTGCTGTCTAGCTGTGTGACCTTGGGTAAGTCACTTAACTTCTCCATTGCATTGGTCTCTGTAATAAAATCTTGTCCCTTGCCTCCTCCAGGGTGTTCTGAAAATCAAATGACGATGGAGGAGAGATGGATTTGAAAAATAACTAGTATTTGCAGTGTTTATTATTAAATTAGCAGACCCTCCAGCATGTAAACCCATTTAAGATAGCTACGACGTGGGAATTTCCCTTATGGAAACCTAGAGCCTTGTGTGACAGTTTGAGGTCTGCAGAGGTCGTGTACCTTGTGTCATTCCTGAGTCACGTTGGGTGAAGTTTGAGTTTCTTTGTCTCTTTGAAAACTTGAAGGCATGCATCTTCCCGGAGCGAGCATCTTTTGCTTTGCGAGGGAACATCAATTTTCCTCGGCGACTGCTGAGATTTTTATCCTTAAAGAGTTGGATCACTTTTCTTTCCTTCCCACCGGTGATTTATAGATGGAGAGAGCAGGCCTTTTCCTGTAGGTCTCTGACTGTTTATCTTTTTGCTTGGGCCCTGACAATATGCTGGCTGGGATGTTCACATTGGCTGGGGCCTTTGGGGGCGAGATGCCAGTTCCAGGGCCCAGGGGTGGTTGGGGGAGGGGGAGGCCGGAGATTCCAACCCAAAGCTAATGGGCTGATGTCCAAGTGGAAAGTGTATTTTCATTGAGGAAGTGCAGGTATTAGTAGAGGCTGGATTACTGTGTGATTGTGCTGTCAATACTGCCGTATTGAGTCCGTGAGAGCCCACACAATACGGGGAAACACTTAGCTCGCTGCTGCTGCTTATTGAGAAGCCAATAGCAATTTACTTGCTGACACTTGACATCAAATCCATTCCCAGAGGTGGAGCTCCTGCAAACAACCAGGGAGCTTGCGCCCCTTCCCCGGACCCTCTCCTACCTTGGGGTTCTGCAGTGTGCATCCTGCAGGGGCCGCAGTTGCCTCCCGGTTGGGGGAGGCCGTGGGGTGGGGTAGTAATGGGGGAGATGTTCCCGTTTAACTTTCAGAGCTGACAAGACGTTTTCTTCTCTTCCTAATGGCTCTTGTACTCATCTTCTTTCAACAAGTGCTAAATGACCCCTCTCTTCATTCCTCCCTGGGGTGTGAGTTTCCTGCACGTGGGAACTTTCTCCTCCTCTCTCCATAAAAAGTTTGTTTCTTAAAATGGATCCATGAGGCAATCATATGTGGGAGAGAGCTGAGGAGTGTCTCATCTCCAGGCGATGGCGGGTGTCTCCGGGAGTATGCTGTGTTGGGGAGCAGAGAGCCCCCCGTGGGACCCGGCGTGGGAGAGCAGGGCCTCCCTGTGCCCACGTTCTGGGGGAACATGTGACTCCAGGGCTGCGGGGATCGTGCACAGCTGAACACTCTGTTCTTTCTGTAACTACTCATGTGGCATCTGTCTGCGAAGTGTCTGGCTGCTTGATTTACGGTATTTTCTCATGGCCAAGTTGAGATGCCTTCAGACCCTGCATTCTTCTTCGAATAATCAACTTGCAAATCAGAGTAACCCGTTTCTGGGAGGCGTAACCTGACACACACGGCAATTTGGGGGTGACCAACCCCTGGCTCCCGTGGGCTCCTCTGCCCTCACTGAATGGCCGTGCGCTCGGAGTTCTGTCCCCACATTCCCATGCCTCGGGCCCCAGTCCAAAGAGTCTGTTAGTGTGTCTCTTACATGGGTTTCTTTGCAGACACTACTGGGAGGTCAGATGAGGGGAGAGTGAGGCTTGCATTGTGAAAGGTGGATGACCTTGAACTCAGTCACCATGGATGGTGCCTGTCGAAGGTGTGGGAGGAAACCTTTGCCTGTGGGATATCATGGGGCTCCTTGGAGACCGGCCATGAGTTCAGTGGAGTGTGCTGCCTCCAGTGTGGAAGTTGCTCCCCAACTGGGAGATTGTCCTGCCTCACTCCTTCCTTGTCCTTCCCTTCCCCCAGCTTTCCCCTCTCACCCAGCCACCTCCTTCCTCTGCCCTGGCGAAGACTTGGTTATTTCATTTATATCAAGCAAAGCAGAGTTGCTTGGAAGTGAGATTAGAAGGCGCTGATGGTTTTACCTTTTCTCCAGTGACCTTGATTGGACCCGGCATACAATGCAAACATGTGGGGAGCCTGTTGAGCACCACGCCACCGTGATGTTATTTAATTATGATCATGGACAAGCTTTGTTTATAGGGCAACGTTCTCTGGGAAGATGATAGCACTCCAAGGAAGGCATTCTACTGAGTTTACAGATAGGACAGCAAAAGCTGGTGTTCCCCCTGGCAAGCCTGTCCAGAAATGGAGGTGTCACTCAGAGCTCTGTTGCTTTTTGTCACAGTCTAAAGAAGATGGGGCCGTGTTGCCTTTGGACTGATGCTGTGATGTGTGTTGTTGGAGCATCCTCCTCCTGGTTGCTCAAGCTTCCGGGATCAGTGTAGGTGGTGGCAGGACCACACGAAGCGCTCCTGGTAGGTTTGAAGTGGTGGACCTGAGTTCTAATTCCAGCAGACTTCAAAATGCCCACCGTAAGACTTTTCTAAGCCTCAGTTTTCTTTAAAACAAGGAGACCAGTTTGAAGGATGCCTTAGGGGTCCTTCTAGCTCCAGAACATCACAGGAAGGAATCCAGGAGTCGACTGGATCTGTTGGGGCGGCAGGAAGAGCACAGGGACATTGCCCGATTCTGGGGGAGGTTCCTCATGATCTGGTCTGTTCCTTGGCAGACTGGGCAGACTGAATGGCGGGAGAGGGTCCACCAAGGGGCCAGGCTGGTTCCTGACCAGTACACAGACATGGAGGCCTTGGCTTCGTCCAGGACGGGTTCCAGGCTTAGGGTCATGCAGATGCAGGCTCATACGCTCTTTAGAATTAAATATGGGACGTCCTGCATTTATTTTGATCTTCAAGAGACTCCCCAAAGCCTCTGGCTGTTACTTTGACACTTGTGGCTTCCAGGTCTGTTTTGGTAAAATTTGGGGAGCTGTGCTGGTGTGCTTATCTTATTTCACCTTAAACATTTCTGGGCTTCAGCCCTTTTTTTTATCCTCTCACAGGCCTAGTCCAGGACCTGTCCCCTTATGGCTGACTTATAATGACAAGTTCCTAGTGAATCTCCTGTCTACCCATCTCTTTCCACCTCCAGGCAGCCTCTATGCCAAAGATTGCAAAGTTTGTGGCCTGTAGGCAAAACTTGACATGTAGATGTGTTTTGTTCAGCACACTACCATATTTTAAAAATTGGCCTGTTTCATGTAAAAATCTGAATTGGAAACATCTCTTGGAAAAAAAATGGGGAGATTCAGCAATTTTGAGCCTCGAGGGCAAAAGCTGGCTAGAGCAAGACAGTGACTGTCCCTCTTAGAAGGGGCATACGCTTTTTAGGTGGGTCTCACTCCGTTACCTTACACCAGCCAGCTCGCTCATGTGTGTTACCTGTTGGCTCCTGGAGGCCTGTGCATTCTGTGATCGCCCTTGTGCATTGCCACTGGATTGAAACTCTATTTCAGTGGTTCTCAGTGGGGGCCATTTTGCTTTCTATTCATGCCAGGGGTATTTGGCAATGCTTGAGAGACATCTGTGGTTGTCACAACTGTGGGAGGCATGTTTCTGACATCTGATGGGTGGAGGCCAGGGACACTGCTAAAACTCCTACAGTGCAAAGGCAGTCCCCCTGCTCCCCCAACCTCCCAGCCCCAAGTGTCAGTAGTGCGAAGGTCAGGAGACCCTGCTGTATTTTCTTCCTCTCGTTCTCCTGATCAGGGGCCTGCAGTGGCTCCTTGACGCCCAGCCTTTTCCACCTGCCTGCAAGGACTTGCCGGCCCTGCTGCCACGAGGCTGGGCTCCTCCTGCCCGTCCAGTTCACCCCACTAAAGCTCCCCGTGTTGGTGCTTTCCTCAGGCTGCGCTCCATGCTGCCGCTTCCTCTGGGCATCGGGCTCCCTCCTGCCCTTGACCTGTTTTCCACTCCTTCATCAGAGAACCCCTTGAATATTTGAGAACCCCTTGTGTGCCTGGCACTGTTCTAGGTGCTGGCGATTCTGCATTGGGGGGAAGGGGATAAAGAGAAGTATCCTGCCTTCATGGAGCTTGACTCCGTCCTCTCCCTCAATATACGTAATTAGTAAGTAAAGTGCAGTGTTCTAGAAGATCCTAATGCTGTGGAGAGAGGCCTAGGAAGGGATTAGGGAGTGCCAGGGAGGGTGAGATTTGCAGGTTAGGTAGGGGGCAAAGAAGCCCTCATGAGAAGGCAGGGTTTGAGCAAAGACAGAGGAGAGTAAGTGCTATAGAGAGTTCTGGACAGAGGAAAGACTCCTTCAGAAGTCCTGAGTGGAGCATACCTGGCTTGTCCAAGGGTGAGTGGGAGGCCTGTGTGGCTGGAGTGGGTGTGTGAGGGAGAAGCAGCAGATCCTGTAGGGCCTCAAAGGCCACTGTGAAGATTTCCCCTCAGCTCTGAGTGAGGTGGATGTGTGGAGAGGATTTGTCTGCAGGAGCTGCTGATCCGACGTGGTTCGGAGAGCTTTGCTCCGGCAGCTGTGCTGGGCTGAGGGTGGAAGCAAGCGCTGTGGGGAGAGAGATGACAGCAGCCAGCCAGGCAAGAGGTTGCTCCAGCCCTGGGCCCACACAGTACAGGGGCCTGAAGTGGTGTGTTAGTTTCCTGTGGCTGCCTTAACAAAATATTACAAACTCAGTTACTTAAAATGACAAGAATTTGCTCTCTCGCAGTTCTGGAGTCTAGAAGTCCGAGGTCAAGGCATCAGCAGGGCCACACTGGCTTCCAGTGACTGCTGGCAATCCTCTGCTTGTAGCTGAGTCCCCCGCGTCTCTGCCTCCGTTTTCACATGGCCTTCTTCCCTGTGGGCATCTCTGTGTGTCCTCTCCTCTCCTAAGGGCACTAGTCATTGAATTTAGGGGCCACTCTAATCCAGTATGACCTCACCCTAAATTAATGATACCTGCAACAACCCTATTTCCAAATAAGGTCACGTTCTGAGGTTCTGGGTGGACATGAAATTGTGTGGGGCGCTCTTCAACCCGCTGCAAGTGGTCACCCTCTGGATATACTTTGAAGGTGGAGTATGGGACAGGAGGCAAAGAAGAGTCAAGGGTGCCTTGAGCGACTGCAAGGTTGGGATCCCTATGAGCTTGGGCCGGGCAGCCTCCTCACTGGCCCCCATTGTTCCCCTGGTCCCAGAGCCCCAAGCCCCACCTCTGGGCTTGTGTTCTTTTTGACTGCTCTAAGCCCATTCCACTTTTTGTTGGGTTTCTACATGTCTACACAGTGTCACTGTTTAGGCCTCTGAGTTCGACGCCCAAATATTTAACTGATTAATTCTAGAATGGAGAGGTGCCCCATCTGAGGAAGACTGGAAAGGAATTTAAGAGGCTTCATTTTTCAAAGCCCTGGAGGCTGTGCCCTTTCAACTAATCCATCCAGTTGTTCTGTAAGGTCTGCAGGATGGGGGCACGTCATTTCTTTTTAGATGAGAAGAACCGAGAGCCTAAGTGTCATACAACAATCACCTAGCAGTTGGTTCAAATCTGAATTTGAACTCCAGTGGGGGGGCAGGGTACCAATATGGAGGAGTGTTGGGGGTGGATTGTGGGGAGACATCCTCTACACCCCCACCCCCCAAAGGATGGCTCAGAATCCAGACAGGGAGGCCTCAGAACCACCTGCGTGCATGTTGGGGAGTCAGCCTGCAAGTGTCTGTACAGGGGAGGGAATGGGTTACACTCCTCCTGAGATGAGCACCCTTTTCCCTGATAGTTTCAAGAGTGTGTGGAGAAGGAGGACAGACCAGGATGAGCTCCTTGCCAACTATTTTCATGTATGAACCAGACGTTCTGCAGCTGATGCTCATGGTTTGTTTGTTGGCTGGTAGGACTACCCTCCCTGAAGAATGCCTGCAGGTGCTTGTGCTCCCAAAGGCTCTGGGTGTTAGAAAAACCAGGGACTGGATTCTTCCTCTGATACTTCCCAGCTGTGCGACCTTGGGAAAGCTACTTGGATTCTCTGGACCTCGATTTCCTTGTTGGTAAAATGGAATCCATGCTAGTACTTAGCTCGTAGCTTGTCAGGAAGATGAAACAGAGAGTGCAGGTAGAATGTTTAACATAGTTTCTGGTGCATAGTTGCACAGGTGTTAATTGTGCAGTTACAGTAACAATGCTTTGTAATGTTTCCCCCATTTTAGCTAGATTAGAATAGAATAAGGTAGAAAAGAGCCAATGACTATGCCTGTAACTCTCTGGCCTTACCCTTAAGCCATTTTTTAAGGTAAATATTTGAATGGAAAAATGTCCAAGGACACGTAGTGGGGCATTGAAGAATCGTTGAGTCGAACTCAATGCTGGAGGTCTGAGCTGATCAGTTCCACTTGATTTCAGTTTCGATAACTTTATTGTCGATTCGTGGTTGACGAGCTCTGCCAAAGTCAGTGCAATGGGTCTGGCTGGGGCAGCTGGTTTCACAGCGGTTTGTCCCATGTGTTGTACATTTCCCATTTTCTGTGTATTTCAGAAGCTGTCCCGTACAGTGAGGCCATTCTTGGCCTTTACAGGCTGTGTGGGGGATGTTTTTCTTTCATAATTTAAGACGGAGACCTTTTGTTTGGAAATTTCTTGTAAGAAATCAGAACTATGTCCTTATTTTTTGATCGAACAATAGCAATATTAGCCCTTTTTATGGTTTCCCTGGCAATCTCCCTTTGATCTGATCTGAAATTTGGTGATGATCGCTAAGGAAAGGTTCTTCCACTGTAAAGTTTTCCTATGTGGTTCTTTAAATTTATTTTTAAAACTTTTCAATAAAGTACCCTGGTGTCTCTGTAGAGGACAGTACTAGTTGGTGTTTCTTGTACTGGTGACAGTGGCCTTTCCCACGTTCCTGGTGTTGTCCTCTGTCTTTCTCTTACATGCTCAGCCCGCAGACCAAGAATGTGAAGGATCCATGTGAGATGTTGCAGGGTGAAGTGGATTTTGTCTTTCAGCAATGATAAGGAATGGTGATAGTCAGTTCCCATGGAATGTCTGTGGCTGAGTCTCTTTTGAAAGGTTAAAGGGCTCAGGACAGGACCCATGTGAAGTTGGAACATGTATTTTTTTAGAAAGTGTTTATGCCCTGCCAGGAATGGCAGACAGCTCTCTCATTTTTCTTACCAGTGGGCTAAACAAATAAGCAGTCCCAGTTGTGGGTAGATGGAAGAAGAGATCTTGAAAAGGCCTTAGAGGCAGGGGATGGGGGTGGGTGAGCCTGAGCCCATTATGAGACGAGGGAGAGAGATCGGAGAAATCTCTCTAGGAACTGGCTCCAGTTTTGGATTGGGAAGTTCCTGCGAGTAACGATGACTCACACTCTCCGGGTTTGTGCCCTTTGAATCGGGAAGGTCTACACAGGATAGTACTCATCTGAGGGTGCAGATGCACGCAGTAGGGAGCAGTTGCCCAGGGCTGGCTCAGGCTTGGACAGGAAAGTGCTGTTCCCTCCATGCTGTAGCGAGGCGGGGCGGGGGAGGGGAGGTCCAGGCAGAGCCCTCCAGTGGGCACACTGGTAAGGAAGGGTGGATGGTTTCAGACGCAGTGGGAGGGTGGTGCCACATAAAATTAAACCACACAGATCATGTACACACGCACACAGCTGCTGATGGAAGATGCCAAGGCCTCTCTGGGGCTTAGTGTTGTATCTGAGGGCCATTTTCCTGGGTATTTAAAGTGGGAGTGAGGCAGACAGTCACTGGGTGTTGGCCACTTCAGCAGCATTAGGCCACTTCCCTGAAATGAACTGACCATAGGGTCCTTGTCTCGTAGGGGTAGCTTTGTAAAGACATAGGAGGATTTAATCCCAACTCTTTGACTTGAAGCAGGATGAGAAGGTGCCAGATGCATGGCTGTTTTACTCTTGCATCCAGTGACGGCGTCGGGGCGCTTGCATGATGCCTCTCAGGAAATATGATTACGAGGGTGATAGAACGGAGCGCTAGCTCTCTGAGGTGCGTGTTCTGAGAAAGCTAGGTCAAAGTCTCTTCAGGACTGGACGTTTTGGCACCAACACTAGGGCACAAGCAGAGCTGGATGCCGAGTTCTTTTTGGGTTGATTTGAGGAGGATGACCTTTGAATGAGAATTGTAGCTTTCAGGATGAAATCCTGGCAGACAGGCACAGGGGAGATGGTTTGACGACAGTTTTCAGTATTGAGAATTTACAGAGACTGGCTTCCTTCAGTTTTTAAGGGAAAGACCTACTTTCTAGCTTCCCAAGATGAAAAGAATATGGCAACACACACCAATCAACATAGGTTGATTTAGTTCAGGATGCCTCCAAAACTTCAAAGTTTTTCAATAAAGAAAATTCTAGGCATTTATTGCTTAAAGTTAATTTTTTTGTAAGATCAAAATCCATCGAAACATAGGTCTTCCCTTCCCGCCCCCTCAAAAAAAGCCAGAATTTTTCAGCTGGACTGGGGAAATCCTTCTCAGAAAGGAAGGGGGAGTAAAAGTAGCCAGCGAAGGGGATCTGAAGACCTGGTGATGGCTGTGGTGGGAGGGCCTGCCAGGGCGCCAGCTCTCTGCAGGCCACGGGCGTCCTTGTCTGTTCAGCTCACTGCTTGTCCCTAACCCAAGCCTGTAGGTCAGTCGCTGGCACACTGTAGCCACTCGGATGTTCGAATGCACGGATGGACAGTTCCCTGGACAGACTCTGACGGTGGGGTGCTAAACTGGAAATGCTCTTTGTGCAGAACCACATTTCTAGCTCCCTGGAGTCGAAGTCAGCTGATAGGTTGTGCTACAGATCAGAAAGGCACGGGTCAGGCGTGGAGGAGAGAAGGCAGTATTTAGACGTGAGGGCTGCCAAGACATGGGTGGGGAGCCCAGGGAGGTGCAGCAGAGAGCACAGTATTGGCAAGGTTTTGATGGCTTGGTGAGGGGAACCACTGGATGGGGGCTACAAAAACCTTGGAGCACTTTCAGATACTCCTTTAAAGTATTCTTCCTCCTGTGGCTGCTGGAGATTGTTTTCTGGCACATCTTCCCATACCCGCCTCCCTGAATAAACACAAAAACACAACCCCCTACTCCCCTTCATCCGACTGTGTATGAAAACCCCAATCATATCTTGAGATCACATGCTAATTGGCGACCCAGCCTTGGTAATTCCTTTGTCTTTTTGAAAGGCACGTTAATGTATCAGGAGTATTCAAGGAGCTCTCCAGGGACATACAGCTGAACTTGGGTAGGGTCCCAAGTGAGCTTACACTATAGTGGAGAGATTCTGCTCTGTGCAGGGTGTGATCCCACATCCGTGGGAGGCACGGAGAACATTCTCGGTTCATGTAGAGGTTACAGAGTGGCTGTAAATGGACATTCGTATAGAAGAAGAGGAAATTACTGGAGTCAGAGCTCTGGTGCAAGGGCTTTAAAAGAAGGCCATAAATTAGTCATCAGAGCTGAGGAAGATGGGATTCTATTTCTAGGGCTGGTTTATTTTGAGGGGGCATCAGAAGAAGCAAGAGGTAAAGAGAAACTGGTCAAGTAGCATAAAGCTTTTGAATCTTGGGCAAACTAGATGCCAGTTTTGCTAGAATTCATCATCTCTTGGATTTCGAATGTACAAAGTTATATCTTTGTTAAGCAGGAGGCTGAATGAGAACTCTTTGTGGAAAGTTGGTTAATTTTTTTTTAACTACTTCACCTTGTTTAGAGTTTGTACATATGCGCTGAAATGGCACGTTCAAATCCTATTGAGTAATCTTCCTTACCCGACCCTAAACATCATAGCATAATACTTCCTTAATTATTAACGTAAAGGAAATAGGCCAGACTGAGAGAGCGCAAAGGAACACGTGTAGGATTGGTAGAAATGGGAGAATTAACTAGTGGATGGGTGTGGTGGATTAAATGGATGGATAGTCTGACTGGTGATTGGAAGAAAGCTGGGGCAGACTGGAATAGGAAGGAGATCCTGGTGGGATCCCCCTTTGCATAATAAATGAGAAGAATGTTCTTTGCATAGGGGCAGATGTGAAGCAGAAATGCACGTAATTGCTCTGCAGCAGGACCTCCTCCTCTATCATCTGGCCCCCTATCCGTCTTTGTGTGGGCTGTTCTTCAAGGCGCCATGCCTCCATTTGGTCAACAGTGGCCTGTACCTGTGTGGTGTGTAAAACCTAGTCCTGGAAAGCTGGCTCCTACGGAGCTGTTGGGCAGTTGGGTCCGGCTGGCAGCCAGCTTCTGATGTGGTTGGCTGCCTGGCTCACACCTCTCAGGTGCTGGCGAGATGGCGAGATCCAATGGCCCCAAGCTACTGCTGAGGTGGGCAGGATGCCACCACCTTCCAGAGCCGCCTTCTTCTCTTTGTCTTTAGGAGCCCGATGGGCATGGGCCTTGGCTTTCCTGTTCTTCAGGCTGGCTTACCTGGCAGTGCAGCAAGGCTTGAGGCCGGCCCATCTGTGGGATCCGTTGGCTGAGGCTGGCTTGGCCCAGCTTCTGTCCATTTGATGAAAGGAACTATGGATCTGGGGATTCTTCCCTGTAGATTTTTTAGCCCAGAATCTCCTATTAGATAAAATCAATATATCATGCACATATATTCTTTGTTTAACTGCTGTTTTTCTATTGTTTCTGTGGTTTGTTCTGGATATTTATGAATCTCAAATGCAGTAGGCTAGTATGGAAGTTTTTCCTGTCTGATGCTAAGATGCTCCACTGAGCACTGCCGGTAAGACATAACCCTTGCTTATGGCATCAAGGCTTCTTGCTTTTGGTTCTAATTTTTGGTGATGGAGAAAGAGAGGATTCAGCTGGCTCTCAGAGTAGTGAGGGAGGTTGTTTGAACCTCAATGAGGGCTACTTATCCTGAAGGTCAGGGACATTCCTGCTTCATGTGTTCATTGTCACAGCTCCTCCTTCTCCAGAAGGATCATATTCATTTCCTATTGATGCTCTAACAAATTATCACAAACTTCGTGACTTAAGACAACAGGAATTGATTGTCTTACAGTTCTGGAGCCCAGAAGTCCAAAATCGGTTTCACTGTGTCTAATAGTGAAATACCTAATAGGCTAATGTCAAGGTGTTGGCAGGGCTGGTTCCTTCTGGAGGCTCCGAGGAGAGACTCCGTTTCCTTGCGTTCTCTGGATTCTGGAGCCACCCACGTTCTTTGGCTCATGACCCTCTCCTCACATCCTGCTACCTCTTGCTTCCATCATTATGTCTACTTCTGTCTGACTCTAACTTCTCCTGCATCCTTGTTGTAGGGACCCTGCAATTTACATCAGGCCGACCTGGATATCTTTTCCGTCTCAAGATCCTTCACTTGATCCCATCTGCAAAGCCTCCTTTAAGATAACACATTCACAGGTTCCAGATATTAGGACGTGAACATCTTGGGGGGCTATTATGCAGCCTCCGTGGTGGAGTTGTGTCATCAGCAAGAAGGAAAGCCCCATATGGACCTGGAATTAGATGGCTCGGAATGGTCAAGCTAAACCAAGTATCCTTGTGAAAGCTGGAGCAGCTTACCTGTTCTGGCAAAGGATGTTTCCTCGGGAATGAGGGGGAGCCTTCGAGGTGAAATTTAGTAGCTTCTCTCCTCCCCAAATGATGTGGTATTATTTTGTTAGATTGTGTTGTGGTCAGGCGCCAAGAGTAATACTTGCAAGAGAAAGAGAGTGTTTATAAAGGGCCCTGAGGGAGAATCCAGGTGTTGTAAGAGTAAGAGCAAAGGTTCAGGGCAGCCTGCCATCACTTGAGAGGTCAATTGTAGGGTACAAATAGGTGGCCCATGATGGTGGGCCGGAGAGCGGCTTCTTCTCTGTGCCCCTTGAACAGCCTCTTTGCCCGGGCTCCTCCCCTACATGTGGGGCAGGTCTGTGGCACGTTGTCACCAATGGTTCCTGTGTGCCCAGGTCGTAAGTCCAGTTACTGGGCCATGGCTTTTTTGGCAACCTCAGATGGAAGCATATTCACAGAATGAGGATATGTTTCTAGAACCATCATGGATATATTTTCTACTAGAGGTGCTGTCGCAGTAGTACCTCATTCCTTGGCCAGCCCCTGGTAGTATTAGTTTGAACAACATGGAATTGCCCTTTTTAGGTTAAATTAGAGCAATTAAGTAATACTATGGAGGAACGTGTTAGGTTCTGGGTAAGGTCTTAAGGGCACAATTTTTGGAATAAGTATAGGTAGGTTGGGTGCGCAGATCATATCAAACATGCCAGGATCTCAAAACTTGAGTTAAAAATGATTTCTATCAGATTCCTCTTTTTTATATCCAGTTGCCAAGATTAAGAAAAATGTGGTTTCAGCCAGGTTCCAAGGAGGGCTGTGGGATGGAGGCCACTTGCTGCCTTAGCACATGGCCGCTTTCAGACGTCAGCCCTGGGCTTGGAGCTGAGATGGCGACTCGAATGCGTCATGGAGTTGAATGGGAGTACTAGGCTCGCCACTGCTGTGAGTTGTATCTGTCCCATGATATGGGGCGGTGGTGGAGAAGTGAGATCAAGTTCTCTGTCAGCAGTGTCTGCAAAGCTAGTTGAGAAGACAGCTTCTTCAGGTGCCTTGGTTTTAAGTGGCTGTGACATTTGATTGTAGCTTGAATGTCCTTTGTGCTTGATGAGCTCACAACACGCCTCTCTATAACGACGGTATTTTGGTAGCGATGGAAGATGCTTCCTCCCTGGGCCTGGAAGGCAGGAATCAGCTTCTGCTCCTTGATAGAGACTTACCTGCTGCCCCCAGAATTTGTATGAAACACCCAAGGAACACCAAAAAAGGGGATCCCACCAAAATGAGTTCAAGGACATCTTAATTCTTCTTGTGTTATCCCAGCATTATTTTGCAGGGTTAGCTTAAATATTAAAAATCCATTGGGGTACTTGTAACGTTCAACTCTTGGTGGTAGCCAGAGAGTAGGACTTGATTTGAATGGCTCATTGTTTTGAGTAGAGCCCATGTGCCGGACGGCCCGGCTGTGCACGGGGTGGTTTCTGAAGATGAACGTGGAATATATCGGCCGAGTGGAGACTTCTGGCTGCCAGCTCGGTCCTTTTATGAGGTGTCTCGAGTCAGCTCCCCAGAGAGGAGGAGGCTGAGATGAGGTAACCTGGTTCCGCAGGTCAGCGGGGGAGGTTCTGCCTTGGGGCGATGTGCCGGGCGCTCTGATAATGCAGCATTTTCGCTTTAATGCATCTTAAATGTGGATTATACTATTAATTACTGCAGGACAAAAAGGGATTAGTGCAGCTGGCCTGCTTTCCCCTCTGCTCTTTTACACTTCCCCTTCGCTAGGGAACTGCCAAAGGGCAGTAGGTTTTCCTGTCATCTGTCTTTTGTTTTAGCGGCAATGGCTGCTATACCTCCTGTGCTCACAAAGACAGCGGGAACGCATGGGGCCTGGTGCAGAGTCTTGAACTCCACTTGGCACGTGGGCGATCGATGGAGGTGGAGCTGTTTCCTTCTCCAGAGTTGGGCATTCTTTGCCTGGCTTTGAGGGTGTCTGTCTGGATGGCTCTTCTCCCACAGGGAGAGTGGGCCTGTTCTTAGCTATCAGAGGGCCTGGCTATGTGGTGGGAGTTGAGTGCTCCCTTCCCCTGGGGGTGTGCCTCCATTGATGCTGTCCGTGGAAGCCCCAAGGTGCTGTGTCCCTTTATGAGTTTCTTAAATGGTCAGATAAAGTCCAAACAATGGCTCTGACTTCTGCTGCTGGCCCACTTAGCCCCAGTGCCAGGGTAGAGATTTTAGTAGCCTGCAATGCGCTAATACCTTCTAATTTGAGACATTCTGAATTCCTCTGCTTTGGTACTGCCACCTTATCCTTGCTTAAAGTGGTGTAGATTTTAAGCGATATATGGTTACATTCTATATTTTTCTCATAGGCTAGTATACTCATTTTTCATCCATATGGAATGAATTTTTTTTGAATAGATGAGGCATTAAATAACATCTCACTAATAATGCTCCCAGGAGTACATAACTTGGTAGCATTTGCAGTCATATACGGTGTAATCTGTTGTGTGCGCCGGCGTGTGGCTTTCTGTTTACTGGCATCCTTCATTATATGGTAACATAATATTCAGAATTTCCCAGTTGCAGAAATTAGAAAGTGGGAAACAGATCTCTTCAGCATAAATTGGAAAACTGATTTATGGAGTTTGTTTTTTCTTTTTTACTTGATATTGCAAGGTTTGGGGGAGGAAAGGGAGTTGACTGTAGCATAATGCTTATAATCACAAGTTAATGGAATTAATTTGGAATTGAAATTCATTTTAAGTAATAATGGAGGTGTCTGCCACAACCAAGATGGACAATATGGGACAGTCCTAAAATGGGAAAGACTGGGCGAGGAGGTGGAGGAAACTGGAAATTCTACCATTGTCTCAGCTGTACGTTTGTGAATTTCAGGTTTCAAAATGGTGGCCTGGTGGAAACTTGGCTAAACTTTTTTTTTTTTTTTTAATACTTTCTTCTCCTTGAAGCTCCTAATTCTTCTGAGTTTGGAGGTTACAGAATTGAAGATCATGTTTTTCTCCTCCTTTCTCTAGCCATAGATGTTTATCATGTTGGAGCCAAGTCTTGCTTAATGAAACTAAGCTCTGAATCTCATCAAAGAGAGTATGGAACTTTACTTGGTTATATACTTAGACAGTATATCTGGGATGGTTTTATTTCATTTATTGAGACATGGCTTTGCTTTTTAAATGAATTTTTAAAGAGGCAATACAGGCCCATAATAAAATTTTTAGAAGGTACAGAGGAGACTTTGTTTTCACGCTCTTGCTTTGCTGCATGTCCCTGAATCACTTCCCCAGAATCACCTGCTGGTACATACCTTCTGTGAGGTATATACTTGGATAAAGCTGTGACAGCATTGTAAAGGGTTTTTTAAATTACTTAAACATTAGTGTTTTCTGCTTAAAAGTCTTTTTTCCTTTGCCAGAATTTCTTCATCTTTTCTTAGAGATGATTTTATCCTCTCTGGAATACTTAATATTAAAAATATTAATGAAATCCAGTTACTTGAAAATTAAAAAATATTCTCCTGAATCACTTGGGTCAAAGAGGAAATGAAATTACTGTTACAGAATCATTAGGAAAGTTTGAGAACTCTGTATATCTAAATGTATGGGTTGTTGCCAAAGTTATATTTAGGGGCGCATTCATAGCTTTATATCTTTTCATTATTAAATAGGAGAAAATGAAAATAAGTGAATTAACTATTCAACTCAAAGTTGGAAAGAATAAAACAAGGCTAATAAGATACAAATGATATTAATGAATTAAAAAACAGACAAAAACATTGACCTGATATGTCTAAGAGCTATTTATTTGGGAAAAAACATCATGGAACTGAACCAGACCACTCTTAGGGAAAAGAGAAAACCAAAGTACACAAAACTAAAAATGAGTTGATGTGATGGAAAAAGAGACTAACAAACTATAAATTAGCAATAATTATTTTATAATGTAAAAATAAAATGTAGTAACTTAAAATAGCACAACTTTGAAAATGTCAGTGGACAGGGCTCTTCTAAGGAAATGACTCAGAAGTCTGAAACTTTAAACTAGGAACTCGGGAAGAAACTGAACATTTAAAAAAAAAAAACTTCCAAAAAGGGCTCTGGATGCAAGCAGAGTTTATAGATGAGTTCTTTTAAACTTTTGGGGACAAAATAATTGCCTGCTAAATAAACTGTTTCAGGACATAGAAAAAGAGATGCAGCATCCCATTTGATTTTACAAAACCAGCATGCAGAAACACCAAATAAAACAGTTGCAGATTGAATTCAGCATTTTAAAAGGATCACTACCATATGGGGTTTATCCCAGAAATGTAAGAAGGGCTCAATATTAGAATGTCTATTCTTCAAATACATCAAGTAAGTAGAACAAAGTAGAAAAAGATAATTTATATCCAAAAAAGGCATTTGGTAATTTTCTACTCTTATTCCTAGTTTGCTTAGAATTTTTAAAAACCAAGCTATATTGCATTAATTTGATGACCAACAGCTCCCAAAAGCTGGAGATTTACTGGTGAACCATGAGAAGCAGCATAAGGAAATTGGGAGCAAAATAAAGATTGCCTAGTGTATTCATTTCTTTTTCCTGCCTTATTGAATTGGATAGGATGTATACAAACCAAAGTCAAATAATGGTTAAAAAGAAGCAACGAAAATTATTTGCAGATGTTATCATCTTCCTAGAATACCCAAGACACACTTAAATTAAGTACGGAGTTCAGTTACAAAGTAAAACTTGGAAAATTATTAGCTTTCTCATAGACTGGGAAAACTCAGTTAGAAAATACTGTAGAGACCACTCAATGGAGTGGAATCAAATGGAAATGCGTCTGGGAAAGGTAGCATTTCAAATAAGTGAGAGGGATTAAAATAATAACAGCTCACGTTTTTCAGTACTTTTAAGGGCCCAGTATTAGGCTTTATTTATAATAAATCGTCAGTTGTGCATAAGAAATTTATAAATGAAGATTTTTATCACAGACATTTATAATAGTGAAAAAATAGCAACAATCTGAATCTCTCAGAAGGGATTGATTTAAACTGTGGTGCATCCATATGGCAGATTCTTATGTGGCTATTTAAAACCCCTATCTCATGGTTATGGATGTGGGAAAGCACTGATGTTAAACTCAATGAAAGGAGGCTGTGTGTACTATAGAACTTCAGTTTAATTTTAAAAATATGCATAAAGGAAAGGCTGAAAGATACATATAACAGAACATTAGCTGAGTGGTTATTTCCAGGTTGTAGCAGTACAGGCTACTTTTAATACTTTGTTTTCTGTACTCTGAATAGTGAATATCTATTACTTTCGTAATAAAAAATATGTATTTCTTAAAATTACTGAGAACGTAGAATCACCTGAAAAGCACTGGTCCATGGCTATATCTGGAAGACCTTTGGAGATTATTCAATCTTACAACTTAGCAAGAGCCTAATTAAAAGAAAAAAACCAGCAAGAATGCTTCACAAAATGTCCTTAGGCTACTTAGTCTTAATTATTTATGATCTTTACTGTAAGTGTCTAGAGTATGTGTTTGTAAAAATAATGGAAGTCTTAGGGATGTGCAAACTTGTGGAATCCTGGAGATGAGAGAATACCTGTGCCCAGCTGAGCTTCCTCAATGGAAATGTTGCGTCGTCTTCCCGAGGTGTCGTACAATTTCAAAGGTAGCGTAGACTGTGCCTCTGCATAAGCTGAGAATGAGGATTTTCAATTCTCATGTTCACCAAGAGGCACACTCTACCTGTCATGACCCATCACTGTGTGGAAGGACTTAGGGGGACAGGTGTAGGAGAAGCTGCCAAGTTGGAGGGTGAAATGTCAGGGGGGTCGGGACCAGCCGCTACAGAACATTAACAGTGGTGTGCCAAAAGAGAAGATCAGAGTTACTGCTGGGATTTTCCCGGCCAGCAAATCAGAAGTATATTCAGCATGTTTGGGGTGCAATTTCCCAGATCCCTAAAGAGTCATGTGCCATCTTGGCCAGCATTCTGAGTTCCATCTCAGCTACTTTATGACTGTGGGTCTCAGTTTCTCTATCTGTAAAAGGAAAAGATCATCTCTTCACTCTACATTCAGATCTGACATTGTGAAGGAATCGGATGTCTTTATTTCAAGGCAGGTATTTTAGGTATCTATGTAGTCTGTAGTGATGGAGAGGCCTGGTGAGTATTGTCACTTTATCGCTCCATGGACCAAAATGTGAGCTTGATAGCTCAAGTCACATAGTCAGGCAAAGCAGCTATAAAGGATGAGTCTGGCCTAAGTGAGAATGCCAGCCCTCTCAGTTACTGGCCAGACCTTCTCCTTTTCATTTGTAAGTTAAAGGAGGATGTATTACTTATCTATTGCAGCAGAACAAATTAACCCTAAACTTAGTGGCTTAAAACAACAAACGTTTATTATCTCACTGTTTCTGTGGGTCACGAAGCTGGGTGTGGCTTCGCTAGGTCCTCTGCCTCAAGATCTCTCATGAGGCTGCAATGGAGGTGCTGGCCAGGGTTGTATTCTCACCTGAAGGCTCGACTAGGGTAGGACCGGTGACTGAGTTCATTCACGTGGTTGTTGGCAGGAATCAGTTCCTCCAAGGCTGTTGGATCCAGGCCCTGTGTTCCTAGTTTGCTGGAGGCTGCCCTCAGTTTCTTGCCACTTGGGCCTCTTGTTAGAGCTGGGCACACGTGGCACTTTCTTCCTTTAGGGAGAGGGAGAGAGTGTGCAGAACACAGAATCTACGGTCTCTCTGTACCCTCATCTCAGAAGTGACCTATTGTGTTCATAGACTCTTGGTTAGAAGTGAGTCACTGTGCACAGCTCACACTGAAGGGGAAAGAATTACACAAGGGTGTGAATACCAGCAGGTGGGATCAGAGGGGACTGCCCACCAGGGATTTAAAGTACTGAGAGAGGTGGTGGTTGGGAACGTCTTAGATGCTCAGTGTCAGCTCCTACCCCTGGTTTAAAAACTGCTTTACTTAAGGGTAGTCTGTGTGGTTAAGCAGACACTCCAGGAGTGGGTTGGAATGTGGGGAGGGTCTCATCATGCCATCTAACATCCATTCACTGTCATCTTCCATTTAAGCCTTGAAGTGTCTGTGGCTCAGTCTGTTAGACTCGTGACTCCTCGCCCTGTGTCTGTTGGGTGTGGCATGTCTAGCGTAATTTGAGAGGGAACTGGGTGTTTGGCGGATGAGAACGTCCAGTGTGTGTTTCCCTGGGTTAGGCAGCATTCAGGGAAACACCGGGAGCTCTATGGGAGCTTGCACGTCGAGACCGAACAGCCTCCCGAAGTTGCCCCTTTTTTATGCCTGAATGCCACCACCCATGAAGTTGAGGTCTGCCTGGCACAGCCTCTGGTTGGGGACACTCCAGTGGATCAAGCTGGGTGCCAGACATTGCCACAACCCTCGGAAATGAGTAAGAAAAAAATTTAAAGCAGAGACCTCCCCCTAGAACAAGCTGAGCTTTGTGCAGAACGGGCTCCAAATATGAAAAGACCATTGTTCCTGGATGGCTTTTTAATTAATGCTCACCACTCACACCCATCAGCTCGCCAAGAAGAGCCGCCTCCTTCCTTCCTCTCCCCGAGCGCTTGTCCCCTGCTCCTCTCCCCATTGCCTTGGGGACAGGTCGAGAGACCCTCAGGGATGGGAGGATGTCAAGAACAGTGTCCATGAGAGTGGTTCCCCCTCGTTTCTCCTGCCCAGGATGCTTAGTGGAGGGAGCCCTCCACCTGTTGGAGAGCAGCCCTCTGCGCTTCCAGGTTCAGGAGCCAGCCCTGTCCCCTGGGGGCTCCTGGAACAAATCCCGGCCTCAGCCCGTTCCAGTCCTTCCTCCCAAGCTCTGCGTGCACCTTCTCTTGCCTGAAGCCAGAGCAACGAGCCAGAAATGAACTGTTTTCCGTGTGTTTCGGTTTCCCCTGCTTGTACTGCTTTTAGAGCTGAGTGTGGATTGATGAGCCTGCAAAATGTCTTTAGCTTTCTAGATCAAATCCTATACTCTGGATAGCGCTAATGTAAATGCCGGGAAAGGGGCTAATTTAGGAGTTGCTGCTGGGTTACTGTGTCTGGTGGGCTCAGCGGGACCCCGCCCCATGCCCCCAGCACTGGGAGGTATGCTGTTCAGGACCTGACTTGCTTTGTGCTCCCTGTCTTTGCAGAATGGGAGTCCTTTTGGGGCTCAGTGCTCAGGACAGATGCATTAGCCCTGAGCTCTTGTACTTGAAGTAACTTTGTGCCGCTCCTGCACAGACCTGGAGTGACCTAATAGAGTTTTTTGGTTAACAGTTGTTGAGAACAGTGCCTCAACATTTTATCTTCTGTGGAAAATTTTTTCTTTTTATAGCAGCTCCCGAATTTGTGGATCTGTCCTGTGTCTGTTTGTGCCTTAGGACTCTGCAGGCATGACCTCAGTCGATTATTCTGTATAATTTTGTATGTGTAGTGTATATGCATCTTGTGTGACCAGGGCAGAAATAATCCAGTATAATCTTGATTTCAAAATGGGATCTGTCATAGTTGAGAACACAGCAATCCAGAGACGTTTATGTGGCCACCGCAGAGTTAACTACAAGTCATCATGAAGATGGTGAATTTTCAAGTTACAGGGTTATGAGGATTTTAAATTAAGAAACCCCAGGGGTCTGGTTGAATGGTGGACAAGCCCTGGAGTGAAGATCTGATTGACCAGATAAGTTGTACACGATTCCTTGAAAATCTGTTCGCTCCGGGCCCAGCCAGCTTAACTTCTTGACATGTCACCCAAACATAATTGTAAATGCCGTGGGAAAGAATCTTGAGTAGGGGTGAGTTCTGTGAAGTCTGTGAGTGGGAAAAACAACCATGAATTATTACAGTGAGGCCAGATTAGAGTTATAGTTTAGGTTCTCATCAGCAGAGGAAGCCAATGCTTTAGATCTCTGTAATATGGCAGCCACCAGCCACATGTGGCTACTGAGCACTTGAAATGTGGCTGGTCTGCATTGAGCTATGCTGTAAGAAGAACACACAGCAAGTTTCTAAGGCTTAGTATGAAAATAAGGGGGAGATATCTTAATAAAACTTAGATGGATTACATTTGAAATGATATTTTAGACAAACTGGGTTAAGTAAGATACATTACAATTAATTTCACCTGTTTCTTCTTGCCCGCTTTTTAAGATGGCTACTAGGAAGTTTAAAATTACATGTGGGGTCCCCGTTTTAGATGAAGGATTGAGAAGAAGGATACCTAAGCCAGAGAGATGTGCTGGTTTTAGTTCTTGGTCAGTGAACTTTGTAGAAAGTCTAGCTTGGCTCCACTTGGAGTACTGTGAATAATGATGCCATGGGAGGCGGTCTGTGTTTGCTTTGTGGACTAACCCACCCTAGACAGAAACTCGTCAGCTTGCGTTTCTCCAGCTGTGGTCTGGCTGTAAAGTGATGAGACAGATGCTGTGGCCAGGAGAATGAGTCTCCCCACATACTGGGGAGGTCTGAGTGTCATCAGATGCACAGAGGCTGTGGGGCCTTACCATGGCAAGCTCTCAGGGGAAGGATGGTTACTCAAGAGCCGGAGCAGCCCTCCAGGGCAAAGAACTCTTGCTCAATGGTGAGACCTTTAAGGGAAGACAGCTATTGCTCAAACAGACCCCTGGACCCTCTGGATCCAATCCTTCCAGTTACACAGGCCCATGGGCAAGACAGCCCGTTTAATTCTTCAGTGGTATTAAGATCTTACCCCACAGTCATAGATGGGAGCGACAAAGCAGTTTGAGCAGTTTCACATAGAACCTGTTTGTGAAGGTTTGCCTCTATATAAAGCAAAGTTAGATTTCTGTCTGTGATCTCCTTTCTCAGGATGGTTTTGGAGGATCCCTTTTTGAGCAGGGCCCAAAGGTTCTCTTTCACGAGCACTGGATCTGGCCCTCCTGCACAGAGGCATGGATGTTTTCTTGGCAACATGGAATGTCCAGCCTCACTGTTCCCAGCCGAGGGGTCAAGGGTTCACCATGCCAGTTGTCGGTAGTAGTATCCAGAGGGCTAGCAAAACGAGATTGACCTTAAGCTGCTCTTAAGTTTGTCTTACTTGTGTTCCTGCATCCAGAGTACTGGTTAAACCAGTCTGTATCTGGCTGATTATTATCAATAAAGTAAACTTAACTCTGTGGCCAGAAACAGTCTCTAGCATCCGGCAGCCTAGGTTTACCAGGTGAAACTGCCATCGCAGTTGTGGTTTGCACTTCAGGGAGGGCAGTATCTCTTAAGATGAGAAGTCAGGGTCATTTCTGCACACAGAGGAACACTAAGCCCCGCTCATCTTGTAGACTCATAGCCAACTGGGAAGCTTGGTACGAGGTTGGTGTCTTTTCATAAGTTGATGGATAGTTGTTAGCATATTGGTACTTGAGAATGAATGGGTAACTGCATGCGTCGTAGACTCCAGCTCTCTTGAGGATCACTTGGTGCTGGTCAGTTGTCTTCATACGTTGGTTTACAGAAGATAAAAAGCCACAGTTTCTGCCTATGAAGAAACCATATCTAGTTGGACTAATCATTATCCACACAAATAATTACCTACATTTAGGGGCTTAGGAGAAGTGCAAGAACCTGTGAATAAATATTCACAGTTAAAAGGAAGACAAGGATAGCACAGTGCCTCTTGAACAGAGAATTGAGAAATTCTGGAGCCCTAAGGGCTTCGGCAGCCGGAATAATAGCAACGTTTATTTGCATTTTCGCTTTGCGCTGTTCTCTTACGTGCTCCTTTGGCCCTCTTAACAATCTCAGAGGTTGTTTGGCCAGACTAAGGCCTTTCCTGTGTTCATGGAGAGTTCCCGGGGCCCTGTGAAGTCATGTGACTCACCCAAGGTCACACAGCTAGGGAGTGGCAGGGCTCACCATGAGTATGGGGGCTGACTCTTGAGTTCTTGCTGCACACCACACTGCATACCTCAATTACCATTTCTGCAGAAGCTTGGAGAGCTCTGAAGACTGACCCATACAGCCTTTGTGTGTTTCATGTTAGAGGAATTTGGGGGCTGGCCCTGGGGAGAGGAATATGACAGCTGTAGTTGTGGACATGATTGGAGGGACAAAAAATGTGTCTCCATCAGAGAGGTTTGTGCCAGCGGTTTAATTTCCTTTATTTCAAGACTGGAAGTTATTTAAATTACTTTATAGACTTCCTGTTTCCTTGCAAGAGCTCATTAAGCCCAGGCTGAACTGCCGTTGCCATAATGGAGCCGCAGTTCTCGCGCCGTCCTCTAGGGCGCCCAGATGGGAACGGTACGTGCTGAGAGTGGAGAGAGTTAGGGCAGCTCATTTATGGTGACTTTTTTAATAGATGTCCAGTTATGATTTGTCACTGACGGTTTTCCTCAAGCTTAAAGAATTACCCAGTACTCTGGACTCTGTAGACTGTTTCCTGGACTTGGTCGTTTCACTGTTAGGTGATGGGGAAGAGGCAGGCACATCTCATCTGGCCGTGGGACCGGGAGCCCTGCCTACAGTTTTGGGAATTGAAGTGCAGCCTTGGACTAGATGTGGCATTAGAAGCTGACTTGTGTGCAGTGAAGGCTGAGGATTTCCCTGGTGATCAAGGACACGTGTTGGTGTGTGGGTTATGTTAACCTTCTCTTGATGGGAAGGCTTTCTGATAGAGATTCCAGAATTGTACTACAGCTTTTGAACCCAAAGGCAACAATCTTCCTCAAATTGTTGCTGAGCTAACATCTGTGCCAATCTTCCCTCTGATTTGTATGTGGGACACCACCACAGCATGCCTTGGTGAGTGGGTGTGTAGGTGTGTACCTGGGATCTGAACCTGCAAACCCTGGGCCACTGAAGCAAAGCTCATGAACTTAACGACCACACCATTGGGCTGGCCCCTTGACTCAGTGACTTTATTCCTGGAAGTTTTCTTTTGCACTATATATCCCTTTGGTACTCAATACATACTTAGTTACAGCTGGTCCAGAAAGTCTTGGGGGAATCCCACACCTGGGAGTTGGGGATGGGGTAAGTCACTCCTTACTAGTAGGCAGACGAGAATCTTTTTAAAGATGGAGATAATACAGGGACTTAAATGTCACCGGAGTCAGTCTAAGTCAATGTGCATGTGCGTGTCCAAGTAGATGCTGAGCCTTAAGTATTTATTTACAATGTTAAAGTCTGTAATTTCTTCATAAAGAATTCTAAAATAATAAAGATGACCTGGTAGGCAAAATTCCCTTGTATTTTCTAAAAGCTTTTGGTAAGGTCCCTCATAAAAGATTAAGAGAGAACAAAACCACAGGGTGGTGTAAAGTCCTTGTTGTGGATTAAAAAATGATTAAGTGATAGGGAACAGAAGGATTCTGGTGGAGACCCACTGCTTGTAGTGGGGAGAGGTTAATAGAGGGGTGTCTGAGGAGTCTGTCATTGGGGCTGGAGTTATTAAGTGTATTAATTGTTTGGAGAAGGAAATGGAGGGTGAATTAGTGAAATCGGCTGCTCTACCCTGGCTTTTGTCACTGGATTCAACCCAGAGAGTCTACACAGCCTTGAATGCATTGGGGGATCGGGCAGTGCAGTGGCAGAGAAAATGGAGTTTGAGGAAGTGTAATTCAGATTGGCAGAAAGTCTAGTCCACGCGGGAAGCTGTAGTGTCCCCTGAACTTGTTGCCTCTCCTGAGGAAAGAGATTCAGGAGTTATCAGGGGGCAAGAGCAGTTCAGTGGAGTGGCTTTTTTGGGACAAAGTAGATAAAGGAAATTGGGATGGAGTGGCGTTGAAGAAAGGTTTCCTTAGGAACGACGAAGGACGCTGTTGTGTTGTGGGATGTCTCTTACTGTCCTGCCGTATAGGAAGGAGAGACAGTTCTTGAGGCTTTCTGACCCTGTTTTCTTTTGTGTGGTTGTATTTGTTTTTAGAGTCGTGATGAGGGCAGTCATCTGTACATGGAAATGCTCGCCTCTTGGGGCCGGCCCCGTGGCCGAATGATTAAGTTCACGTGTTCCGCTTCGGTGGCCCAGAGTTTCACCGGTTCAGATCCTGGGTGCGAACACGGCACCGCTGGTCAGGCCATGCTGAGGCAGTGTCCCACATGCCACGACTAGAAGGACACACAACTAAAATATGCAACTATGTACTGGGGGGATTTGGGGAGAAAAAGCAGGAAAAAAAAAAAAAGATTGGCAACAGTTGTTGGCTCAGGTGCCAATCTTTAAAAAAAGAAGCAGGAAGGATCCATTAAAAAAAAAGAAATGCTCACCTCTTTATTTGTGGGGACTTTGCACGTAACTCTGAAGCATGTCATATACGTGTATAGGCACCTAATAGAGGTGGCCTGTTGGATGGGTCTCGTTGAATTACCAAATCATAGAAGATGATGATATAGATCCCTTAGGGTCGACCACACAGCCTGAAACTTGAATTATCTAAGTTCAAGGTGGGGTATCTGAGCTGTCTGAGGAGGGGGTAATTTTGAGTTGAGCTGGTGATGGTGGTGTACTTTGGAAGTGCAGGCAAGCCGGCAGTGAAGCTGTCACTGTGCGTCCCGCCTTTTTGCATTTGTTTCTCCTGCCTCTTTAAGGCTGCTTGTTGTGGTCCTTCTGTGGCTGAATTGAAAGTTTCTTGCACATGGCCATCTGCTTTGAGAGCTTGTACTTTCCTGAGTGGGCTCTTCCAGGTAAGCCATGGATTTCTTTCTTAGCCACTCTCGTTTATTTACTAATTTCTTTTTGTAGCTGTCTGTCTCCTTACCCGGGTCCCACTTTAATTAAAACCTGGAAAAGTGCTGGCCTCCCTCAGAAATGTTGCTGAGTCCCTCCTTTTGGCTGTGAGCAGATGCCTCTGAGTGGGTTGGGGTCCCCAGCAGGGCCCCCCCCCCCCCCCAGGGGAATTTTTGCAATCTTGGTCCAGCATAGTTAGAAGCTGCAATTACTACTTGGTCGCTAATTACCCCGGCCTGACATTAGATCAGTTTACAGAGGGAGTTTGGAGCCTGTCAGCAAAGGTCAGCCTGAGGTCCTCTCACTAAACAGCCCCTCTTGTGATGGCTGTACAAGGAAAAAAGCATTAACGGGGGAAGGCTGAAGAGCCAGCTCCGGCTGCAGGGTCCTTGCTGGGGGGATGGGAGAGGGAGAAGCGCTATTGATGACTAAGGGGTCACGGGGGCTGATAACCCTTCTCACAAGGTTTCTCAGAAAGCCTGGAGGAAGGCGAAGCCCTTTCATCGAGAGGCCTTGCTTTAGAGGGGGTGAGAAGGGTGCATGGAAGAAACTAGGACGTACCACTTGGTGACAACGGTGGACTTTGTTGGAAAGATCAGTTCAGCCAGAGCCTCCGAGAGGGGAGGCAGGGTCGAAGAGAGAGCTCCCCAAACTTGGGGTGTTCTTTCTGTTTTATCTTTTTACCCCTGTACTGTATTATTTGCTTACAATTTTTCTTTTCACAGGCTGTCCTATTAGAACCATAAATACCTGCTCTAACATCATCCCAAGCAGTGATTGATATCTGAGGAGTCACAGGTTTGGGCAGGTTGTATTGGCTCAAATACACCTTAAATAGATAACAATTCGGATTTAGAATGTTTACCCATGTATCATCTACAGTCACCTAGCCTATGGCCAGTCTCGTTTGTAGGACACGCTGGAAAATAAAGGTGGAGAAGATGCTAGACTGGAAGTCTGAGTCTTTGTTTTCAAGCCCCAGCATTTCTTCCTCGTGAGATGTGTGGCTGTGGGTGAGTCTCTGCTTCTCTGAGCCTTCACAGTGGGATATGGGCTTCGTTAGGTCTCATGCAAATGAAATGAGAATGTTCTTTCTTTCACTCCGTGTGTTTATGTGTGTATAAATATTAATAGCCAGCACTTATTAAGCATCTGCTGTGCTAAATACTTCACTGTCTTATTAATCCTTACAACCATATGGGGCAAATATGGGCTCTACCCCCATTATATGCAGGATGAACCCAAAGCAGGTTAAGATCTTGCAGCTTCTAATCGGCCTCCGTGCTGGGATGCCAGTGCAGGGCATGTGCTTATAGCTTGTTTCATCCTATGCTATATTCTGTATAGGAGTTTTTTGTTATTGACCCACTTCAAGGTGTTCTTTTGGTGCCTCTCCATTATCTGCCTGTTGGGTGCAGTATTAGAAAAACAGCATTTGAAATGAGAAAGACCGGAAAGAAAAGAGTGTTCAGCTCCCCATGGGTGGGTCTCTAAATTCCCTTAGCAGCTGCGGCCCAGTCCTAAGTACTCCATTCCAGTTGTCTGTTTGTCCCTTCGCTGGTTGAGACAGGCCTGGATTTCACCATAGCTCTCCCCGTTCAAATCAGGGCGAGATCAGTATGCGGTGATGGGGGCCTCAGAGGCAGGGGTACGATGTGATGCATTGATAAAGTTCTTGCAGCCTGAGACACGGGCTTCGGAGCAGTTTCAGAACTCCATGTGCGATCTCGTCGCAGGTACAACTTGTCTCTCCAGCATTAGAGGCTCTGGCGCTGTCAGGACCCGGAGGACACTGTGCCATCTGACCTTCCGAAATGGCCGAGGGACAGTGCTAGGTTTAGGGCTTGCCCCTCCATGACCTTAAGTGGGAGTCTTGTCCCCCACACTATTGTAGTTAGGGATGTGTGCCTGTCTCTGGACTCCTGAGTCTGAAATGGGCCAGACCTAGCACTCCTTGATTTGTATAACAAAGGTATGGAAAGGAAAAGAACCCTGTGTTATTTTGTAAGTTAGGAAAGTTCAGCTAGACAGGGCCAGTGAATGGGCTGTGGAAGCTGTTTCAGGGGAAGGTTCAGAGAGAGAACCCCAGTCTCTGACTCCTGATTCCTCTTTTCTGGAGCCAGAGGAGCCCCAGGCCTGTGTGGGAAACATGCTTTACGAAACTCTTTCACTGAACTTCCACACCCCGGGTGCTGACTCAAACCACTTCCCCTCGTATAACTGCACGTTCGAGTAATTAACATATAATTTGATACCTGGAAATTCATGCTGGGTGGAGCTGGAAGGGATTACTCAGCTTTTAGCAATTCAGACTCTTGGGCTATAGAACTCTGTTTTGTATCCTGGTTCTGCTGTTACTGCTGGCTTGTTTTGCCAACATCTTTGCTGCTTATTTCTTCCTTCTGTCCTATGAAGATTAGTGAAATGATGATAGAGTATGTTTTATCATTTAAACTACTAAAGGGTTGTTGACTTTTACACATGGACTCTGTGCTTCTCTAGTATGTCTGTTCTTAGCTTTCTTCTCCCATTGGCTGGTGGAGTTTGATGGTGTCATAGTTTATTTCACTTCCTGCTTCTTCACTGAGGCAATGCCATCAGTATTAAAAAATGCAGTAAGTAATTATCAGGGAAAAATAAAGATGAAAAATTAGGGCGATTTTGCAATTTAAATTTATTTAGAGTGTATGCTGATAGTTGTGAGTTTTGTTGGAGAAATTATTTATTGTGTTGACACATATTAATGTGGAGGGATCATAGTTTTTAATATGTATGGTACCTGCCCATTTAAAGATACAAAGGCTCGGTGAACTCTGACTTGGAGCTGAGAATCGGCATAGTGGAAAGCTGATCGAGATATCTTGAAAATAAATCTGAATGTCGGTATGCTTTGAGAGAGGACATTTAGAGCCGTACAGATGGAAATTGTATATCATGTGAACTCAAAGGAAGGAAAAGAGTGAATCTCTTAAACAGCTGTGGGAAATGGGTTCATGCTTGCGTGCCGACTTTTGATGGCCACAGCTTCCTGATCCAGTGGGTTGAGAAGGATCTCGAGTCCCAGTCCCAGCCGAGTATGCTCTCATCAGTCAGCTGCAGGGAAGGTAGGAGTAGGGAGAGTAGCTCAGAGGCTGGCCATTTGTTCCCTGCCCTGGATTGTGCTTGTGAGCCTTTCAGGGTTTGAGAACTTGACTTTGGAAAGCTTCTAAATTTGTTCCTAGTGGGGTGATTTATTTTGTTGAGGTCAAATTAGAGCTAATGGTCCTAATGGTTTACAATGCTCCTAAATGGTTCTTAGCACTTAGACAGGCTTGGCTGGCCATTGTGGGCGGGTTTCCAAGTGTGGTCCATATCATTCTGAGGGTATATATGTATTTTTGAAGTTGTTGTTGAGAGTACAACTTATGTGTGTGAGTGAGGTTAAAAGGTAACAGCAGAATTAGTCATACTTAATATTCGACTTTCTCTCAGTATCAAATCCAGGGATGTGTTGGTTAATATGGGCGCCGTGGGCATATGGTGAGTGAGCAAGGCGTCCAGCCGGGAGTTCGGTGGTTGGTGATTGTCCTTGGCCACTTTGCCTTCCCAGGCAAAACTGTGTTGTTCGTGAAAATGCAGTGATAGGGACGCCTCAGATTTTTTCTGGCCATTTCTGATTGCCAAGTAGTTCCTGTGAGAGCAGGTGACCTGGTTAAAGTATTCTTGGTGCATCCCTTCTAGCCATGCTGTGGTATCTGTGAGTTCATGGCGAGGTCTTTGGCAAGGGGATTATATTCTACATAAAACTGGCTCCAGTCTTCTGGTTTCTGTGTGATTGGGAGTAGGCGGAGCAGATGGGTGTCTGCAGAGGAGCTGCGTGTCTCTACTGGTCCACAGAATTAAACCGTGCATGTGTCCGCACAGGCAGGCTCTGTGGGCAATGACCTCTCAGGGCTGCTGGGTGCAGCTGAAAGGGGAGAGAATCGAGAGGGTAGGGGCTTTGCTCCCTAAGCTGAGGAGGTGGTGCAAGGTAAAGACAGGATTACTGGTTAATAAGGGAAAAAAAAAAATCTGCCTCCAAATAATCTTTCTTTGAAGGCCCATCAACTCAGAGTAGTGCCCCCTAAGTTGCAAATGTGTTTTTGAAGACCAAGTCCAGTTGACTTCTATTATTGGTAACATGCTATTGGTCACTATGGATTGAGCCAGAGCTCTTGAGGGTAGAGTGAGGGATGGGGGCTTTGCTTTTCTGATTGCTTGTGGAATGGCTACTGGGTTCTTCTCAAAACTTGGATTCCTTTTTTCCCTCTGGCACACCCTGAAAATACTCTTTTAGTATATTTGCAAGCTTTGTAGTCCTGAAGCCACCATACTTGTTCTTAGGACCCAGTGGATTTTCCCTTGACTAGTTTGAAGACCATAATGCTACCTGTGAGAAGCCTGCTTCTATTGAGAAAAATCTCCACTTTCGTCTAGTTTGTCTTGAAAATAATATCAGTCACCATTAAAAGTTCTGTTAATCCAAACACTTGGGTCTCAAGGCAGGTGGTTGTGTTTTGTCACCAAGAAAGAGTTAATTTCCACTGTTAATAAAATGAAGCTGGTGCATTGGGCATGATAGAACTCAAGACGTGAGCCCAGTGTAGCAGCTAAAATCACCATTGAGTGTTGTGTTGGCGGAAATGCATTCTAGAATCAGCGTTGACCATGTTCAGTTAGTCCCATGGCCACCAAGTTCTCCAGAGAAATTTTAATTACAAACCAAGGTGATGTGGTTTCTTAAATGTGTTATAACAAATGGATGTTAGCCCAAGGAGCCCTGAGCAGCCCCCTCCATCAATAAAACCCCGTAATTATCACAGGGCGGGCTCTGAGGAGGAAATCTCAACGCCCTGAGTGTCTAGTCGGCTGTGCTTCCTGCCTCTCTTTCCTGAAGTTGGGGGCAGGGTGAGGTGTTGAAGGAGAGCCCTTTCCTCAGAGGACCCCGAGAGTGATGACACACCCAGGACAGGCTCGGATGCTGTCCCATGGAGGAGCATGTTGATAGCTGGGGGTCCAATCTTCTCTTTGATGATGGGCCAGGGGTGGGAGTTTGGGGGAGGGAGGGTGGTTAAAAGGAAGACCTTGAAATGGCAAATCTTTATTAGTTTTGTAAACAGCTTTAGGAAGCGCTGGGAGCATCTTGCAGGGACCCTGCAATTATCATAATAAACAGTTTTATCATCTGCTTGGCAATCAATATTGTGGCTTATGCTGCTTTAGTATCTCGGTGGTATTGATTACCTTAACAACTGTGCTGCGGTCAGCTTCCATTAACCCCTGCTCTGCTGGCAGGGTCTGTGCCTCCCATGGTTGGATGGAAGACTGCTCTGGTCCCAGCCCAGGCAAGCGCTAGAATTTGACAGCTGGCCAGAGAGTCAAACACAGCTTTCATCTCAGGCGCCCAATAGAAGGAAGGGTTTTAAACAGGGAATCTGGAAGCTAATGCAACTTTTTAAAGGCATTTTTTTTTTTTTTTTGTGGAGACAGTGTATAAAACAATTAGAGCAGTGGGGTTTCAACTGTGAGTCGGGAATTTGAATGTTGAGTCCAAATTCTGATTCTTCCTGCCTTGGCTCTGTCCAGTGCTCCTCTTAACTCACCTCCACCCTCCCCGGGGGAAGATGGACATGTGTGGAACTGAATTGAGGACTGCAGCGCTTACGCCCTTATGCAACGTGCATTCCTGGGACTCTTGGAGCAGTTTTGTGATCTACATTTTACTTTTAGAGAGAAACCACTTTCTTTGGGGACATCTAGTACTAGGACTCAGGTTATTTTGGACCAGTGAATGTCTGAAGTGCAGCAGTCCATCATAAGATGACAGAATGCTGGAGAGAAATTTCGGTGTCCCTTCAGAGTATATCACTCTTACTGGCTGTCCCCATCTCTGGTCTGGTTAAGGTTTACAACCCCCCTTCTCCTGATGAAACAAAGGCAACAAGGACACTTAGCTGCAGGGAGCAACCCAGATGGAGCCCCCAGACCAAGCCAGCAGTTAGGGATTAGGTAGTAGTAAGCAACACTTGTCCAGAAACTTTGGGGACAAGATCTTACCAGCAGGGGGTGGTTGCAGTTGTGTGTGTATATGGATTGTTTTTCTTTCTTAAGTGCTCTATTTTGTTTAGTTTTAAATGAGAAATATATGTGTGTGTGTATATGTGTGTATGAATGAGTGTATATGAAGCCAAGGGGTGAGCTTGCACATTATACCCAGCCGCCTAACCCCTTTGGCCCAATTTTAGTGAAGACGATCATAAGGGTCTTCCACATTGCAGACCCAACAACAAAGGTGCTGTTCAACCCGAGTGACATTGACCTCTAATGAGAAGCCAGCTACCACATCTAGGAGTCAGTTTTTAAAGCCGATGAGTTTCATGGAGTCGCTAGGTAGTGGCGGAGGAGGAGGAGGAGAAACAGGAGGAGGCAGCGGCAATGGTTGGGCTAGGAGGAGAGTGAGTTGCGTTGACAGCTGCCATGTTCCTGCCCTTCTTGCCAGACTGCAGCCTGTGGCTTCCTTGTCCCTCGTAGCTACCCAAGAAAAGGTGGGAGTGGAAGTTTATCAGATGGGGAGGAGGCCAGTAGGTATGTGACAAACATGAGAGCTGTGGATTGAGCTTGGAGAACTGCAGGTAGGTGCAGCCAAGGGAGTCACAGGTGTATGGGATTCTTGGCCTTGGGACTCAAGCCCCAACCAGGTAAGGGTCCATATTAGAGAGGGTCAGGAAGCCAGACCAGAGAGTTGGGGCAGCAAGATGTAAAGCTGTAGGCTCTGGTGGTGAGCCCCAGGCTAGTAATAGCAAGACTTGACGTTGGTATGAAGCCACAATTTGATGAGCAGGGCTGAGCCTGCAGATGGCAGTGAGTAGATGGACCTGTGCAGGTGAGGGTAGGGCCCCAGGGAGTAGGAGTGGGTCTCCTCCATTCAGAGGGGAAGCTGGTGGGAGTAGTCCTCTACATGTGGTTAGAGAATCTGCATAGGGCCATGGCTTAAACAAGCCTTCCCTCCTGACCCCACCCTACCAGGTTACCCTCCCTCCATCTGGGATGTCAAGATGTCCCCATCACTGTGTTGTATTCTGGACCCACCTGCTTCTGTCCTCATTTTCCCTCTGCCCAGACTACCTTGGTTCCACAAATTAGAAAGTTTTAAGTATAATGCTCTTCCTAAAAATGTCACTGAGATCTATCAGTTAGGCTCGAGGTGGGCAGTGGTTATTAAGTGGACCAAAGTTCCATTGCTTTCCATCCCAATAGGAACTGTAGCTCAAAGGGCTCCATGAAGGCAGAGGGTGGACTAGATTGCTCATAGCATAGAATAAGCAACGTTTGTGATGGGAATGAAGCTGGTTCCCCGACTTTTGGTTTTACATAGATTTGTGCGCTTTGATTACGTCATGATGCAGTCATATGGCGGCCAAAAGCACCCTGTATGTGACCCCACTGGTCTTAACTTGAACTCTGCATTGATACTAGCTCTTCTAAGTCTAACCTAATTCGTGAGGAGCTCCTTAGACATTGACAGCTTTTTAGTTTATTCTTTTGCAAATAGCTTTTTGGGCCGAGTGGTCAGTCTCGGACGGTGGTATCATTTGCGTGGTAGAGGACATTTTAGAGGGACTCGCCCTCTGCCTGCTCATGTCTTAAATTTTGTTATGGCCAGAGATCTTTGTTTCAGCATTTGGTGCCTTGCTAGGTGCATTTCTAGGCCCTACAACACTCTGATCTACATAAAATGTTAAGACTTACTGTCTTCCATCAAGGTTCTTGGCTGTGTGGAGCAACCTGATATTGGTTGTTATTTATAGCTCTGCTTTTGAGTTGTGAGCAGTGAAATGTCTTTTTTGAGTCTTTGGTATATTCCTATATGTTTTTTTTATTTAGAAGATGAAATGTGATTTTGACGGGTTTGGAAAGCTGATTCTCTTTCAGGAAGTGATGTCTTCATAGAGAAAAGGACGCATGAATAGAATCCCAGAGACCAGGTCCCCCTCCCTGATTTGCCACAAACCAACTGGTGACCTTGGGAAAGAGTGACTCATAGTAGCCACTTTAATGTTTGCTGAATCTTTTTAAACCTGTAAAATCTGAATTATGATTCCCATTGTCTACTTAAGATTGTTGGAGGTCAAATGAGAAATGAATATAAGAATGTTTAAAAATGTGTAAACCACTGTGTAAATGGAAGGAGCATTGTTATTTGTTCCTGGGAAGTTTGGTGCTGCGTGTTTCCTAAAGGACTGTTTTCTTGGTCAAATACTAATGCATCTCTGAAAAAGTCCGTTGCAAAGAGTATTTCTCAGGAGCCTGCAGCACGGTGGTGGGTGAATGTGGGCCCACTTGTGGCAAGAAGCCCACTTATCATTGGGCCATGCTACTTGCCAGAACCAGCCCAATGGGAACGAGCTCAGTTCAGACTTGAGAAAGCAATTAAGGTGACTGACTTATAAAACATTCATACTGAGATGAAAGATGGTGAGCTCAAAAACAATGGTTGGTAAACATTGCCTTATTTTGTAAATTCACTGAAAGTGTCCGAAATTATTTCTTAACCCATTAAATCAACAAGTGGAGGCTTTTAACTTATCAGTGGATGTGTTTTTCTTAATCAGAGTTTGGCTCCAGGCACTAAATCAAGCTCTTTTGGAACCTTAGGCTGTTATGGCTCATTTTTGCTCAGTAATGATAGTGGTAGTTATGTATGAACGTGTCAGGTCCTGTGCCCAGAGCGTGATGTGTATCATCTCTTCCTGTATTCTTCTTGACATTAGCGGGATGATGGTCCTTGGTACCTTCTAAGGGTAGGAGAAGGGGTGAGGTCAGCAGGTGATGAGTTTTGAAAACAAGATTTAGAGATAGCCTAAAGGACTAAGATAGCCTGAAGGACTTGTTAGCAAGTCCTTGAGCTCTCCTAAAGAAAACAGAACCCCTGTTTCTATGAAAATAGGCTTAGCTTGCCATGAATGTGTCAATTTAAGGCTTCTGGGAAGCTTGGCTTTGGCCAGTGCTGTTCTTTTTTCAGAAGATGCTCCTGAACTGGATAAAGACAGAGGTTTCTTTTTTTTAAAGAAAAAAATTATGTAAAAATAGAATGATGTGATGAACCCCATCAACTAGACCTGACAGCAGTTCACTTTTTGTTAGATTTGTTTAATCTTTTTGTTCATTGGCTTTGATTTTAAAGCCCATCAAAGAGATCATGATGCTTCCTCATTTTCTTAGGTACTACTAAGATGTTTACATAACAAAATTAACAAATTCTTATCATCATTGAATCCCAAATCGCTATTTAAACTTATCTGCTTGTCCCAGAAACAGTTTTTTTTTTACAGTTGGTTTGTTAGAATTGGTATCCAAATGAGGTTGACTAGTGCATTTAGTTGTCTAGTTCTTAGGTCTCTTAATCTAGAACAGCACCCTCACCCCCCAACTCCAGCCTCCACGTGTGCCCTCCCTTCCCCACGCAACCAGCCCATGGATTTTGCAGGATAATGGAGAGTAGCTACATGTGGTAGAAAGAGCATTGCTTGTGTGGTGTGAAGGTACCCAGGTCCTCTTCCCAGCTCTTCCACTGACCAGCTGTCTGACCATGGGCAAACCACCAGCACCCTCTGGGGTCATTATTCTTATCCATCAAAGGAGGCAGTGAGACTGAATGGCCTCAAACTCAAGCATTCTCATTACGACCCCAGAGCGACCAGGGACACAGGATTGAAGGCCTGTTTGCTACCAGTCCTTATCCCAGTTTTTGTAATTGAGGATTTATTGGTACTAAATAATCTTGAGCAGTTGGCTTGTTCTTTTTCTCTTGGACATTGTGAATAGTGTACCTAAAACAAGGCTATTATGTTTTTCTTCTGGACTTTTAGAAAGCTTAGAGCAATATTTATGGCTCAATGAGTTGTTTATTACTGTATGCATTTTAAGCTTCGGTTTTGGCTCAAATTTTCCTCCACTTGTGTTTCTTTCTTTCTTCTTTTGCCCTGGCCTCAATTTATGCTATGATGTTGTACTGTATATTCTTGTAAGCAGTATAAGTAAACAACTGTGTGCTGGGTATTCCTATGTGACTCTGACTGGTCTGTAAGCTTGTGGGGGCCAGGGTCCCTGTCTTATATGTTCTCTGCTTTGTTGAGCCACAAATTAGGGCCCAATAAAAGCTTACTGATAGATTTTGGTTTGACATATTGTCATCACTTATGCATTTACTAATTTTCTATTTAGTGGTGAAGAGTTATTTGGAACAGTATTAATTTTGTGACTGGCCTGCTTCTTCTCTGATTCGCATTTCATCTGGCAAAGCGGCCTGGTGAGCCACCCGGCTGGTGATGTTATTTTTGTAGAACTTGTCTTCTTGAGTAGCTCCTTGCTGGTTTTTCACAGGCCTTTGGTGAGTGAAGCAATATTTGTTGGGGTGGGGGTGGGGATCTTAACTGCTAAAACAGTAGCCATTCTATGCATTCCGAAGAGTTCACCTCTGGTTCCAGCCTTGGACACAAGGGGCGCTGTTCTTGGGATGTTTAGGATGATAGAGGTGGATGAATCAGAATCTGTCATCTGCTATATCTGGAAAAAAGTAGATTGGACAATGAGATGTGCTTCATTTTCTCGTAAGACTCAAGCGTGAGTGAGCGAGTTCTCTCGTTGACTCTCACTCAGCCGCCTTTGCTGTTTGTGAGAGTCTGTGCTAACCCTCAGTGAGGGATTTGTCGCAGCTGGCTCTCTCCCTCACATCCCAGGACCTCTGGCTCCTCGATTGTCCAGGAGAGAGAAGGATGTTGATCCTGGAGTGTTAGGGGAGGATCCGAGTTCACGCGTGTTGAGCACCTAGCACCGTGCCTGGCACACAGTGGACACTCAGTAAACAGTAGGTGCCTTCAGGATGGCCTCTACGAGCGGCAGGGGGACATAATTGCGACTGTTGCTCAGTGGCCTCCTCTTTTCTTGTTTGTTGACACTTGCAAAGGGATCCTTTAAGCCTTGGTTTTGAAGGGTTTGGGGCCTGGTTTTGGGGGTTCCTATTCTGGGTCCCTAGAACACTTCCCTGTTATCCACAGAGAAGAGCTGAGGTGCCCTGGTTGGTGAAGGACTCCTGCTGATGTTCCTGTCCCGGTCAGATGCTCTCCTAAGCCAGCAGTGTGGCATTTATCCTTTCGTTGCCATGTTGAGGAGAGCGCTTCCCGTCCCCTGCTCCACATGGACTTGGTCCAGAGGAAGGCAAGACCCCTGGGGGGTCCTGGGTGTGGCGAGGAAGTTGAGGCTCAAGGCTTGCAAGTTTTCTTCTAATGGAATTTCCCATCACTTACTGCCCTGCTGATTTCTGATCAATGAAAATGAAATTGCATCACCTCCTCAGAGGCTCCACGTATGCCTGCTGCTTCCAGCTGTGTCAGTTCCGGTAAAATAATCTCATCAGGCGTGCGAGAGGGTAATAGGAAATAAAAATAAAAACCCACAATTAGCAAGAGGCCTTGCAGCTGAGTAACACTTTCCATCCCAGAGGCAGAAAGGGCTGGGTAGTGAATGCTTAGGAAAGAGTCCCTTGAAAAAAAAAAAGAAAGAAAATTCCCAGTCCTCCTTCTCCCTCCTTTTCCTCACTGCCCCTGAACTGTTGCGCCCCCTCCCCACCCCGCCAGGATGTGTGCATGATTTAGAATTGTGCACAGGTTGTTTCTGCCCTACTTCTGAGGTCAGTAGAACTGCTGTGTGATGGGCACATATCGGGGTGGCATTTGCTTTTCTTTTCTCTCAAGTGCCCCCCAGATAGACACAAAATGAATTCTCGACATTCCAGCTTCTCCCACTGACCTGTGACAGGGAACCAGATGGCCAGGGGGACAACTGGAGGCTGAGTTAAGGTTGGTGAGTAGACTTCTCAAAGCTGGTTCATTTTAATTTCTAGACTTTATCCTTCAATTATCAGTCCATTAAGAACAAGACTCCCCACTCTGTGTTATCCCCTGAAACTCCCAGTACCGTGTTGTGAACGCGAGGCTCTGTGAATGGGCATTGTTTGGTCATGTGGACGATGGGCAGAGCCACCTCCCCATGGAGTGCTGTGAACGTCGGGACATGCCAACCTCACCACCTCTTGATGAGACTTGGGGAGGTCAAACACTGCCCCCAGAACATTCTGTCGCTTACGTGTATGGGGCCTGGAAAGTCACAGAGTCCAGCCAAACGGAAACTGAGGCCGAAGAAACCAGGATGGGGAATCCAAGGGGGAGGTTAAGGATGTGGGAAACCTGTGGGGTCATCTGAGAGGAGCCAGTAGAAATGAATCACATCATCTCTTGTCAACTTGACAACATCAAAGGAGAAAAAATGCTTATGTGAAGGCCAGTTCAGTGGTTCTGGCAGTTTCTTCTAAGTATCTGAGGGGCAGCATGCCCTTCATCCCGGGGGAAAAAATCTTGAGCTGTTAGGAAATGCTCAATCTCAGACATCCCTAATCTTCCTTTAATTGGCGACTCCTGTGTGGATTGAGGGCAAGAACCCTGAGGGGACAGGGTAGGGGTGAACTGAAGTGTGGGGGCCACAGTGTCCCCAGCACCGTAGCGTCTCAGGGCAATTGCACAACTTGCCAAACCATGTGTTGCAATAGTCAAAACATGTTTTTAAATGCAGTGGACGTCAGAGGCCATCACTGACCACATCTGGTTAATAGGAGGACAGATTCTGGCAGTGGAGCAGGAAGACTCTGGAATGGGGGAAGCAATAACCTACATAATTGTGTTGATACAGCGAATGGAGCAGCCATGTGAAGTGCTGAGGCTGTCCCCACCAACACCCTAATCATCGCTGCCTGGGTTCTTATTTTGCATGTCTGGACTCTTAACGAGAGCAGCCTAGTAAGAGTCTGTATGGATAGGAGGGATATTGTGTATATTGTAGGCACTCACCAAATATCTGTTGTGTGAATGAATGGAAATCAGTAGGGCAGCTGGTGAGTTTTTGGCTAAGCGTTATGCACAGGAGCTTAAAACTAAGGCCAGTTGGGCCAGAACCCCAGTGGCCTCCTTGTTATTGTGGCCTAAGGAATCGGCCCCCTTAACTGGACGATTTGGGTTCCCCCCATCTTAGCCTGGCTTAATGCAATGCGGGAATCTTTAGGAGCTACAGGAATTTTCCACAACCTTCTCCTGTTCTAGTGGCGTCCAAGATTAGGACGGCTGGCTGAAAGTGAAAGGAGAGAGGGTGCCACCTCAGAATGGAAGCCCAAGTTCTTTAGGTTAGCATGCATTTTTCGTATGTTTGTGTGCTTGCACAAATACGTTTCTCCTCTCTCATCTTAGACACTTAGCACAGGGTCTTGATCCACATTGATCACATTTTATGACTTGGACTGGCAACTCCCCTCCAGGGATGAGACCTAACCAGGGTGTTCAGGAAGCCATTAAGGAAAAATACGTAACCACACTCCTTCCCAAACTCAATTGTTGGGTCTTCGCAGGGCTTGGATAAGAGACTTTCAAGCATAATTAATCCAAGTACTATTTAACGTGGCCTTGGTGATTCTTCAGAGCAGCTATTGACCCAAAAGCAGCATTTGGAGCAGCAAGAGGAGAGGGACCATCTGGGCTATTTTTGCTGAGCTTGTGAGGGTGTAATTATTCCCCACAGTCACTTGGTTCTTTGGGCAGCTTCCGGAGGTTTAAGGAAGTGCGAGCTCTTGGATCCTTACACTTGAAGAAAAGATTTTCCTTTGTTGTTTTGCCCGATTCCCAGGGCCAGTCTTTGAAGTGGCCAAGGATAGATATGTCTCAATCTGTTTTTCTTGATTAAAAGTAACAGTGCAAATAATGGGCTTCCTAATTACCACATGGGATGGAGAAGGGGCTGAGAGGAATAGGACACACAGCTAAGTTTCACTCCCCCCACAACCCGCACACCCACCCACCACCCAGTGGGGTTTTAAGCTTTGGAATTTGGAAGTCCTTCCAACATGCACAGAGAGCAGACAGCATCTGCACCCTCTCCCATCTCTCTGGAAGCCCTCAAGGTCCTGACGGCTGGTGCTGCTGCTCTGCTTTGCCATAAGGTGGGGCATTGAAATTTGAAATATCTCCTTATGCCTCTAGGATTTGAGGACTGCTGAATATGAAACATGCTTCTCAAATCTTCAGTTTAGTAAAGTGAAGCTGTTGAGGAGGAAACTGTGATGGAATCACCGTCCGCAGTGTGCCCTCCAAAGAGGAAGTTCGGGGGACACTTGGTACACACAACCCACAGGGGTATCTGAGGGCGCCCAGCCAAGACACACCCTTCCTGAGGCATGGGGAAGACCCTGTGAGTGGTTCTGCCGTCGCACAGCCATCCCCTCTTCATGCCCTTGCCAATGGCGGGCCTTACAGCTTCCATTCCTGCTTTATTTAGTGGTGCCTCCTGCTCCCTGCTGTTTGAAAAGCTGTTTATGCTAACGAGCCAGGGAAGATCTGAAGAGCTTGCTGTGCCTGCGCTGGTGAGAGGCCCTGTGTGTGTGTGTTGCCCCATTAATGAACCTTCGAAGGGCAACCCTTGTTTGTTTTGTCATGGTGCCAATTCCGGAGCCTCGTGCCAGAGTGTGCTGCCGATGGTGAGCCCACCATGTGGCCTTCTTCCTGCTGAGAGGAAAACACACTCCTTTTTCAAAGGGTCATTTTGGAGATGCCCATTGAGGGAGACTTTCCTTCCCCAAGGCCGCCTCTCACCTGGCCGCTCCTGGCCTTCCCCAGCATCCCGTGAACAGGTGGTGGGGTGACTGGAGAGCAGGGATTTCCTCTTTCCAGGAAAGTTGGATGGGTTTCCCCACTGCTGCCCCAGGACCAGAGAAAAGCAGCTGTCACAGGTTATTCATTTGTTTTCTCCTACATCAGATCTGTATAAAAGAAAGCTTGAGGCCCGTGGCTGCTTCTCCTGCATTCCTGAGACCGCTCATGCAAGCAAAGAACCTGCCCGAGCGCCGTTTCTCTTGGGTTTTTGTGCAGCCTTGAGCTACAGCAGTTACTCCTGCTGTTCAAGTGACATGTTCTGCTGACTCAGAACTGCTAATAAGAATTCAGGAACCCTTGTAGACACATCATCCTGTTCAACTAGTGGGCGTGGCTTTGAGAAGCCTTTCTTTGAGGAGAAGCCCCAGGAATTCACTTGTGTCTAGTGCACACTGGATCTCCCGCCCCACACAGGGTTGTATTTAGGGATTTCCTTGGGTCCTTGGATTTGTTTCATTGACCAGCTATTTAGGATGGCTGTAATGAGGGCTGCCTCTGCTGTCTTCAGACTCTCTGTAATTTTGGAACAGGAAATAAATCTAATATGATAAACCACAAAAATCCTGAAATACTAAGGTATTATACCTCAGCCTCGGAATTAGGATCATTTGGTCTTTGGTGATTAATTATTTGTCATGTTGAGATCAACACACTTCCACTACTGTTGTTTAAATGTCTCTTAGAAGGAGAAGGTGTGCTGTTCACCAAGAGTTTTGTTCATACTGCTTGCTCAGCATGGTGCTAGGCGATGAATGGAAATACAGGCTGATTTTTGCCCTCAAGCAGCTTATAATCAAGTTGTAGAGATAAAAGTAATTGAAGTGAACCAAGGAAAAGTTCTTTCAGTGACAAACAGTGTGGTGGTGATTACTGAGGAGTACAGAGAGGAGAGAGATTGGTGTGGGCTTGACTGATGGGAGGGGCTTTTATGGCCTAAATGGAACTTGAACTTGTGCTTCTTACAGAATGCCCAAGGTTTGGATAAATGTTGAGGAAGAGAAAGGACATCCAAAGGGCTTGGGCTGCAGGAACAGAGGCAAGAATGCGTAAGAATGTGGGGCTGATGGGGAGGTGACCCTCCTGTTGGAGGAAAGTGAGAGAGATGGTTGAGTGGTAGTGTAGGGTAGATTTTTAGAGTATAAGTTTGAATGTTTTGACATTGGCTCTTGCATGGGGAAGGCACCAGATGAATATGACCATTTATATTGGGAAGGCTAGACTGGTCTTTCCTTTCTGTTTTCTGGAATCAAAGATGGTACCAAGAGTTCCATCCAGAGAGACCAGGGCGGTCAGGGCGGGGCAGTTCCGTGTGGACATGTTGAGCCATGCTGAGTGTTGAGTGATGGAAGGCTAGCCACTTACAGACATCTTGTGGTCTGCTGAAAGTATGAGATGCATATTCAAGCGATAAGTCAGGAATGGAAATTTTTGTTTTGGGAGTCAACTCATAATTTCGGTAATTGAAACCACAGAAGTAGTTAAGGTAGTTGATGTACAGAGATAAGAGCAGAGAGCCAAGGGAAAAAAGTATGATGATGGTTAAATACTATAGGAGAACAGAGAGGAGAGATTTCTGTGGGTTAAAGTAATAGGGAGTTTTATCGAGTAAGTGGAAAAGCACATCCATGGACAGCTGTAAGAACGGGAAGAAGGGCAAGCAATGTAGAGAGGTAGGAGGTAGGAAGGGAGCCAGAAAACTAGGTCAGAGAGGCACAGCAGGGAGCAAATTTCAAGGTGGGATGGTCAGCAGTTTTGAATGCAGGGGAGATTGAAGAAGGTGAAAGTAGAAGAGGAAAAACCATTGGCTGCCATGAGGAGGGCATTGATGCCCTTGGAGAGAGGACCAAATCTTGGAGATGTAGGGCCATCTAACCCACCAGAATCAGTGTCCAGCCCTCCCCTCCAGAGAGCCTGATTCTGGGCTGGGACCTGGAAACTGTGTGTATCTGCACTAAGCTCCACAGTTGGTTCTGCTGCACAACAGAGCTTGAGAACTCTTGGTGCAGTGTGGCTCTCTGTAAACAACGGGGGAGGAGGAGCTCACCTGGCTTTAGAAGACTGGTATTGGGGAAGGTAAGCAGTGGGCAGAGTCCATTTGTTTAAAGGAGTTGAGATTCGAGGGAAGGACAGAGAGCATTGTCTAACTGGCGGTGTAAGTGGGTCAGACTCTGATCCAGGAGCTCATGGGGTAATGGAATATGGTAGAGAGTCAAGTGGGAGGGATCACCAGTAAAATCCTATAAAGCCCTCGTATTAATCATCACGGAAAGGACAACACAGCCCTGCCATAGAAATAACAGGCAATTCACAAAAGAAATATAAATTACCAATAAGTATCTGCAGATGGGTTCTGTCTTCCTAGCAAAAAATGTAAGTTAAAATGAGATGCCATTCTTGCCTGCCAAATTGACATTTTTTTTTTTAAACAAAATAGTACTGACTAGTGATGAAGGTGCAAGAAAATGGATGCTCATGTGCCAATGTGAGTGTGATTTAGAAGAACTTTCCTAGAGGGCAGTTTGGCATGTGCCAGAGAGCCTTAAATGTGCCTAGCTTTTGAGCCAGCAATTCCACTTCCAGAAATATGTCCTAAGGAGGGAGAGACAGAACGTCCGTTAAGAGCCTGGGTTTCAGAGTAGTACAGGAGGCTTGCCTGGTTTCAGAGGCTGCCTTAGCTAGTATGTGACTTGGGTAAGGTACTTAACCCTCTAAGCCTGACTTTCCTCATCTGTAAAATGGGCTGTTGCCCAGGTCAAATGAAGTAGTGTATGTTTAAAAAGTGCTTGGAACCATGCCTGGCCCTACTAAATGGTTAGTCATGAAACTGCTACTTATTTTTATTAGTTATTTTGTTATTATATGTGCACAAAGATTTACGAGTTTATTGCAGTATTAACAGCAGAATATTAGGAATTGCCTAAATGTCCAGTAATAGAATTTAGTGAAATTATGCTGTGTCCCTAGGATGCAGTATCTATTCAGCCATTAATTCTAGCTTATGAAGAATATTTAATGTCATGGGAAAACGTTCATGCTAAATTAAGTTAAAAGGGCAGTCCGCGTAAGGAGCAGTGCCATCTGAGGTTGGTAAAGAAGACCTGTAACGATCGACATGCAGAGGAAAAAAGCCTGAAACGCTCTGCCTACCATTGGTTCTCTGGCTGGTGGAATTACAGGTGATTTTTATTTTAGCTGTTGAGTCTTTCTGCATATATTCAATTTTTTTTTTTATAATGAACTCATACTACTTTAATCAGGAGAAATTATTTAAAATAAATTTAACATCGTGAGATGCCGGATTGAAACTGTGATGGGCCAAATGGCACGCTTTTACATCAGCTCCTGGCTTTTGCTCTGCAGCCCAATTGCAAGAATGGAGAGATCAGCAATGAATGGAGAGATCAACAACGGGATCTTTTGAGAGGGATTTTGAGGAAGTTGGAGGAGATGAAAGGTTTTGAGTGCTGCAAAGAAAGCATTGAAGTAGTCGGTTACAGTTCATGGGGGAAGGCACCCAGTTTACCGGGGAAAGCACCAAGGGGTGAGTGCAGATAGGGTGGGTGAGCTGTGCACCTGCCAGGTGGTGGTGGTGGGGGCACTTGATGAGTGGGGTAGTTAAAGCTGCTTTTGGTGAAAGGAGTGCTGCTTTACTTCTGAGAGGGGATCAGTGCTTTAGGGTGATCAAATCCAGGTCAAGAGAGAACCATTCAGGCCAGTGATGGGCAAAGGATGCTGGTCTTCTGTCTTCAGGATATGGTGGAAAGACCTCAGGGTGGATGTTTAAGTACCTATGTGTTGGGATATAAATACTTGAGTAGCTGGTTAAATTGCCCCAGATGGTTTTTAGAACAAGGCAGAGTATAAGTAATAGCTGGATAGTTTTACTTTTTATTAGCATATCCATAGCTTTGGTCGTTGTTGAACTGTCGGTATATCTACATAGAGAATAAAAAATTCTGTTCCCCTAAATGCCAGCTCATCTCTTCCAACACCCACAGACTGGGTTCCTAGACCTGGCTCTGCTTCTGATCTCATGACTCCCTCCTCTTCCCCTCCATGACTGCACTGCAACCAGAGCATCACTTTGGTTGTGGATTCCCTGCAGGATGGACTGAGCCAGCGCTTTTCACTTCCAGGCTGATTTATGTTGACTCTGGAAAGAGCACAGATGCACTTATTAGCAAACATGAAGCCCAGGGCTGGCCGACTCTCTGCGCCTTCCGTGTAGTGGACCTCCTGCCACACGAGGGACCTGTTCGAGCATGTGTATATTCTCTGACCTTGCCATAGCTACAGAATAATTCTTAAGGCTACTGGGAAATTGCTACCACGAGGATGGAATCTCACCTATTTATGCTTTAACACTTATTGACTTACAGCAGCAATATACAAATACAGTTATTGTATAAAGCGCAGAGTAGAATTGGATATGGTTCTTGACTAGATTCCAAGCTCAACAGATCAGAGTATTATTTCTTTGCCCCATGTGAATGAGGTTTCTACTTAGCTCAGAATCTGGGCTGCCTTTGTTTTTTTGTTTTAGGAGGTGGGGATAGTTTATTCATTGTCATGTATTTTTCTTTAATATGTTTTAGTCTAGGTTGAGCAATGTTCAGCCTCGGTAGGTTGCTGGCATTCTTCTTTTCTATGGTGGCTTCCCTTGACCTTATATTTAGAACTGCCTTTCACCAAGTTAGGGAGATCTGTCCTGAGTCAAGATCATGGATGTTTTGGTTAAATGTCTTTCAGTGTGTTACTTGAAATTCTGCCCAAGTCAGAATGGCCATGTGTCTTGTCTGACTAGAGGGCTTTTTCTAGAAGCTCTTGGCTGGAGGGGAGGAAGACCAGTTTTCTGTTCTTGTCTGTTTCTACCTCCCAGCCCGGCCTCACTGCCTCCCTCCTCACAAAGCTGCCAGCGGTCAGTTTCATGTGAAGATAAGGATATAGGGATGAGGGATAGTTGGCTGTTCATATGTATTTGTGCAGGTTCAATATGTAGAATACTTACACTGGACAACTTTTTTTTCCTCTTTGTTTTGACGTAATTTCAGATGTACAGGAGAGTTGTAATAATAGAACAAAGAATTTTCATGTATACTTCATCTGGATATCCCCATGTTAACATTAACTCATAGTCTGTCTGTCTGTCTGTATACACACACACACACACACTCTCACAGTTTTCCCAAACCAGTTGAAAATTAAGACATCATGTCCCTTCGTCTCTAGATATATCACTGTTTTTCTTAAAAAACAAAGACATTCTCTTATATAACCACACTGCAGTTATAATTAGGAAATTAACATTCGTATACTACTGTTATTCAATCTACGGACCTTCTTCAGATTTTGCCAGTCGTCCCAATTGTGCCCTTTGTAGGAAGAGAAAATCCCAGATTGTGTTACGTTCATTTGTCACGTCTCTTCAGTCTCCTTTCATCTGAAACACTTCTTTAGTCTGTCTGTTTCATGATGCTGACATTTTGAAGAGCATAGGACATTTTGTAGACTGTCCTCAATTTGGATTTGTTTGGTGTTTCCTCAGGATTAGATTCAGGTTTTGCCTTTTTGGCAGGAATGTCAAGGGAGGGGATGTTGTGTTCTTAGTGCATCCTCTCAGGGGCACATGATGTCTATTTGTCTCGTTCTTGGTGATGTTAACTTTGATAATGTGCTGAAGGTGGTGCCTTCTAGGTTTCTCCACTGTAAAGTTATTGTTTTTTCTTCTGCAGTTAATAAGTATCTTGTAGGGAGATGCTTTGAGACTGTGTAAATATCCTGTTACTACTACAAACTTTCATCCACTGGTTTTAGTATGTGTTGATTCCTTCCTGAATGGTTTATTATTATGATGGTTACCAAATGGTGATCTTCTAACTCCACAGTTCCTTCTGCATTTGTTAGTTGGATTTCTCCTCTAAGGAAGAACTTTCCCTAATCCCACATTTTTTTTTTAATTTATAAAAGTACAGAATTATAGATTCTTATTTCATACGTTGGGTAGTAATCCTTTACTCTGATGTAATTCTCTTGTTCAAATTGTCCCACGTTTAGGGAGTGGGAGCCCCTGCAACCTGCTCCTGTATCCTTTTGGCACAGTCTTTTCATTCTTAGAGTCATTCCTTGTGTTCTGGCTCAAAAAAAATGCTCAAGGCTCATCTTTCACTCTCCCTGCCCCAGTCCAAGAATTGGCCATTTCTCAATGGAACCCTGGTTCTGTTTCGTGGAGAATGGTTACCCCAGGCATTTCTTCTCTTAAGAGGAAAAGAAACAACGTGTTAAAGGATCATCTTTTTTCCTCTCAAAGTGTTATAATTTCTCCCAGTACCTTAATTTTCCCCATAGTTTTATTGAGCACCTATTACATCTTGGATGCGGAGAATACAGAGCCTGCTCTCAGGGTGCTCACAGCCTAGTGGCAGAGATAGAGCAGTCAACAGATAATTCCACTAGTATGATAACCCCAACTTGCAGCAGATCACTGAACACTGTGTGATCACAGAGGAGGAGGTTAAAGCAGACTGAGTAACTCGATTGATAACCAAGGACTGAAAAGAGTCTTCACCTTTCAGAGGACCTGGGAGGCTGCCTGATGGAACCTCCTGGCTAGAGCAAAATCCCCTTCTCCATTCGTGAAATCAGGGAGAGCAGTATTTCAGAGTCTACATTCCATTTGGGAACTTTGATCATCTTGAGAAGGGTTTGCATTTATATTGAACTGAGCTGCAATTCTGTATAAATTCCCCCTCATGACTCCTACTTAAATCCTAAAGCTAGGTAGAAGACATGTAACTAGTCCTCACTGTTGTCAGGCAAGCCTTCCCAGAGTTGAGGACAGTTGGCTTGCTCTGCAGTGGGAGTTTTCTTTTCTGCACTCTTGCAGACAAGAGTCTGCATTCGGACCAGGCTCCAGTTTGTTTGTCACCCCCTCTTATGAGATTGTCCCAAGTGGGAAATCAGAACATTCTCCGTGCAGACAGAGAAAAGGATTGGGCTGTTAACCTGCTGAGTTTCAACAGGTAGTGTGTATAGGTGGCCAGAGGACACATTTACATCCTTGGCCACCATGTCAGCTCTGGGCTTCCACTGATTTTGTGGCGAAGTAACACCCACAGGTATTTTTGGCATGAACTCCTGTTAATCCAAGTCTCTTCCATCTTCAGTTGGTTTTACGAATTGCCTAAGCTTAAATACAAGGCATCCTATTTATCCTTTGAAAATGCCATCTTGTTTGTTTGAGCTTGTCGTTCCAACTTGTGGAGATATTCCTTTTACTCTTGATCCCAGCATTTAGCATGTTAGTTAGTCCTCTTAGCTTTGTGTGCTCTGCAAATTGGTGTGTGTGCTTGGTCTCATCCCTCAAGTTTTTGATTTAAATGAAGGGAACAGGGACAAGACTGAACTCTGAGGCATGTCACTGGACACAATAACCTTTAAATGGCGACGTCAAGTAATGGCATCCACCAGCTATAAAATCGTCTGGACTTTATTATCTGAAACACATTTTGCTGTCCTGGATACGAAGAAATGATAAACTTTGGGATCCTTTATTAAAATAAAAAACTCTCTACTGTGTTTTTCAGATCATTGAACCTAAGTGAGGCTATTTTTCCGTTTATTTTATGTGAATTTTCTTACTGAATTTACAGCTAATTGCTAATTCATATGGACCACTTTTTTTCTTTTTTCCTAGATGCTATTCAGCAACTGTTGAATCTGTTCTAAAAGTATGAGGAAACTGCTATCTCTCTCTCTCTCTCTCTATATATATATATATAAAATCTACAACATATCCTTTTAAACTTAATATCATTCCTTTATCCAAAACAATGTACACACACATCACTCTTTCCCCTTCTCTTGCTTTATATTATTTCTGACTGCTTTTCACCACTTAGCGTTAGATTTGTTTGCAGTCTCTTCCCCAACAAGAATGTAAGCTAAGCCCTGTTTATTATTGATTCCCTGGCATCTGACACATAGTAGGGGCGCAGTAAATAATGAATGAGTGAATGAATGAATACATTTCTTGATCTATAGTTTCTGGAGTCTACCTTTTTTCTTTAAAAAAAGTTCAAGTTAATGGGCCTGCCACACTGTTCTTTGCAACAGCTTCCCCCACTCCCTTTATCCTCTCTCTTCTGTGTGAAGACTTTAAACCATTTTGATCTCTCCTCCCCCCACCACTCCCAAGCCAAAAAGTGCGTGTGTGTGAATTGGCGATGTTCTTTAACATAGCTGTCCTGGTATCCCATGATCTTAGGACAGTCCCCAGGTACATAAAGATTGAATGTGAATGTAGGCATGGATGTAGGGACGTTCTGGAGTTCTCTTTGAGAAATCGACACTAAAGAAAAATGTAGGAGAGTGGTGAAGAGCACAGACTCCACAGCCAGACTATGGTTTTGTCTCTAGGCTGCACAACCTTGGGCAACCTCAGTTTTCCCATCTTTAAAGTGGGGATAAAAACAGCATCCATCTCATAGAGTGGTTATGAGAGGACCAAGATGGTGCTCTACCCACAGGCCTTGACATGATGTCTAACTCGAGAAGGAATGGCTTCCCTTATGATGGTTTTAATTTTAAAAAGCTTTGGGAAATACATGTACAAAGGAGGCAATGGAGTTGCCCATAACCTCGTCCCCTAGCAATTATCATTGTACAGAGTTTGATACGAATCTCCTGTATTTCCATATGCAGACCTTCCCTTAGCATCCTGTGTGATCATTTTCCCACGCCTGTAAATAGTTTCTTTAAAAAAATGATAGTTTATAACATCCTATGGAACTCTATGTACTGTAATTTAGAGAGTCCTTTGTTTTGCCAGATTATTTCCTTTGTTTTTTTTCTGTTGAAAATGTTGTGATGAATAATCTTCTATTGCTATGCATATCTTGAGTTATTTCCTAGAATGGGAGAATTGCTGATTCAAAGGGCTTGTGCATTTTTGAGGCTTTTGATCCTTCCTGCCAAATTGCCTTCAGGAAGATGGTGCCATTGCATCGCCTCCAGCAGAGCAGGGAGCTCCTGGAAACCGCGTTGCTTGCCTGCCGCGTGCTTCTCTCTGGTGATGCGCGTGGGTTATTCACGGAGGCAACAGTTCCTCGCTGTCTCGATTCTCTCTTTGTTTTTCTTTTCTTCCTCTTTGTTTCCTTTCTTGGTTTTCTGCCAAACAGCCTCTTGTGAAAGGACCGCCTAATTAACCCTGTGCTAATTAACAATTTAAAATTACACAGTGCGACTGTTCATGTTTAATTCTCCGGGAGCTGGAGCAACAGAGGGAGCCCCCTCCTCTTTGTAATAACTCCCTCCCCTCTCCCCCAGATTCCATGTAACTGTTGCATCGAACCCAGTCTTGTCTCCTTCAAGGAATGTGATAAAACTGTCACATCGCATCTTCTCAGTTGAAAGAGGGAAATGGACGACTTTGTTAAAGGGGGGCCCCAGGGTAACATCGCGCAGTTTTATTATTTTAAACAATCTTTGAAAAATAAAAACTGCTATTTGCAAAGATGCAGGGTGCTTTACAGGTGGGTTCCAAGGAAACTAAACTTGTGAGAGGAGCGAGAGTAGGGGCTCTTGATGAAGATGTTGGAACTTTTCTATACAAGATTATGCATCAAATGGCAGATTTAAGCACTAAGGAGAGTGTGCACAAAGTCACTCCTGTATCTTCTCTTTAACTCTCTTAGTGTAGAGATTTGCTCTATTGATATCTAACTGAATTCTTAAAACCACATAAAAACCCATGTTGAGTACAATATTGGGTGGTCGTGAATGTATCTGTGTTTAACGGGAATTTTGGGGTATAAACGGCTAAGGGAGGCAGGCTGCAGAGACAATTGAGGGTTGTGATATGCGAGCTGGCCCTGGTGTGAGTGAAGGGCGAGGAAGGGGCGCCTTCCCTCAGAGCCAGGGTTGGGGTTTCTGAACAGGGCTGCTGGCGGGGCTGGCTGTGAGAGCGTGGGACCCGCTGGGTTCCCAGGCTGTCCTCTGTAACTGAAGATCATTGATTTTACGGGAAACCGTGTTTACAGACAGAGTGCTGATCGACCTGCCGAGTTGACTTCTGCTTCCTTAAGTAAGAACTACCTTTTTCTTATTGACTGGCTGATAAACAGCGCGAGAGGGATGGCCTGCCTGGTAGGAGGGTGGTGGACGGCCTGAGGACCTTAAACTGAAGGATTGGGTGGTTTAAGAGATTTCTTCATCTCTGTGCTGCCATCTCCTCTTGTCTATCCCTGTGGCTCCCAGGGCCCAGTCGGGGAGCCCAGGACTGACCCTGCCTGGTTACCTAGCAATAGAGACACCAAGCATGGATGAGTTGGCAATCTGGTGAAGATGTCATGAAGCAGAGTGTGTCGCGTGCTTTAATTGTGTACGTCCCCTGGGGATCAGGTTAAAATGCAGATTCTGATTTGGGGTCAGACTGAGAGCCTGCATTTCTCATAGGCTCCACTTGTCCATGAACCACACTTTACTTAGCAAGGTTGTAAACAGTCCTGCTTGTCATGGCCAGCGCGCATGGAAAAGAAGCTCAGAGCAGACACCTTAGATCCTGAAGTAGGATCCTTCTTTGCCATGGGTGTCTTAACAGGCAGTCATTCCCTACGAATGAGTGGTCTCCCACTTGTCCCCTCTTGTGAGGCTGGCATCACCACTATGAGGTCGTCTGACTTTTGGAGGTGGCCACAGTGTCATCCTTTCTTGACACCTTTTGCCTGGGAGTAGAAAACAAAGTTAGGTGAGTTTTTAAAAGTCCCAGCCCCTTGGCTGGATGATTTGTAGAGGAAGAGGAGGAAGAAGAGAGCAGAGCAAGAAAAGCCCACCAATTAATTGGTAAACGCTTGCAGGTTTCTCTTGCCCAGCCCAGGCTGGAGAGGAGATTGGCTTTGCTGTCGATACACAAGTCCCTGGTGAAGCATCAAAGCTGTTCTCCTTTATCAATCGTGGCCTCCCCTTCCCGCATGTTCCTGTAACTTACCAAGCATTTATGACATTGATTTTACAATCGGGCTGTTAACCCTCCCGCCCCTTCAGGCCTGCCAACCTTTTTGGCCCCAGCTGTCAATCAGATGCCGTCCAGCCAATCAGGCGTGTCCTTAAGAAGAGCCACCCTGGATTCTCACCTGTATCCTAGCTAAGCCTTTCGAGGAAGCCCGATCGCATCTGCTGTTTGGTTTAGTGTAGTCGTCTTTGTTTAAAATCAATATGTCTTTTCTAAGGCACACGGAACCTTGTTGTAATGGAGTTTGAAGTTATAAACAGAGAGTTGGGGTGTGTGTGTTTTAAACAAAACATGACACATTCTTCCAAAAAGTTATTTCTCCTGAGACTTCTGGTAAACCTGCCTTCCCTGTCTTTTCCCGAGGGGGAGCTGTTGGCTCACTGTGCAGTCAAGCATCAAGAAATGAAAAAAGAATGGGAAGATGGGGCTTGGGAGGGGAGGAGGGTGGGCAGAACCCGCCAAAACCTTCCTCCACTGTGTATGAATGAGGTGGTGGGTGGAGAAGCAGCCAAATGTTCTCTAGGAAGGATGCCCGGGAGTTGCAGGCGACTGATCAGGGCTGGGGGAGGTGCTGAGTTGCCTGTAGGAGCAGTGCTGGGACGGAAGAAGTGCCCCTGTGATGTTGTTGCCCCAGGAGCAGAGTGGCAGCCAGTGATCTGATGCCCCCCTCCCCAGGAGACGAAGTCTCAGAGGGCAAATTCAGCTCAGTGGTACTTTAGAGTCGGAAACGGAAAAGCCCTAGGGCTGAAGGACAGCTGCTTGGGTAACAACTAATAACTAATAATAACTAAGAGGCAGGTGTGGAATCAGGGCTGGCCAAGCCCAGCTGCTGTCTCGACTTGCTGCTCAGATCCTTGACAGCAAAAACCACCCAGTCCCAGTGGTGACGGGGCTTCGTCCAGACAGGGCTCCATCCACGCTGCTGGAGGGGGAGTCAGCTGATTGGGAGTCTGGGTGGTTCTTCCTAGAAACATCGAACTCATGTTTTGCACCTACATTATTTTAGTCTGAAGCCAGCTGAGCCACAAACAAGGGTGTTCTACCGGTTGAGGGGAGGAGATGGGAATTCGGAGATCTGTCTTCTCTGTTTCACAGTGTCGGGGTGGCAGGGGGCTCGTTTTTAGATTTAGCCCTTCAGTTTTACTGTTTGTAAAATGGGACGATGCTTCCCAGATCCGAGAGGATGAATTCAGCCATCGGCCCTGATGGGGCTTTGCAGAGTGTGTCTAGGCCTGCACATGTGTCCTCTGAGCTATGCAGCCCTCAGACTCTTCTTTGAACTTCTCAAACTAGAAACGTGGTCGGTAAAAGCAACAGCAGCAACTTTGCCTTTAAATCAATCAGTGTGACCCCACTCAGGTTTGCCATCCTTTTTCTCGGGGCGTAAAAATCTTCTTCCTCTCGTTCGGCCCTGCCCGTTGACCCCCTGGCCCACACTCAGCGTGGGCAGCGGGGGGAGACTTTTCCTTGGCCGTCTGTATGTGGCGGGGCTGCCATTCTGGAACCTCGGCGGGCCGGCGAGACAACACGGTTCTCCTCCGCTGTGGCTCGGCGCCCGCGCCTGACTAACGCTGTGCTTGCAAAGAACGGAAATTGGAACTGGCCTCCAGGGGTGGAGCGGCCGACAATCTGAAGACAAAGAGGGATGCGCCTGATGCCCCCTTCCCCGCGTCCCCTGCTCGAGCCACGGACCTCGGCCGTGACCCCCAGGGGTGCCGCCGACCCTCTGCGAGTTGGACGGCGTGGGGCGATCGCTGGGGTGCCTGCTGCCCCTCTGGTCTCTGTTGTGGGTGTGGACAGAAGCCTGTTAGAGTGCTCCGTGCGGGACCTTAGCCTCGGCCCTCCTAACCTCTTTCCTTTCTCTCTCTCTTCCCCCTCTCTCCCTCCTCTCCCCCTTGCCTCCGCTCTTCAGGTCCGATCCGTACTGGGTGCAATGAAAGCTCCACGCAGGCCTTACCATGGAAGGCTGTGACTCGCCCGTCGTCTCGGGGAAGGACAATGGGTGCGGTATCCCTCAGCACCAGCAATGGACTGAACTCAACAGCACCCACCTCCCCGACAAACCCAGTAGCATGGAGCAGTCCACAAGCGAGACCCACGGGCCCCTGGACAGCCTGAGGGCCCCCTTCAATGAGCGCCTGGCGGAGAGCAGCGCCTCGGCCGGCCCGCCCGCCGCCGAGCCGGCCGGCAAGGAGGTCAGCTGCAACGAGTGCTCGGCCTCCTTCGCCAGCCTGCAGACCTACATGGAGCACCACTGCCCCAGCGCGCGCCCCCCGCGGCCCCTGCGCGAGGAGAGCGCGAGCGACACCAGTGAGGAGGGGGACGAGGAGAGTGACGTGGAGAACCTGGCTGGGGAGATAGTCTACCAGCCGGACGGCTCGGCGTACATTGTCGAGAGCCTGAGCCAGCTGACCCAGGGCGGGGGCGTCTGTGGCGGTGGCAGCGGGCCTCTCCCTTCGCTCTTCCTGAACTCTCTCCCCGGGGCGGGGGGCAAACAAGGGGACCCTTCTTGTGCTGCACCAGTCTACCCACAGATCATCAACACTTTCCACATAGCCTCATCCTTCGGGAAATGGTTTGAGGGCCCAGACCAGGCTTTCCCGAATACCTCAGCCCTGACGGGGCTCAGCCCCGTCCTGCACAGCTTCCGCGTTTTTGACGTGCGACACAAAAGCAACAAGGATTACCTGAACAGCGACGGCTCTGCCAAAAGCTCCTGCGTATCCAAAGATGTTCCCAACAATGTGGACCTGTCCAAATTTGATGGCTTTGTGCTCTACGGCAAGAGGAAGCCCATCCTGATGTGTTTCTTGTGCAAGCTCTCCTTCGGGTACGTCCGTTCGTTTGTGACCCACGCGGTGCACGACCATCGAATGACCCTGAGTGAAGACGAGCGGAAAATTCTTAGCAATAAGAACATCTCCGCTATCATCCAAGGGATTGGCAAAGACAAGGAACCCCTTGTAAGTTTTCTGGAACCAAAAAACAAAAACTTTCAACACCCTTTAGTTTCCACAGCTAACCTCATAGGCCCCGGACACAGTTTTTATGGTAAATTTAGTGGCATTCGAATGGAAGGGGAGGAGGCTCTCCCAGCCGGCTCTGCCGCCGGCCCCGAGCAGCCCCAGGCTGGTATCTTGACTCCCAGCACCCTCTTGAACCTTGGCGGGCTCACCAGCTCGGTCCTGAAGACCCCCATTACCTCAGTCCCCTTGGGGCCTCTGGCCTCTAGTCCTACCAAATCCTCAGAGGGCAAGGACTCTGGGGCAGCAGAAGGAGAGAAGCAAGAAGTGGGTGATCCGGATTGCTTCTCTGAGAAAGCAGAGCCAGCCGAGGAGGAGGCGGAGGAGGAAGAGGAGGAAGAAGAGGCAGAGGAGGAAGAGGAAGAGGAAGAAGAGGAAGAAGAGGAGGAGGAAGACGAGGGTTGCAAAGGACTCTTTCCAAGCGAGTTGGACGACGAACTGGAGGACAGGCCCCACGAGGAGTCTGGGGCCGCAGCAGGTAGCAGCAGCAAAAAGGACCTTGCTCTCTCAAACCAAAGCATTTCTAACTCCCCCTTAATGCCTAATGTGCTCCAGACCCTGTCGAGGGGCGCAGCTTCTACTAGTTCTAATTCCGCTTCTTCCTTTGTTGTCTTTGATGGTGCGAACAGGAGGAATCGTTTAAGCTTTAACAGTGAGGGCGTCAGGGCCAATGTGGCAGAGGGCGGCAGGAGGCTGGACTTTGCTGACGAAAGTGCCAATAAAGACAATGCCACAGCACCAGAACCAAATGAAAGCACAGAGGGCGACGATGGGGGCTTCGTTCCCCATCACCAGCACGCTGGCTCCCTCTGCGAGCTTGGGGTTGGGGAGTGCCCCTCGGGGAGTGGTGTGGAGTGCCCCAAATGCGACACGGTCCTGGGCTCCTCCCGCTCGCTGGGCGGCCACATGACCATGATGCATTCTCGTAACTCGTGTAAGACACTCAAGTGCCCCAAGTGCAACTGGCACTATAAGTACCAGCAGACGCTGGAGGCACACATGAAGGAGAAGCACCCCGAGCCGGGGGGCTCCTGTGTCTACTGCAAAAGCGGGCAGCCCCACCCTCGGTTGGCACGAGGCGAGAGCTACACGTGTGGTTACAAGCCTTTCCGCTGTGAGGTGTGTAACTACTCCACAACTACCAAAGGCAATCTCAGTATTCATATGCAGTCCGACAAGCATCTCAACAACATGCAGAACCTGCAGAACGGAGGGGGCGAGCAGGTCTTCAGCCACACGGCTGGGGCGGCGGCTGCGGCAGCTGCAGCGGCGGCCGCGGCGGCCAATATCGGTAGCTCCTGTGGGGCCCCCTCGCCCACCAAACCAAAAACCAAACCCACCTGGCGGTGCGAGGTGTGCGATTACGAGACCAACGTGGCTAGGAACCTCCGCATCCACATGACCAGCGAGAAGCACATGCATAACATGATGTTGCTGCAGCAGAACATGACCCAGATCCAACACAACCGCCACCTGGGCCTTGGCAGCCTGCCCTCACCCGCCGAGGCCGAGCTTTACCAATACTACCTGGCCCAGAACATGAACCTGCCCAACCTGAAGATGGACAACGCTGCCTCAGACGCCCAGTTCATGATGAGTGGATTCCAGCTGGATCCCGCCGGGCCCATGGCCGCCATGACGCCTGCTCTAGGTGAGGCTGACTCCGTGTTTGTTTGTTCTCATGGTAGGAGTTTAACTGGGGAAAACTGAAGATAGACTGAGGTCCTATTAATTTGGTTGATTCTGTCGAGTCCTGTGGATTCGGTTGATTTTTCTTTCTTTTACTTGAGTGTCTAACAATCAAATATTTTTCTCAAGAATCCATTGAACTCTGTATGTGTGTGTGGGAAGATTGTATGCATTCAGCACACACGTGATTACGCTCCGCCTCCACTGGCTGGGATTAAAATTTAGTGTTTCCTTTAGTTTTTGGCTTCTGGTCAACTTTCTTTTCTGTTCCCGTTCTCTCTTTCTCTGCCCCTTTCTCAGTTTGAAAAATCGCCACAATTATCTGAAACTTTTGGATTCCATTAAATATTTATTGAAACTTACAGGAAACTGTAGCCGGAGCTTTAAATCATCTCCATAAGAGGAACTTGTACCCATAGTGTACCTTATTCAAATAACCCAAGGCTGGTTCTGTGCTCAGTGGGGAGCCGCCCAGATACGTTTCTCAAAGTTCTCCAGTGTGTTCAGGAGGATCTTGATGAAAGAGATGTGTTCTTTTTTCTTATTTTGCATGAGTTGTCACTGATTAGTATAGCTGGGAATTAAATTCCCTACTGGGGCACACACAGTGGTGTGACAGGAGAAAAATGAATAAATTCTAAAATTGTACATCAAAGAAAGCTAAGTTCTAATATCAGCTAGATCCTCGTTAATGGAGCCTTTGTTGCCATGAGAAGGGACCCCTGTTAGAGAAGGTGAGTTGGCTATGTCCAGACACAGAGTCTTACCAATTGGCTTAATATCTCTAGAATGGGACCAAGAAGAATAGGATTTAGATGCCGAAAAGCACAAGTAAAGTGTAAAGAGACTCGTGACCACTCTTGGGGGAGAGCTTCTATGGGAAGAAAATCTGCAAATCAGTTTCCTAATGACCAGTGTGATGGTTGGGCCACAACTGTCCCCACCACCTGTGCAGGCGCAGGCACTGCCTGGTCTCCATTCCCTGACCCTGCTAACCTCTTGGGACCAGCAGTGATGGCCCAAATTAAACAGCATCCCCTTACTGACGTGGAATAAGTTGTTCTCACCAACAAAGTGTGAGTAGTGCCTTTATTCTGGGATGGTTTAGGTTAATGCCACGGGGCCAAACCTTACCAGTTGTCACATCTTTATTTATGTGGTGTTTTATTGCTAATTGTTGCTGATAAGTCATATTTCATAGCATCTAATTTGTTTTTCCTTCTGTGCATTTAAATTTGAATCCCGTTGCTTTAATCTTGTTTTCTATTTTGGAACATTGACCCGTTGATCCTTTATTACCAAACGGTTTGAAGATGTTTTACAGACTGGTTAATCATGGATGCGTAGGGATTAGTCATCTTATTTGTCCCCAGAGTGAACCATAGGGATGCACACCAGGGATGGCATCAGTACTCTAAGACTTTCTTTTTCTCTTTTTTAAAGCCTAGGGGAATTGGGGTTTTCATGTCTGGAGATTTAAAATCTTGGGGAGGCAGATCTTGGAGTAAATCAAATATAATGTAGGTGGAATGAAGACACAGAAAATGGATGGGTTCATACTGGATCAAAGTGAGATCTTTTTAATTACCTTGAAAACCAGTAATTCTGACTAAGGCTTGAATTGAGAGGTAGAGGAATATTTTGATTTTACCCTAAGTGTCTGTGAGTCTGCGGGGCATCGTGCATTATTGGCTTATGGCAGATACAGAAGAAATAGAAGAATGAATCCCTGTGTTCTGGACACACCTAGAAGATCCGTACTTTATTTCTTAAAGAGAATAGCGCTCCTCCATCTAAGGACCTTATCCAGGTCAGCCAGGAAGGGCCTTTGAATTTCCAGTGTCACCGTTGTCAGCTGAGGTGAGTCTCTGGAAACCTCCTGGGCCTGCCTTGGGCCACAAGAATTTGAGATGGAGCAAGAGCCACAAATACTTCATGCTGGAAGCCTGAGTGGGTGTGGGTTCCATACGACATGTCCAAAGGACTTGGAATGTAAGTCGTACGACCTCAGTAGAAGCCAGTGTATGCAAACGAGAAGAGCCGTAACTTTCAGTTTTGTCTGCAACTCTACTGGATTTTCTTTCGACAATTTATGAGAAGCCCGTAGGTGGTATTAGATATTACTGGGCTCTGCAGGGGGAATAAAGTTTTTGTGAAATAAACTCTTGCTTACAAAGTTACTCTTCTTACTTCCCTCGTTGGAACCTTCTCTTCAGTGATATCACACAGATGCTGATTCTGGCAGTGCTTTCCTTCTGACGGCCTCTAAGGGGAGGGTCTGCACCCTTGGTCTGGTCTGGTTGGATGTGCTGCCATTTGTAGACTGGATATTAGACTTGAGGCCACCTAACTATCCTTCCAAACATCCCTTCAGACTCTAAAAGTTCAGCACAGCACTGAGAAATGGGTAGCTTGTGGGGACATCTGCATGTTTCCCAAGTAGCCAGCCAGCCACAGGACACTTGCATGAGATTTAAATAGCTCCTTTGATTCTGCTTCTGATTCTAGAAAGTGTCTTTTAATCCATGTGCCTCTGGGATGATGTGTGGGCTCGTGTGCCAGGCTGTAAATTTCCAGGGTGAAAGTTAGGTGCGTGTAGGGAGGTGTGGGCCACTCCTTTCCGTGACCATCTGTCCAGTGTGACTGAAGAGTAAACACCTGCGAAGTTCTCACTTAGGGAGGCTCTCCTCCACTTCTTGGGGGCTGAGTTGGTTCCTTCTAGCTCCACGGATCTGTAGGATTCTAAGCCCTGGGTTTGTTCCTCCGGGGTCTGGTTCTCGGAAGGAGTTTCGGCTTGCCTGTTGCCCTCATTTCACCGCTTCTCTGCTTCTCTCTTTGATTTGCATTTCATTTTAAGAGCTCGGAATGGGAATAGGAACTTATTTGCTCTGCGTGTTCTGAAGACTTCTTTTCACTCAGGCATCCAGCAAGTGACAGCTGAGTTTCTCTTTAGAGTGATATTGATGTGCTGAGGTTAAATTTAAAAAGTGGTGAAGATTTGATGCTTCAGGTGGTCGGCATCAGAAACAAATATATGTTTGCTCCTGTCTTACCCTCTGGGAAGTTTCTGCTTTTCCTGAACACTGTGTATGTTGCAGGATGCTGCCTGGCCTTCATCCCTGTTAAAGGATGGAGCTTTCAGATGTTTTTTTCCCCCTCTTTTTCTCTCTTGTCCTAGAAAGGATGTCTTAGCTATGGCTCCTCTCACTAGGGGAGATGGCAAGAGAGAAGACAAGCAGCAGGCTTCCCAAGGCTTCTGGAATGCACGTGCCAAAGATTTCTGTGGCTTGCTAGACTGCCCACAGGCTTCAAACGCAGCCGGTCGGCTCAATAGAGCCTGTACTGATCTTCTCACTTGAGGTCTTGTGTAGCGTAAATAAGAAAACCATTTTTTTTTTTTAAATAACATCTTTTCTTTGATTAGCCACTAACTTGGATTCTAATCAGTCATTAAAAAAAAATAACCTCAACCCAACCACACGTAAAAGGTCAAATTTAAATATCAGTTGGGACGGGGCAGGGGCAGACATAATAGCTCAAGTGTACATGTATTTAGGGGAGAGGCAAAAATAGAAGCCGGTGCTCAGCGTTCTGCTTGACTGTGCGCTCTAGGTAATGGAGGGAAGGCAGCTCTTTCCGAGCCTTTCTCGTGATATAAATAAGAGCTCGCGGTATTAATTTACCGCTGGTGAGTGAGAGCCCGTCCCTGGTTTATGCAGGGCAGTGATGGACTGACAAAGGACAGGGGTGGAGAGGGAGGAGCAGAGTTCTCTCGGACCCTTTTCCTTGGGACCATGAGCTGATCTTTGCGTTTCACTGCCCATCTTGATCCCCTTCCTGAACTGTAACATTTCGGCTCCTTTACACCCTTGTCTGGCATGGCAGACAGTAGGGCATCTGTGCAGGGGGTTTTGTCCTCTCTAGCCTCTCAGCGAGGATAAGACTGGACCCCTGTCCTAATGAGGCTGCACTCTGATGGGGACACTGGCCAGCACGTGGCTCTGTGTGCAGCTGAGTTATGACAAAGGAGAAAGTGACGTGTTCTTTGGGAGACCTACATTTCAAAGTGTGGAGACTCAGAAAAGGGAAAAGATTGTACTCTTGGGGAGATGTGGGAGGGACTGGCGCCTTTGATGTGTAGGTAGGACATTGGCCAGTGGAGTGTGATGAGGAATAGAAAGGTCATTCCCGAAATCTCTGATTTAGAGCTGCGCTGTCCAGTACAGTAGCTACTAGCCACATGTGGCTATCTAAGGTTAAATGAATTAAAATTAAATAAAAGTTCAGTTCCTCATTGTACCTTAGCTATATTTCAAGTGCTCAATAGCCACATGTGTCTAGTGACTACCACATCTGACAGTGCAGATATAGAACGTTTCCATTGCCACGGAAAGTTCTGTTGGGCAGTGCTGCTTTAGATAAATTCTGGACCCAATTCTGATTTGCCGTAAAGCCCTGATATCTTAGGTTGCACTTTAACTCATTTCCAACTTTTGGGGTCTGGAGTTTCAGATTCTATTATGTCCAGCGAATGATGCTTATTTATATCTTTTCTTGGCTCTGAGCAACGGGTTGAATTGAAATATTCAAGAGATTATGGTTCCTGCCTTTTTCTAAGTGTTCTTTTCCAAAAGAAAACAAGCATGAAGCCTTCCACAAATTTCAGAATGTTTGTAGGAAAATGCGAACACATGAAGTTGATTATTTTTAAAGTTGTTTTTACAGGTAGTAGCACCTTGCAACACTTGAATTGTGATCTTTTTCTCCTTGAACTTGGGTTGAGGGTGGGGCGGGGCTGGGTGGTGCCTCAGTTACGGCCTCAGCTATGAGCCTGGCCTCTGATTCTCTTCCCCTGTCCTTCCCCACAGTGGGCGGTGAGATCCCTCTAGACATGCGGCTCGGGGGCGGACAGCTGGTGTCAGAGGAGCTGATGAACCTGGGTGAGAGCTTCATCCAGACCAACGACCCGTCACTGAAGCTCTTCCAGTGCGCCGTCTGCAACAAGTTCACCACGGACAACCTGGACATGCTGGGGCTGCACATGAACGTGGAGCGCAGCCTCCCGGAGGACGAGTGGAAGGCCGTGATGGGGGACTCGTACCAGTGCAAGCTCTGCCGCTACAACACCCAGCTCAAGGCCAACTTCCAGCTGCACTGCAAGACGGACAAGCACGTGCAGAAGTACCAGCTGGTGGCCCACATCAAGGAAGGCGGCAAAGCCAATGAGTGGCGGCTCAAGTGTGTGGCCATTGGCAACCCCGTCCACCTCAAGTGCAATGCCTGTGACTACTACACCAACAGCTTGGAGAAGCTGCGGCTGCACACGGCCAACTCCAGGCATGAGGCCAGCCTGAAGTTGTACAAGGTAAGACCCAGGCTGTCTCCAGAAGCAGGCATTGGATCACTGGGGGATGGGGAGGGCTAGGGGTGGATGGACCCTATTGTGGCTGGGTTGGTGGCTAGATGGTAAACCTGCTGTTGGAAGAGGAGTTGGCATCCAATTCCTCCTGAATCTGCATTGTGGTGGCAGGCTTGATCTGGTTCCTGAAGGTTCTCTTGGTGGGCGCCCCCTTTTGAGGGGCAGGTTTTGTTGAAAGCAGCCTGATGCTGTCCCATTGTACCCTCTCCCCCTTGACTCTCTTTACAAGTGACACTTTTCCTTGCTCACAGTTGCTGTTTCCCTAGTTCTGGCTTTTCTGTACCTTTCTGCTTCTGTGCCTCCCCTCTCCTGCATGCTTTCTGTTCTCCTTTCCCATCTCATTGTTCCCTTCTTTTTTTAATGTGTTCTCTCCTGGATGCCCATTGGGTGCTTCATTCATTTGTTCGTTGCATTGTTGATTCGTTCATTCCTTCTACAGATAGCCATTGAGCACCTGCCATATAGCAGGCACTGTTTCGCACACTACCTATATCCATGCACAGAATAGACAAAATCTCTGCCCTCAGAGAGCTTCCACTCTTCTGGGGACAGGTGGGTGATAAACACAATGAAGAAGTTATCTAGCAGGCTAGAAGGTGGTCAGCGCTGTGGGGAAAAATAAGGTCAGGTAAGGGAGATCCTTGGTTATCTGTCCCTTTGCTTCCCACGTTCTATGACCCCTGTTTCCTCTTCCTCATTCTATTTTCCTTCCCTTTTCTTGGCTTCTCCCGTCTTCCTCCTCTTCCTCCGTCCTCCGGCCCCTCCCTCCTTTCTAACCCCCCTGCCCCTGCCGCCTTTCTCTCAGTCTGTGGATGGGAACGAGGAGGAGGTGCCCGGATACTGTAAATAGTCCTTTCACTTGCACGGCAGAATTGCTCCAGACGTTTCTATTGATTTTCACTGGACTTAAAGCCTCACCTTTTTCTCTAATCATCCCGTAATGGCTTTAGTATGAACAATCAGGTACAAATGGCCATAAATCTGCCCAACCTCCTTCCACACACCTTCCACGCCCTCTCACACTCTCTCTCCATTTTCCTCCCTTTTGTTATCAGTCTCTCTTCCTTCCTTTCATGCTGTCTCCCATGTCTTTGGGCCAGTGAGCGCCGAGTTTCTGCTGACCCTGAGCTCACTGAATCCCCTTTTCACTCATGGTGATTTTAAATGGAGAAGCCACATAAGGGAGACTTCTGATCCTTTCCCCATATCGGTGTCTGCTGAGAATGATCATTGTCATTTGTTTTACAGTTGCTCATTCTCAGCATGGCGAGAGGCCTGTGTAACATGGATGAGAAACCATTTCAGGGAAAGGAGGAGAAAGCAGGCATGAGGTAGTGGGAATAGAATGTTCTGGAATTGACTGCTGACTCCAGCATGGATGGGCTGGAGTGATGCAGTGGGGAAGGTCTGGACCCCCCCGCCAACTCCCTTGTCATAAGAGAGCACAAACGTCACTGGATGGCTTAGTTTTGTGCCATCGTTGAAAGAAAAGGCTCCTTGCAGTCGGTTTAAATTGGAGGTCTTAACTGGCCACAGGGTGGTGCCGATGTGGTCAAGAAAACCTGATGGAAAAAAAACAGTGGAAAAAAGTTTCCAAAGGACCTGACTGAGCAAAATGAGTACAAAGGACTTGGTGTGGCCGTTGAAAATTGTATGCAACTTTGATGAAGGTCATTTAGAGGTGACATGAAGCTGGCCTCTTCCATCTGAGGGAAAAATTGCCCTTTAGAGTATAAAATGCCCACAGTGCTGATTAACTCTCCAAACTACGTCCTCCAATAAGAGTATACCAGGCCCTTGGCTTTGCTTCTGAAGGGCTGGGAACCTGGAGGATTCACTGAGAATCTCCCTTTTTGGGTCCCAAACCACGTCCACAGGTCACGCCTGGAGAATCAGGTGGAGTGATGTCCAGGGGAGATGGAAGGGAAGCAATTTGTGTTTCCATTTGTATTTTGCTGAACTAATTCAGGACATTCATCCTCTCTGGCCTACATTTTCTCATCTTTTTTTTTTAAAAAGATGGAAGAAACTCCTGCTCAAAAAAGGCGGTGTGGGTAGAAGGGCCTTGGGGATGCAGGGTAGGACATGGAGACCAGCGCCTGAAGGAGAGGTGCCCAAACAATGCGTTTGGCCGGCACATCCCTGGGGGGCGAGCAGCCCCCCACACAAAGGGCAGAATTCCCTGTGTCAGGAGCCGAAGGTCATTAGCCTGGTCTCATTAGTCCTTGGGTAATGAATGTCCCTTGGCTTGCTGTGGCTCTGCTGTGGGGGCGGGGAGCTCTCCCACCCATTCCTGGATGACACAGAGATGGGCTCATCATTCCGATGCTTGTCCTGCAGTGTGACTAAGACTTCTCATTCCGATGCTTGTCCTGCAGTGTGACTAAGACTTCTCTTGCCACTCAGTGGGCTCCATCTCAAGGGGTTTCATGATTTGGGGTGGGGATTGGAGGTGGTTGGAGAGTCCGTTTTTCTCTAGGCCCTGGTGTGGCCTGTAGTAAATGGAGATTGATTGCATGTTATTTTTCCTCTTGCTAATGTAATCCATTAGCCCAGCACATGCATAATCAGTTTAGAGCGCAGTTAACTGGGTGTAATCGAGTTCTTTACTGTCTGCTAGAGAAACAGCTCCAGATGCTGCTGCCCCGGGGAGGGCACCGGGCTTCTCACACACAGCCCTCCTTACTCACCCCTTCCCCATGCCCCACCCTGACCCCACCCCAGCTCCCTGGCAAATGATTCATTATTGGTCAGGGAGACTCCCAAACTTGCTTTCTGCTGCACCCACTCAAGTGGCCGTGATGTATTTGACTTCCTGATGAGCCTCCCACCCTCCGTCTCCACTGTGGCTTTCCTTCCCTCCTGTTCCTTTTCCACGTTGGAGGAGACAGCAGCGGTCTCTGCAGATGCATGCAGAGGCGGAGCTTTCCAGTGTGTCATCTGCCCTCACACTGGTCCAGAGTCACTTCTTTTGGTGTCATAAATGCTGGGACACACGTTGCTGAATGAGGACTGAGCCATCTGAAAGCGGGACATAATTTCTAATCCGGACACAAAGAGGGTTTGGCTAATCTGCAAAAACAACCCCCAAAACCGAAAAAACAAAAAACCTGGTGATCTCCATTGCTTGGGAATGTCTAGTTTTGGTTATTGTGTGAGAGCGGTTTTTCACTCGAGGTTACTGTTCAGTGAATTCTTCCTCCCTGCCTCCTGGAAGTGGATGGAGAGGGAGGCCGGAGAGCCTTGGGCATCAGGTGGAGGCTGTCTCCTTTCCCTGGACTCCCATGTTACTTTTGTGAAGCACCCATGGGTACATTCCTGGAGTGTTTTTTGGTCTTAAATCGTGGTAGGCTCTGGTCCAGGCCCTAGTGGTCACATGCCCGTATCCTGACACCTGCCATTATGGGGCACTGTGATTGATGGACACAGCCGGAAGGCCAGCGGCCCCAGGCAGCTTAGAGGCTGGCCTCGTGGTTTCTGTCCATAGTGACCACCTGAGCAAGGAGGGAAGTGTGTTGTGGAAGAGGTACTTGTCTCTCGTCAGGGCTTGAATTCTGTACCTTTCTGCTTTCTTGTGTAAATGAATCACTCCTCTCTTTGAGGACCTGCACACCCAGGTCCCACTCTCGCACTGTTTCCACCTGCGGAGAGGTGGGGTGCTCTTGCTTGTCTTAAACAGAGGGCGGCAGGTACTGGCAGATGCCTGTCCCCTGCCCTCCTCCATGCCAGCGTAGATCCTGAGTCCGAAGGGTGTGGGCTCAGAGCTGGTGGGAGCTCTTCTGTGTTTATCTGGACTTCCTGCAGTGTGGCGTCCCTGGTGAGCTCTCTGAATGTGTAGTGTTTTCTGCTTGGGGGAAGCGGGTGCGGAAAGGGCGGGTGGCGATCAGTGCACACCTGCCAGCTATTAGGATCTCCTGTTCGCTTTGATGTTTTCCTTCACCTGAGAGTCATTGGAATGGAAATCCATCAACTTTAGCAGATAGATTAAGACCCCACCAGAATCTATTAGTCAAACGGTTCCCAGCTGAGGCTCCTTTGATTGGGCCAAGCGCAAAGGTTTCATATTAATCTTAAATTATACACAGAGAAGCTTGTCAGCCACGGAGTTGGGTCTGGGCCCCATGTGAGCTCTTTGGGCCAGCCAGGCAAACGGGGTGAGATGCCAACTCTGGTTGGCTTAAAGTAGGAGGAAGAGTCCAGCACCAGTTGGCTGAAAAACATACCTCCAAGTTCTCCACACAGTGGACTTCCACTCCTGCCATCCTGTTTGGATTATGCAGGGCGGAAGGATGTAAGAAAGCCATGAGACTCTGTGTTACTTTCGAATCCTTCTCAGTTCTTTCCCTGGTATGTAAGAAACTCGAGGCTCACTGTCCCAGCAGGGCCATAAATTCGTCATGGGGCGGTGGACAAATCAGAGGAGGTAGAACAAGTTGGACAGAGATGTGGTTTGCAGTCTGCACTCTCCATGCTCCCTTCTGGGTGCAGTGAGGGGGTGGGAGTCTTTGGAAGACAGCTGCCCGCTTCATGCCCAGAAGTGGTCACTGGTGGCCTTTGTCTTCCTTGGAAAGCAAAAAGCGTAAATCCTCTGGTGAGCATCCCCTCCCTCCTCGTCCTCTCCACCCTGGGGTGGCTACGTGTTGGAAGCACTGGTGCAAGTGTCATCTGGTTTACATTGTCATTCTGGAACCAGTTTCCTCAAACCTTGTTTTCTCATCAGGTCGACTTTTTTTTTTTTTTTTAAGTGCATACATACTTCTGCCTTCGTCTCCCCATACCTTGGTGACTTCAACCAAAAATGAAAGGAGAGGAGTGTTTTCCTGTGGTTGATTTAGGTATGAAAGACCAGATGTTTTGGTAAATTTTAGCACCTTTGGCTTTCATGCCCTCCGTCTCCTGGAGCAGCTGGGGGTCTGAGGGTCATTTCCCTCTCTTGATGGCTGGGTTCACGGCATGTGGAGCTTCTGGGACTCGGCTGGGAGACTGCACGTGGGCCCCAAGTCATCTGGAGAGCCCGAGTTGCTTCTGGCAGTCCTCCTGGCCACCAGTTAAACTCAAGTGGACTCTAGGAAGATGGAAAGATCAAATCTTTTTTGGAGGGAGTGCTTGGGCAAAGGCAAAGTTAATCTTTCACTGCTGTAGGAACTATGGCCAACGTATCACCAATATATGCAATGTGAAAGGTTGGCACCTCACCGCGGAGGTTCCTTGTCCTTCCCTCCCTCCAGAACCATCCTATCCACCTTCGTCTGAATCCCCCCGATTGGTATTATCGCAGTCAACATGTTCATTCAGCTGATTGTCTTTAAGCACTAGCTTTGCTCGGGTCCCGTCGGTTATAGTGTTGTGCTCACCCTCATGTCAAGAAGGTGGAGTCAGCATTATCTTTTGGCTCCACATAATGGGGCTTAAGACACCACATAATGGAACTGAAATCTTACTTGATGTGCCTGTTTTTTAGAAGTCCAGTACTAAATATGCCACCTGTTGAAAAACCAGTTTTACAACTGTTAACCATAGCACTTTCCTTTTTTTCCAGATCCTTTCAGTGTTTTCGCTTTCTCTCTTTTTTTCTTTTTCCCTGAATCCTTTTTGTAGATAGTAAAGAACTGATCAGACCCTTTTAGAATGTGATTGTGTTCTTAATTATTTCTTACAATACTAACATTCCATGTTTACCTCAAGTGTAAGCTAATAATAAAGTGTGGATTCCTTATTTTTTATGCTAAAAATAATTAGTATGAGTAATGTATGATCACTGTGGAAAATTTGAAGCATTCAAGGAAGCCTAGGAGAAAATAAATAGCCTAATCTTACCATGTGAGAGCATATTTTTATTTCCTTTTCTTTGTGTAAAACATAGGCATTTTACAAAATTGGAATGATGTTGCATATATACAGTATTACGACTGAGTCCCTTCTCGTATCTTTAAGTATTTTCCAATAATTTCTTAAATGAAAGTCCTTTTTCTGCTCTGACTCAACTCTCCAGAAACAAAATGCTGTTATGTTTAGATTACATCTTTTTGGGCTTTTTTCTATGCTTATACAGATAGAAATGTCTGTGTGTGTATACATACATAGTGCTCACTTAAAAAATTTTTATAGGGACCAGTCCATGGCCTAGTGGTTAGTTCTCATGTTCCGCTTCAGCAGCCCAGGATTTTGCAGGTTTGGATCCTGGGTGCGGACCTAGCACTGCTCATCAAGCCATGCTGAGGTGGCGTCCCACACAGCAGAGCCAGAAGGACCTACAACTAGAATATACGACTATGTACTGGGGGACTTTGGGAGAAGAAGAAAAAAAAAAAAAGACTGGCAACAGATGTTAGCTCAGGACCAATCTTTTAAAAAAAATAATCTTTATAGACACATGCTATGCTTTTGGCTTGCTTGCATTTTTCGTATAACTTTTTATCATGAAAATCTTTTCAGGTCAGTAAAGAGAGATTTAGTTCACTCTTTTTTATGGCTATAAAGTGTTTCATTTATTAACCAGTTCCTTATTGATACACATTTAGATTATTTGCAGTGTTTTGATGTTACGTGAGATGGGCAACAGATGCCTACATATCTCTCCAGTTGTGCTGTTCCAAGAAGTGGGATTGCTGGGCTCCAGGTTATAATGTCAGTAGATCCAGTATTTTCTAATGACCCTTCAGAAAGAAGGTGACTGTTTAATCGATTATCCTCCCTATTAGGTGATGCTCAAAACCTCATGCAGTGACCAACACCATTGTTATCTTTCTGTTTTCATCAGATTGCCAAAATTGTTCTAATATGGGACTCGTTAATTATTAGAGTGAACATTTTTTCCTGTATTTATTGGCCAGTTGTATATCTTTATCTACTTTTCTGTTTATAGCCTTTGCCCTTTATTTATTTATTTATGGTTGGTTCCTTTTTCTGATTGATTTGCAAGAGCTCTTGGTTGTTTGGGGCCAACAATCCTTCCTGGGCTCTGGATATTGGAAGAGTTTCTCCCAGTCTTTCATTTGTCTTTAACTTCGCTTATGCTGCATTTTAACATTCAGAACCTTTTCGTTTGTCTGATGTCCAGTCTGTACATCTTTTTTCTGTATGTTTCTAACTTTTCCCAGGGGTTTTCTCTTTGCAATATTATCAAATAATAAAAATAATAGCTAACACCTATACGGCACTTACTACAAGCCAAGTACTGTTATCCTGGCTTTATGTACATTAACTGATTTAATCTTCCTGTTAATTTGCCTATTTTCAAATGGGGAAATCAAGCCATGGAGAGGTTGCAAGTCACAAGCCAGTGAGTGTTGTTGGAGTCAGTGTTCAAACCTGGCGGGTTGGTGTTACTTGATCGATATTTTCTCCGGTACCTTTTTCCCACATTGATATCTTTAATCCACGTGGAATCTGTATTGTCTATGGTGCTTTGTAAGACTCTGCTTTTGTGTGTCGTGTGATTTAGGTCTGTATTTTCTTTCAAATAGGCTGGCTGATTATCCCACAATTTCTTAGACAGCCATCTTTTCCTAGCTGATGTGAAAAGCCATGTTTACTGTCCCCGCTCCTCTAAATCTTACGCGGCATCTCCAGAGTACTCGCAGATTGAGATCAGTCTGAACATATTTACAGAGTTTGTTTGTAAAAGGCACTGAGAAGGAGGAAGAGGGAACAGAGAGAGAGTTCTCTTTTCAAGGTGGGTAAAGTCCTGTGGATGAAATTTCTTCCTCTCACCTTTTCCTGTTTCTCTGCAGCGAATACCCCAGGGTGAAATTCCTTGGATTAATTACCTTCGTGAAATTCACCGGGATGAGGGGATGTCCAGGAGGGACAGAGGCCTGGGAGAGAGGCCGAATTTCCTATTGTCCCTTAATGGAGACTGAGAGTCTCACCGTTTATCTTCGGGGGGGTAAAAAAAAAAATAGAGAACGAGTACCGAAAGTCCTGGAAGTTCCTTTTTCTGAAGTTCTTACTCAGGTAGCGTGGAGATAGCATTACCGAGTCTGCATATTTCCAGTATAAACTGTTTTCGGCTGCTGGTGACAAGTCTCCTTTTGAATTCCAAGGAAGGTGTGCCACGGCCCCTGACTCAGGCTGAGGAGCAAGGAGGTCTAACTCAGAAAATCAAGTAACTACCACTTTCTGAAAATACTTGAAAGCCTCCCTTCTCCCCTAAGGCCTCAAGCTAAACCCCTAGACTTTCTTGTGAGAGTAAAGTCTCAAAGTATCTGTCCCCTCCACCACCCCCATGCCCCTCATGTAGAGGAGTAAGTCACACTTGTGGAATTCTTTGCACGAATGCCATCTGCCGTCTTAGGGGTGGTCTGTAACCCTTAGGACAGTTTTGCTGTGAATATTCCACTCCCTCCGCATTCCAGAACGACTCCGTGTGTTACAGTTGTTCTAGATGAACCCAGAGGGGCAGGGAAACGGTGCCATGTAGCAGGGCAGAGGTGTGAACCCAATTTCTAGTCCTTGCAGCTTGCTGAGGACTTGGACGAAAAGGGCAAATTTGAATACATTTCGTCCCAACAGGTGTTTCTGGTTTTTTGCTTTGAAAGGGAAATTGTAAGGGAACAATTAAGCATTGTCAGGAGAAGGCAAGAGTTTTTAAATAATTACATAATACACCCGAACCATAGTCTTTATTCTGTTTTCAACATAACTTGAAACTATAAATACTGTTTAAGTGTAAGGTGGGAAAGGCTGTTACTATGAAGACTATTTTGGTAGTACTGAGTCATTTTATACTTTAATAAAATCAGGCTTCCAGCACTTTTTTTTTTTTTAAAGCAACCAGGATGTAGGGTGACAGTTAAAAATGTTTAAGGAAATCTGTTGCTCACAGAAGTGTTGGCAATTATTGAAACCAATGGCATTAGGTGGTGATCCTGGGGAGCGTTGAAAATACCACAGTGGGGGCTTGTGGGTAGAGTCGTCCAATTTGGCAAATAAAAATATGGAATACCCAGTTAAATGTAAATTTCAAACAACAAATAATTTTTTAGTAAGTGTGTCCCATAAAATATAATGGTATTCACTCATCTGAAATCCACATTTAACTGGGCATCCTGAATTTTGTCTGGCACCGCTACCTTTGGATGGTGAAGAAGTTCTTTCACGGTGTCCTGCCAACCTGCTCGACACGAGCGTGAAGAGACATCAGTGGCTTCTTCATTGGTAAAACCTCTTTTTTTTTCAGTGTTTCCCAACAAAAGAGGAAAGTTACAAATGCATTTAATGATGATTTCCAATGTTTGTTATTTATAGAAAACTGTCGTATCAGACTTTCACATCTTCTACGTTAAATAAAGTGCTTTTCCTATAATGAAATCTGAAAATTTCTCCAGACCTCTTGGCGAAAATTTGCTTTTCAATAATTTTTTCATTATTTCCTTTGATTGAAGTGCTTTCGTGTCACACAGCGAGACGGATGTCCGCGTGCCCAGCCAAGTCCACCGCAGCTTTGCCAGATGCTTCCAGTGTCCTTGCTCGCACTTGGGCTCCTCGGCCTCCTCCTGCCGTCATTATTTATCTGTAGGTGATAGACGTTCACAGCACTGGAGCAGTGGCTGTTGTACATGGAAGGCCTCAAGTGCCGATCTTATATAGGATGCTAATAGGAAAAGCTGCAAGAAGGTTTGAACTGGGACTACTCATTAGGAATGATGAGGGAACTTTCTCTAGGGCCCACATCCTCATCCTGTAAAAGGCAAACCAAGTAGAAGGTTAGAAATATTTATCTACTGATGGTGTTTGATTTGTAAGCTGTTAATTAGCGGGGCAGGTTCCCAGACCCCAGACTCGGGCCTCCAAAGCATATCTGGTCTCTTAGGTCAACAGTTTTACTGCTGTTTCGTTTGCCAGGATGGCCCGAGTGTGGGAATTGTGGGAGGCATTTCTCATCCACTTGCTCTTCCTGTTGAGTCTCTCTCTGCTGTGTCTGGGGATAAGCTCCTTCTTGAGGGTTGTCGGGCCTTTGTAGCCACTTCTGAGCTGACCTCTGCACTTCCTGAGGGGACTTGTCACACCAGGTAGTCCTTGTTTTCCTGTCCCTCAGAAGGAACAAGGAGACTGGGCACAGGGACCCCCAGTTCCATCATGGGGGCTTGTCCCTGCACCTGTCCCCTTGATTTGCTCTCCTCCTCCAGGTTTGGACCCCAGCACTTGGGAGCCAGAGGGGCAGGGCCACGGGATTTCTGAGACCATTGTCCCCTGCGGTCTCTGGGACAGAAATAAGTGGGAAGGGAATTTCTCCCCCTGGGTCAACAACATGTATCGAGTGCTGATTTTGTGCCTGAAGTAGGATTCTGTGTAGACTGGGGTTAACAAATCTAACATGTTGTTTAAAAACCCGGTTTGTGTAGGCGTCTCTTTCTGAGCAGCACCTGCTGGGAGTGCTTCACCTCCAGTGTCTGTCCTCTGTGATGGGGAGCCCGGTCCCTGCACCTTGCTCTTTGCCTTCCTTGTTGCTCTTTCTTCAGAACTTCCATTCCATCTGAAGAGTGTCCTCTGGCCAGGCAGAGAGAGAGGAGCAGATTCCAGGTGTGGTTCCAAATTAGCAGGAGATTATTTTTTCCAAAAACTTGGGGCAAACGAGTCATACCTGTGTGTGGCTGGAACTCTTTTTCTGGTAGGCCTTTACTTTTATATCATCTTCCAGCCATTAAGCTGGAAAGATCACATAACCAACCACAGCCTGGTGGTACCTGTGCCCTTCTGACAACCAAGGACGACAGAATCCTGAATGACCTCAAGGCTTTTCAAACAGAATTCTACCCCCTTAATTTTCAGAGGAGCACTGGTGTCACCAGGCTGTGGCTGGTTGCATGGTCTTGGGGCACATGTGTAGATTTTACTCGGTTCCCTTTGGCTTTTGTGTAGATGCATCTTATGGCCTTTGGGACAGTGGGATCAATAATGCTGGGGTTTGGTGTTGGCTCCCTGGTTCCCTTTTGCCCTTTGTAGGGCCTTGGAGGGAGCATGTGTCACCGCAAAGGGCCGGCAGATGAGACACCGGTGCTCCTGACCATCTAAGAAAGGTTGACTTTATTTACGGTAGAGAATGTCCCAGAGGAATGACCCATCTAGCTTTAGAATGTGTCCTGCTGATTTAAAATAGTGCTGGAGTTGAATGCTTCATGTTCCAGACTCTTTATGAACTATTGACTGTCATGCCCCCAGGAAGGTTCTCTGAGCAACGTTACATTTCTCCTCCATTCAGGTCCCTCTCTGTGCATCTGTGTGGGAGATAAAGGGCCACCCCAAGGGCTCACCTCCAGCTTGGGAGTCCCTGTGCCATAGCGATTTTCAGGGTAATCTTCCCGCTTCTGCTGTGCCTTTGTGTTCCTGTGTTTCCCTTCTACCGCCATTTCTCTTGTTTTCGAAAATCATTAAAGATAGAAGGAGCTTGGGGAGCATTCCTAGGCTCTTCCAGTCAGCCAAGCCAAGTGGCGCGGGTCCCAGGACTGATTTCCTCAGTGTCCTAGACATTAGTCAGCGAGTGTGACTTTGCAGCCAGCTGTGGTTTGGGAAGCGCCGTGGAGACTGACTTGGCTGGAGGCATCTGCTTGTGTGTGTTTGTTCAACTTCTGCTTCTTGGATTAGGATCCAACCATTTTTATTGTTTTTTTGCCCAGACTGGGTTCCCATTAGTGATGGCCACAGCTGCCAGTGTAGGGAGACCAAACACTTCCTCCAGGGACAAGAGTTCTGTCCAGTCTCGTCATGTCCAGTGTTGAATCCGTACCCACTCTGTCCATCGCCATTATCTTGCTGGATGATTCACGTCTCTCAGCCTTTGTGCTTCGAGTTTATCCAGAGTTCAGGCTTGGGCATCTGCGAGTTTGCTCGGAGGCAGTGTGTTCTTGAGTCATTCTTCTGGGGATGACTTTTCGTCTCTGGTGTTCTAGCTCCCAGAGGACCCCAGAAGGGCCCCAGACACTCCTGCCTTCTCGTTGCCTCCCACAGACACCGTCCCCTGCTTTTCTTCTTTGCCTGGCCTGCTCTTGATTCCTCTTGGAGTGTGGCACTTGGAATGAAATCTCACCTGGGGAAAGCCTCAGACAGCAGCAACAAAGCCCGGCTCCACCAAGGGGAGACTAATTACACAGCTAATTAATCCAACAGATGTCACTGTAAGTGCTCCTTTCATTGTGATTTGGATGCACGTGGCCCCAGTTGCTGAGATAGGCTTCGGGCCCTGTCAGAAAAGGTCTTTTTTTTTTTTAATCAGACTTTAAGGAAAACATACTTCCTGTCCAGCCTTTATACTCCAGTGACACATCCCTGGTTTTCCAGAAAGCTCACTTGCTGCTGCAGCCACAGGTGGTGTCTCTGCCCTGAGCAACGTCGCACCGTTTGGCACCGGGCTGGCCTCCGTGTCATATGTTAGTTTTTTGCCCCAGCTGGTTGGTGAGCCTGTTCAGGATCCTGGCTGCCTTAGCCGGTGTGGATATCTCTCAAGAATGTGGCAGGAGACGGGACAAGCAGACACCAGTAGATGGTCACTAATTCTTTGCCTTCGCTTTCTTGTCCTTCCTGCAAGCAAGTTTGTTTTCAATGAACACAGCTGAGGAGTGTTTGAAAGGTGCTGTTTTGACATCAGATGGTTAAAAAGTATAGGACACCCGTGATTTGGTTAGTGAAATTGAACAAGTCATGCATGGGACAAAAACAGGTTCTTGGAGGTAGAGCGAGGGGGGTCAGGAAGCAGGAGGGAGGTGGCGTTTTCGTTCCCTCCCGCCTCTGTGGTAGGAATGAACAGACAGGATGAAAGAACTTTTCTGCAGGTGGCCCTGGGCATCACTGGTGGCTGTGGGCCTCCGAAGGCGACTGGTTTCTAGTTGGGCTGGTGGCACCTGCCCGAGGCCAGACTAACTGAGGAGTTCTCTTCACTAACAGCCTCTCACCCTCTGTCATGCCCACCCTGTGAGTGAACTCACGATGTCCCTTCCTAAAAACTGGATCCAGAAGTGACACATTTCACCACTGATGTGATGGGTCACCGGCGGCCTCTGGGTTGCCAAATCCATCGGCCGTGTTCTGGCCCTCCATAATTTTCAGCAGCGTTTGCCACCCTTCCTCTCCCTCCTCCCTCTGACTTCTGTGACAACAGTCTTCTGGTTTGCCTGGGCCCCCTCTGGCCCTCCGTCCTGCTCTCCTTGCTGGCTTCTTGATGGTAAGTGTTGCAGTGCCCAGGGCTTGGCCCAGGCCCCCTTCTTTCTTCTGTCTGTAAGTCTCCCTGAGTGACTTGTTCAATCCATTGCTTATAAACAGCGCCTACCGTCTGTTGACATTCGAGTCTGTGTCTCAAGCCCTGAGCCCTCCCTTTATCCACCTCCCTACTGGACATTTCCATTTGAATGTCTGGTAATTGACTCCTCAGACTTAGCATGGCCTAGAGAGAAGTCTTGATGACCATAACCCCCAAACTCCTTTCTCCTCTGGGCTCCCCCGTCTTGGTCAGGGCCACCTCCTGTCTACCATTTGCCCAAGCCAATCAGCTGGGAATTGTTGGGAGGCCATTCTTCCATTCACTCCCCTGCAGCCAAACCTTCAGTAAGACCTGCTGGCTCCACCTTCAAAATATGTTTTCACCACCCTGCCCGTTGCCTCTCACTGTGTCACCTCTCTCCCTGCTTCTGTTTTTGCCCCGTACAATCTGGTCTCCATATGGTGATTTTATGAAGAAGAAAATCAGGTCCTATCACTGCCCTGCAGAGTCCCAGCAATGACTTTCCGTCCCACTTAAAGTAAAAGCCAAGCTTTTTACTCTGACTTATAAACCCCTTTGCGACCTGGACTCTGCCCACCGTGCCAGCCTTATCTTGTAATACCCTCCCCTTTGCCCACTATGTTGGAGCCACGCTGGCCTTCTTACTGTTCATTCAATGTGCCAAGCTGGCACCTCCTGCCGGGCCTTTGCACTTGCTGTTCCACTGCCGGGAGTGTGTTCCCCTGACCTCCACATTCAGCGCTCATTAAACATCTGGTCCTTGGAGAGGATTCCCTGACTATCCACTCTGAGAAGCTACACCATCACTTCACTTGAATTTATTTCTCTTCATTGATAGTTATCTGTTTTTCTGATTTGTTCCTTCATTTATTTGTCTCCCGAGAGATCAGGGACCTTGGTTGTCTTCTTGATGGCTGTATCCTTGGTGTTTAGGACAATGTCTGACACTAGCCCAATACATTTTTATTGAATGACAAAAGTACTGCAGAGTGTGCCCATGGTTTCTCCTCTACCCTAGAATCTGGTCTGGTAGCCCTGTCTGAACGGTTGGCTTTTCCTCATTGAGAGGCAGAAGCACATGTTGGAGTACAGTGGGTATCCTGTGTAGACCAAGGCATTCCAGAGCTGTTCATAGCCCTGTTATTTACTGTCAGTTCTGTGTAAAGCTTTACTCCTGTATTGACCCACTGAAACAGTCTGGTTTTATGTAACTTGTATCTAAGTATTTTGAAAATTCACATGTGCAGCTGGCCTTGGTTCTGTATCCCAAAATTCTGCCAACCAAAATCACAACTCTTGGTACTCACCAGTCAAAGACTGATGTTGTGGTAGAAAAATTAATGGCACTTTTCCCCTTTTACTTTGCATCATGGTCTGTTTTTATAGTCATCTTTCTCCTCTATACTGGCTTCTTTAGCGCTGTGGTCCTAAATTTGTAAACTCTGTTGACTGTGATCCAAAAAGAGATACGTTTTACAGTGGTGACCCAGCCCATACATGTTGATAGATGTTTTGTGTATATAATTGAAACAAAAGTTTTACAAGATGTGCTACAGTTACTACCTATGCTACATTCTGATGCTTTCTTTCCTGTCCTATTCTCTTGTTTTACACAAATGCTGGTTGTACTCACTTGATTTCATGATCCACTAATGCAATGACTCTCAACCCAAGGAGCTTTAGAAAAACAAAGTGCATGCCTGGCCAACCCTTGGAGGTTCTGATGTAGTTTACCGTGGGGTTCTAATGTGCAGGCCCGGGTTGAGAACCATTGCACCGATGGATCACGACCCACAGTTTGGAAAACATTGCCATGTAGGATACAAAGATGAGTTGATCATTCAGTAGGAGCAGTCAGATATGTATACAAGAGTTAACCAAGCCTGGAGGGAGGGGGAAATCACATGCAGTTGGTTAAATCAGAAAAGACCTCCTGGATGAGAGGGAAGCTGGAGTTTGGGAAGGTTTGAAGAGGGAGTAGTCACACAGACAGGCAAGCTGGACAAAGGCAGATTCTTTTCTCTCCTTACTGAATCTGAGGCCATATTACTAAACTGATTTCAGTAACTAGAGCTTCCTTTCCTGCTCTTGTGGTTACTATAACTTTTCAAAGAAAATCAGTCGTCAGCTAAACATTTCATACTAATGACGCACTGGAATTGGGGCCTTTCTAGTGTTTTGCTAGTAGTGAGGTCTGCTCAAATGATGTTAAAATAATAAAAATACTAAAAAAATACCCCCGAAACAAATACTGAACTATAGTTAATGCTGTGTGTGCTAATGTATTTGGAGGAGTTAACTGTACTGATATCTACGATTTACTTTGAAATGCGTCAAAAATGTCTGCATTCATAGATGGGTAAGAGGATGGACAGGTGTACAGCTCAGTATTTTAGCATCTGGATGGTGAATATAAAGGTGTGTACTACGTGACTTTTTCAACTCTTCTCTATAATTGAAAATTTTCATAATACAACGTAGGGGTAAAATACTGAAAACCTACGGTTAGGTATTCTTTCCACTCTGAACTCCACCATATAGAAGCTGCATGTTTAATGTGAGATCTCTTCCCCACCCCCACTGTCCTTCCCACCACTTCCTACACTGTGGAAAGAGTGGTACTGATGTTCTCTTGTGTCTCTGAAGACAAGGCTCAGATGAATTTTTTTTTTTTTTCAGCCAAGGGCATACATTTCACTGAAGACAGAAACATGCCCGGTTGAGAGCTCTCAACCCACTGCAGGAGAGGCAGTGGGAGTCCAACAGACTCTTGGTCGTTCCAGCAGTTGTACATGCTCACTAGATGCCCGGTACTAGAAAACTGCAAGATAGGATGCCCAGGTGTCTTAAGGGAAACCCAGATAGTTCTTGGGGTTTTAAAGAGAGAGAGGGGCTGGCTCCCTGCTGTCAGGCTGCCTGGGTTTGTCCTTCACAGCTCTGTGGCTTTGGATGTGTAACTTCATCCCTCTCTGCTCTTCAACTGTAAAATGGGCTAATCAAATGACCTGCCTGACAAGACTGTTGAGCAGGTTAAATGAGATAATAATACATGGGATGTGCCTACACTATAGTCGGCGTGAAGCACAAAACAATATGTTATTCTTTAAGAATACCATTTTTCTGTGTTAGACTTTTCCACTGTCATATGTAGACCACATAACGGAAGTTATTTTATAATTTGGTTTTCATTAGCTTTGAGCTTGGCACACTTTTGGTTTGGAGGACAGAAAGGATGGTGGGTTTTTTGGTTTGGAGGAGGGAGAAAGAATTTCCCTTGTGTGAAATGTGGCCCGTGTGTAGCAAAGTGACTTTGGGCAAGTGATTTAACCGTGGCCAGTCAGTCATGGTCCCATCTGAAGACGGAGGGGATTGGAGAGGTGGCTGAGTTCCCTGTTAGCGCCAAGAGTGTGTGTTCATGCAGGACCTTTTTTTTTTTTTTTTTTTAAGGAAGACTTCTATCTCTTCTCCTAAGTAATGGAGCAAGAAGTGATCTAGTGATGTACTTATGAAAGTTAGAAAGTGACCCAAGTCCAGCTTTATTTTGGCTATTGCTCCTTAGACCTCTCTCTGAGAAGTACCCAAGAGGTCTTCAGTTGTGAGAGGAATGAGCAGTCAAGTTATAACTTTTACTGACATAGATTTATACTGTTGTCCTGCCTAACCTGGGCGACTTCAGTATTTGATTTTTTTTTTTAATAGGACTTCCTTGCAAGCACCAGCACACCCATATTTCCATTACGTGACCAGAATTAGATGCCAGCAAGAATGTAGGCTTGGAAATTGGTATGGAGTACACAGCACACTCAGAACTCTATTGTCTTCTTTTTTTCATTCCATATATATATGGGAATGAAATATATATATATATTTCTGATTAAAGCTAATGCATATTCACTCTTAAAACATTGTAATCCAGAAATGCACAGCACAGAGGGTGAAGAATGAAAAGTGAAATTTAAATTCCAGTGTAACTAGAATGCACTTGGCTTTGGTGTGTCTTTATGTTTTGTATTTGTGTCTGTTGACATTTTGTAACCTTAGCAATACCACAGAATATCGTAAAGGGGGAACAGCCTCCAAACACAAGTGAAGTCTTAGCTGGCGCTGCAAAGCTGCCGTACCCACCTTGCCTGAGAGAGTTCATTTATATTGAAAACCACATTGTTGGTGGCACGGATGGCTGAACATTGCCTTAGGAGTCTTCCTTCAGTGTTTACATTTGTGTCCCTGCTTGTGTCTGTCCCATCCCAGTCTCCATTCACTGTAGCGAACACCTGCAGTCAAGTATGCAAAACTGTTTCCATGGCAACCCTTTGTTATCCATTAATTTAAAATATTTCAAAATTTTTGTTCAGCTGAAACTTTTTTGTTTTTTAAACCGTGCATTCCTCCTCTGCCCTATTTGTACATTGGAAGTTAATCTCCTTGGCTACTCAAGTTATGGCTGTTTCCCCTACCCCACCTCTTTTGAAAGATGGTTTTTTTTTTCATTTAGTGAAATAAATGACCAAACCTGGGATCTCCTATTACAGCTCTGAGTCAATAAGTGGGAGGAGACGCCGCCTTCCTTGGTTTGAAAGGAGCAAAACTTAACTTGCAACAATCTTTAACATCTGAAATGATGTGCAAAGTATGTGCAACAGAAAAATCTCAAGTTCATTGCCTGCCCGATGATTAGATCAGCGTGAGCGGATCTGGAAAGTATTCTTGAGAAACAGAGCAGCTCTTTGTCGTTTGGATGGTGAATTTAATGGCTGCTATGAGGACTGAGTTTCGGCAACATTACTTTTCATGCTGGTGTCAAGTTGTGTAAGGAACGCGTCTACTGCTTCTGTTTGGAAACACCTATGAAATGAAATGCAAATCAATGGCAATAACATGTTTAGGTTGCAAATTTGAACACAAACGAGGAAATGCAAAAGAAAGTTTTGCATAACAACACTCATTTCACATGTGGTAATTATTACTATCAAATATGATATTCTAATGTCCAGGATATGGGACATATTATGTCCCACAATTATTACTCCTTCGGTGAAGTTTTACGTTTTATCACTATCGTATGCAGTCTTTTGCATCTCCTGCTCACTCGGATGTAGCTAATGATTGTGTCATTTATTGTCAGTATAATCATAAGCTTCCTTATTTTAGAAACGTACAGACATTATCTTTGTTTTCTTCCCTAGTAGGTTTTATGGGTGTTTCTAAAGGTATTGATTCCCAGCTGCTACTGTTGACAGTGGCAGGTGAAGGCAGATGCTAATTTTGCTTTGTTGCTGTACAGGTTGAATTATGATTGTCTTCCTAGCTATTAATTTTTGAAGTGTTCTTGCTGTTCCATGTGCAGCTTGTGTCCTGGTCGTTAGAACTTAGGGCTTTTGTTGGCCTCCAGATACTTGGGACTTAGAAAACCCATCTGTAAGAGGAGATCACACAGGATTCCTCTTATTCTCCCTCCCATTTTTTTTTTTATAAGTTTACTTTCATTCTTTCCCCCTCTTCAATTCTAAATAGTTTGGCAAAGATTTTTATGTGCAGAAGAATCTTAAAGGAGTATTTTTTCAGATACCACTCTTCTCCCTTGAGATGAGGTGTAAAGAATGGGCAGGAAGCTATTTGTAAGGGGAGTTTGTGTAAAGTATAGTTATGTGGTTTTTTTTTTTTTTTAAAGTGAAGGTTTCTTTTCCTCTTTTCCCCCTTTTCATCTTGGGGGTCTCGGAGTCCAGCGCATCATCCCTCTGCTTGCAGTTGATTCAGCATAATTGATGCCATCTCATTTCCCACAGCTGATGAGGATTATATCAGCTTGGTTTAACAGTCTCATTTTCTGCTCCCAGTGCACACTTGTTTTAATGTGTTTCAGTTAATGAGGTAGAAGAGAGAATGAGGTGTTACTGTTTATACACAGACAGTGAGCTTGTGCGGAGAGCCTGCCACAGCCCACGTGGCCCTGGGCATCCTCAGGGGGCAGGTCACACAGAGCAAAGCCACCTTTTTGGAACACGGTTTTTCACGACTAATGCAGATAATGATTATTACCCATAAGTTTTGCCCACTAGTCTTATTAATAACATTTCTCTTTTCTAGATGTCTTTTGTATGTCCCAATAAAAAGGTTATAACTCAGCTAAGAGCTTGGGGTGCAGTCAAGGGAGTTGCTGAACTGTCCACCAAAAGCTTTTTCAAACTCTGCCTTCCTTTCGCCAGCCCTGCACCCCTAGAGGAACCCCTCCCCAGGTAAGGGCCAGTTCATTTGAGGTAACGCGAGGGGAGCCAATTTCAGAAGTCCAAGAAGAACCATACCTCCGTTTGGGGTGTATTGAGAGCCTGAAACAGGCACTAAGAATTTATGTGCCCCGGGTAGGAATGGTAGAAGAGGTAGAAGAAACTTCCAGGGTTCACTTCCACATGAATGGGATCTCATTTGGGTCATGACCTTACTTTTGCTCATTTCGGGAGGTAGGGCCCTCAAGGTCAGAGGCCATCAATTCAGGTGCAAATACCACTGTCCCCTGTCTTCCAGCTCTGGTGAGCAGGCTGCTGCCTCAGGGCAGCCAGGAAACCAAGGCTGGGTAGCCTTTTGCATGTATGCAAATCTCCAGCTTCTGGATGCATGGAAAATAAAGGGTGTACCAGGGGTACAACAAAGAAGACCTTTCCCTCTTGGGGACCAGCCTGAGCCATTTTGTCACCCACACGCACAGTTGTGGAAGGACATGCTCTTGTCCCTCCGACCCCCTCTCTTTCCATCAGAAAGGAAAGGTCCTTTTCTTCCCTGTCTCTCAACATGGAGTGCCCTAAATGGTTAAACCTGTTGCCTGGCCTTGGCGCCGTGCCAACCCCGTGGGGCGCTGTGCAGGCTGGAGGCCCCCATTGCATCCTGGCTTCCCGAAGGCACAGCAGCCGTGGGTTTCAGCAGGAATTAAACAATTACTAAGTCTTAGTCCTCCCCACCTTCCGTGGATTGACTCTATAAATTGTCAGCCTGTTGACATTTTAATGCGAATTATGTCATGTGGTATCCCCTTTGATTTCAACATGCCTCAGTTTGTAAATACATGAGCCACTCAAAGGCTTGTGGTTAGTGTACACTCTGGAGGCCTCAGGGTTTTTGGTGGGGGAGAGAGCGCTGGAGAGCGCACAATGCTGGGAGTGTGCCTGGCATGGAAAGCCTTTTCCAGTTACCCAGGGCGGCTCTGGAGGGCCATGCGGGGAGCCTGCTGTGAGCCCCAGCACCATGCTGTTTGCCTCCCAGCCCCTCCCAGGGCACTGGGGAAGCCACTGCCTTTGGGACCAAGTCACAGGATATTTTAATGGGATGCATCGATGGCCGAGCATTTCCCCAAAGTCACTGTGCAGCTCTGTTCCTCCTTTTGTAAAGCGTGATAGCCTCTTTCCCCCAGCACCAGCACCTGGAGGGGAACTGACATTCTAGATTTCAAAGCAAACAAGGAGGCCAAGGGAGCATTACCTGGGTCAGGTATTGCCCTTAAAAGGGCTTGACCATCCCAGAGGGAAAATGATTCAGGAAGGATTCTTAAGGAAATAATTGATGGAGATTGAGAGGCTGAGGAAGAAAGAAAGAGTAAGGATTGTTAAAATGTATGGAGGAAAGTGGAAGACTCATTATTTGTGTGGGAGAAGAAGAAAAAGTAGAACCTTGAAGATTCTGAATGTTCAGATTCTAAAAGTAAAATAATTCATGGGAGGAAATATCGAAAGAGGTTTTAAGAGGCAATTTTCCAGTGAGCACAGTTGAGAAACCCTGTGCTAGGACTCTGCTCCAGCTCACTGTTCTTAACACCCTATTTTCTAGCTTCTGATCTCCTTATTTGAGACTTTCCTTTAAAATTAATAACCCTGGAGGTGCTGGCTTCTTGGCGATCCTTTGTGTGTAGAATGTCAAAGCTCAAAAAAGAATTAGCCATTTTGAGATTTGCCGTGTTGTGCCCAGAAGAGGTTGGCTGGGATGATATCATCAATAGACCCTAAGAATGGACCAGAAGTAGGAAAGCTGGTTTTGTGCTCTGCACAGACGGGGCGTGTAATCTTCCCTCCTGTGAATACAGCAACTGCTGGGCCTGCTGTCTGTATTGGAATTTGGCTGACTTACAGAAATGTCATGGGATCTTCAATGGCCATGGGTGGTCGGGACCTGTTTCCCACGTGCTGAGTAATTCCAGTTTCATGTGTGAATAATGCCCGTGTTAAAGCAATTAGAGCTACACATAATCTGAAAAGGAAGAAGGGACCCAAATTCTTGTTGATCAGAGACACTTCCAGCTCATTGATTTCTCTGGTAACTTCCATGGGTGCTGGAAAAGTTTTTCGATGGATTCCGTATCTTAAATCATTTTTAGAAAGTTGTAAAACAGATGAGTGTTTGAAAAAGTGGACTTGCTGTAGATAGCCCTTCTTTTGCCTCCTTCCTGGATTTATCTCACTTTTATTACTTGGGGAAGGAAGTGAGTAGGAGGGTGCGATGGAGTGAGCGTGTGTGCGTGTGAAAGAGAGAGAGATTCACATTCCTTGGGAGCATTGTTTAGTTGGTTACCCTGAGAAAGTATATTTGGTCCTTCTCCAACATCTAGTTAGAATTTAGCTGTAAGATTATATATGAAATAAAATGACAAGACATTATAATATTCATGGCCCAGAAAAACATTACTCTTTGCTAATTAAAAAAAGTTCCAATTGATGTTTTTCTAAATTAAAAAAATAGTGATTTCCAACGTTTCAAATGAACCCCATGCTTTGTCAAAAGATCATAAAATGTTGTTTGCAGCACTTACATTGGTCTTGGTTACCTTCCTCCTCTAGATTGTAGTGAACATAAGTCAACTGGTGGAAACATGCATTCTGACACAAATCTAGGGCCCTTTTCAATAACTTGATATGTATTCTGTAACTTGCTTTGGAGAGGGGAATAGCAGCCTGTGCCTCTTTTCATTTCATTCCTGTCTTCCAGAAGGTGTAAAGCTTGCTGTCCCTGCCTGCCCTTGGCTGGTACCCATTCCACCCCCCTGGGAAATTGGTTGGGGAAGGAGTAGGCCACAAGGAGACACTGGGCTTCCCAGCCCTGCAGTGAGAAGAATTGTGGGTGATTGTGGAGTTGGAAATGAGGGATCAATTAATTTGCTTCCACTCCTTTCTTCCTTCTTCCTTCTTCCTTCTTCCTCAGTCTTGTTCCTTCAAAAATAAAGGCAAGTCAAGGTGGAATGGAAAGTATTGGACAGAGGGATGATGTAGCTACAGGTGTGGGTTGCATTTTAGCACAGCTGGGGACCATCATGCTCAGAAGCACACACTCTTCAGTGGTGGGTGTCCTCGGCGTTGCTGCTGTGCTTAGGGGCTGTCGGTTCTGACCTCTTACTCGTACCCCCTGAAATTTTCTGATACTCATTGGGCTCTAGAATTCTCTTGCCCTTTATAGAGTTAGGGGCCTCAAGATTATTTTCATTGGACTTTATTTATATTTTAAGTGTAGCTAGCTAGCTAGGTGATGGATTAATCGACAGGGTAAAAAAACCACTGCACTCAGGATGAGCAAGCTGAACTTAGAGCAGCGTTGATGGTGGCCGAGGCTTGTTCAGAAGGAAGAAGCCGGCCAGACCCTGGGCAGCCAGGGAAAATGGGCAGCCGACTGACCCATTTCTATAGCACAGCAATGGCTTTGTGTTAACTCCGCATTCCAGCTTGTCCCAGCCCCACAGGTTATTTGCATAGCACACAAACAGCGGATTGTACAATGCACACAGGTATCACCGGCGTTGGCAATGGACCATGAAGATGAATGGGAGCTGTGTGTCCCTGTTGTAAGACCTTCCCAAACCACCCCCTCTACTGCCTGGATGGAGTTCAGACTTGCCGGTGGGGGTTGCCTGACCCTTCTGCGTTCTCCCTTCTTGAGTCTGAAAATGCATTTATATATAAAGGGTAGTAGGAGATAGGATTGAAATCCCATAGGAAAGAAGTGCCCCAAGGAGGAAAACGCAGGAGGTTAGTTTAATAAGAAGAGAAAAAAGAGGGAACGTGAGAGGGAGGCAGGGGGTGAATGAGAAAGGTTTCTGACAACTAACTAATTCTCCTTGCTCTAACCCATGACAGAATTAATCACACATTAACACACTGACAGCAAAATTAATGTCATATGCAAATTAATAGTGCAGGCTTGGCATTCAACAGCCTGTTGGCTTTTTAAGGCTGGTGTTGGAGTTCCAGCCCCCAACCCCCAGCCCCAGCCCATAGGCTGCTGCATCGGCACCACTGCACCCTCATCCTGCCTGAGAATACCCAGAGCCACTTTGGAACTGAAGCGAGAGCCCCTGGGTTGGCTTGAAACAACTTGTGTCTAAACCTATAAGCAGTCATAGCGAATGTCTTTTCATGGCAGGAGCAGATTCAGGAGAAGAGAAGAAATTCTTGAAGAGAATCTTACAGCATTGGTTAGGAACCCTTTGGCTCTCATACCTTCTTACCAAAGTTTTGCCGTCACTATCCTTGTAGGAAAGTAGGGGTCGTCTTCCTGAAACATTCCAGGAAGCGCCTGTGGTGTTGCTCCTGAGATGCCATCAATAGGAGCTACTTTGGGGTGGAGGGAAGGAGAGTTAAGGATATAGAACACGGTCAAATTTAAAGTCATTCTAGCTTTAGTTATAAACTACAAAATGAAAATTGTCTTATGTGGCTTCCAAGAGGTTCCACCTATTGAAATCAACACTAAAAGAGACAAATGTGAGCCTCTCCTTGATGTTAAAAAATAAGTGATCAGAAGAAAGAACAGTCTGTTTTAGAACATTTTGGTGGCTGAACTTGAGTGCCTGGGGCAAGTGTGAGCTAGCCTCGTTGTAGCTGGTGACTAACCCACTTGTGAATTTGCCATCTGGGATAATTATTATTATTTTGACACTTAATGAGTAATAGCGTTGTGAAGCAGGCGGTATACAGAACGTAAAGACATGATCTTGCCTTGGAGACACTTCAGGAACGACGAGGCAGTTCAAAGTAGGATAAAAGCAGTCACCTGTTTATGTTGATTTCGAATGAGTATTGGCATTTTCTTAGTGGTGTTGATTTCCTTAGCTTTTTCATTAGCTCCCACTTGATCTACTACCAAGAAGAAGAGACTTGAGATTGATGAGGTCAGGACGGAGATCTGGGAAGCACAACCTTGCCGGCTTTGGCCGTCTTAATTCCTTGGCATGCTGGTGCTTTTCATCCTATGTCAACAACAATCCTGTGGACCAACTGCCTGGCCTGCATTGGGGCCATAGAAACGGGGACCCTGGAAAATCATTCATGTAATACATGTTTTGTAAATGAATACATGTTTTGTGAATGAAGTGAGGAGTTTGAATATATGGAGGGTGCAAGTATACGTCCCTCTCTGTATGTCTTCATCCCAGATCCAGATGGATGGTTGGATAGATGGATGGATGCCAGCTTATGAACATGTATACAACATACAGACATATATGTGTGTGTGTATTTGCAGTAATTTTTATGTGTGGTTTAGTGTCTTAGATACTGCTAATTTCATTAGTCCTTACAGTGGCTTTACCATGTATGCACTCTCAACACCCTATCTGAGGAACCTATTATGGACAGGGCAGGAAGCTGGAGTGGGGGTGGGATTCTCTTCTGTTCCTAGCTCTGACATGTAGCAGCCCCAGACCCTGGACAGGTGCCTTAATGTCATTTGTAAAATGGAGCTGTTTGACTCCCTGAGTTACTAGGGTTGGATATCTTGATAGATGTGATGGAGTTCTAACAACTGTATAGCACATAGCAATCTAAAGTGAATATCTTATGATGAACATCTCATCATAAAAGACAGTTTCATAGACAAAAACCAGTTAATGGGAGAACACCTGGAGTAACAGTGCGGTGAGTGGGGCCATAAAACGTGCTTGGCTGCACACTTGCTTCTCTGGCCATCACTTTTACACCAGTCCCTGTGTCGAAGGTGGCAACCAGATGGGTCTCCTTGCTGTGACTCTAAGGCTGGCCTAGATGTTGGCCCTTTCCTGTGTGTGCTGTAGAGCAAGGGTAAGTCCTCATCTCAGCCATCACGCCTCCCACCTGGCATTCGTTGGCATAATGAATTGAATAGAATGTGATGAACTTAGACTGATGGAGAAGGGACAAGTGACAGTGGCAAAAGGGAAGGTCGTTTGTCTGGAACAGATGGGCCTGAGCTGGTGACATGAGATGGACCTCATAGTCTGAGTGGAGTGGTTGGGAGAGGACAGGGAGCTGCAGGCCGTTTAGCAGAGGGTGATACCAAACTGAGTGGGCTTGTCAAAGTAACTGCAGAGGGAAGAATTCAGGTACAAAGAAAATAGTCAAGATATGGTGTTTTGGGTGTCATTGCCCAGCACTAAAGTTCTCAGAAGGACAGTCAGGTGTGCACTCTAGTTATTGTTCCTCTGAAACGTGGAAACTAGTTTGCTGTTTCTATTCCCTGGTGGCAGGGCGTGAGTTCTCAGGTGTGGCTCTGTTCTGCAAATACTGCAGGGCTGAGGGGAGGGAAGGGAAACCACCATGTACTTAGTACTCCAAATGCCTTTCGGTGGAACTTCATTTTGGAGCCGGCTGACAGGGCCCCCTGTGCACCTCCAGCTCCACTTGGCAGCTGGGCCAGCTCTAGTTTTCCATCTGTGCATGTGGCCATTTTAATTTTTCCCTGGATGGCCTTGCCTCCGATACTGCCTGCTGCCTGTGAGGGTTGCTAGGAAACCGACGGAGGCCTGTCCTCTTGCTCAGGACAAGGCCCCAGCCAGCTTCCCTGGGCCTGGAACCAGCATGCATCACAAGAACATGAGAGTCAGGCCAAGTCTCCCTGCCCTTTGCCCTCTGCCCTGATCCTTTCCCTGAAGACACCTTGATTCCTTTCTGCACGTTCAGTGGCTATTTGCCACATAGAAATGTTCACGGAGGCCATCACGAACACCACGAACGCATCAGCTATTGTGTGGGTAGTCACATGCCTTTATCAGGGGATGTGAGTAGCTCAAAATCCAAATGAAAATACGATTCCCTCTAACTTTTTTCCCAGGCCTTTCTTGGGTCACACCTGAGCAGACCAAGTCCCCTGTCAGTTCTTGGTCCCTCTCTGTCTGCTACTCACTTGGTCTCCTGGTAAAGCCCCAAGGATCTCCTGCTTCCCAAGCAATGCCGAAGGCATTTTGAAGAAAAGAAAAGCTGGATGCATTTTTGGCCAAAAAAATCTTGGAAGGAAGTAACCTCAATTGCATTTCTCTGAAGAACTTGTCCAAGTCTCTAGAAGCTTTGCCCTGTGACCTTCCGGCTGTCTGAGCACAGTGGTGGCAGAAGGACAAAGCCAGGGCTGTGATTCAGAAGTGGGCTCTGGAGTTGAGGCAAGAGGACATCTGTACCTTCTGCAAGGAGGTGCCTTCTGATCTTTGTTGCGTTTGCTTTAAAACCTAAGAAAGTTAGCTTCTTCCACTGGGGGAAACTTCTCTGCAGGTTACACACAGACTGGCAGTTTTTCCCCTAAATGTTTACTTTAAGTTGATTTTATTCTCAATCCTGAGGGGATCCAGGGCCTGGTGTCCTGGTGGTGAGCAAGTAGAGGAGCGTGATTTGTCTACTGATGCCTGTCCACATGTAAAGAGTTCTTATTCTCTGATGGGGCTCTGACTTCTGGCCATCAGTGTGTCTGAAATGCTCCTCATCACAGCATTGTTTTTTTTAAAATTAGTAAATTGGTCAGTTGGACTGGTTAAAATCATTTCATCATGTCCTTGCTGTGGATTACTGTGCAGCTATTAAAAATGATGCTGCATGTATGTCTTTTAGTTGGAAAGATGACCTCAACATAGTATAAAAATGTTACATAATAGATTACTCCATTTATGTAAAATTGTGATATAGTATATGCATAGATTAGAGATGCCAAGGTGGGTGTTAGCCAAAAAAGTGATAGAACTTGGTGATTTTTACCTTTTTTGTTCCTTTCTATATTGCCATTAAAAAAAAATAAGCAGATATCACTTCTTAAAATCTATTAAAGAGGTCACTTTTCCAAGGGTTCCTGAATCTGGGTTTGCATTAGAATCAGCTGGTAAACCCCTTAAAGTACAGATTCTGGGGTCCTGCCCAGGAGTTTGAATCTGTGGGGAAACACAAGGGGTCTGTGTTTCTGACAAGCTCCTGATGCACCTGGTCCTTGAATGGCATTTAGGAAATACTGATCCCATTGAAGAAATATTCTATAGAAATGTCTGTAAACATTGGTCATCAAGTTTCTCTCTGAATGTTTCTACTTTCTTTACATTAATGTAAAGGGGCATCTCTAATTATTAGGATCCTTTCTGTTGAGATATTGTCTACTTTGTTACCTGCAAAGGTAGAGACAGTTGTTTCCTGTTCCTCTCTCATAAGAGAATCTTCCTCGTGATATTATTTGTAGAATGTAAATGACAGCGTTTGACTTTTGTAACTGGCTTCTGTAAACTTCGTGATGTGTGCTTTTTTGATGTCACTAAATATTTTTCTACCGCATGATTTTTATCAGCTGCACAGTGCACCCTTGTATGAAGGTGCCATGGTTTATTTAGCTAATTGCCCCCTCCTCTTTTTGTCATTTGTCCCTGTGCATGTATGTTCTCCATTCGACTGAGTACACATCTCGAGCATTTGTACTAATTCTTCCCATGAAGTGGTTTCCAAGCTCCTCACTACCCCTGTCACCTGCCTCTGACATGTTTCCTTGTTGCTGTGTCTGCTGCGTGACGATGCTCGTTATGGGATGTGGTCTTCTTGGTGAGACCTCACTGGTTGGTTACAGGGAGTCTTTCTCCTTCCTTGATATAGACACTGAGTCATTAACTTCGATCCTTTTATTAAGCAGCCACATCAAGCCCTTGGCTCCTATGGAACTTGTGGTCCCCTGGAATAAGCAACGTTTTGTTGTTGCCTTTGCTTTCATGGAGCAGACAGTTACCCCAGGCCTCCCTGTCCCCTAAACCTGAGGACAGGATTCAGCGTTTGTTGCTGTTTTCCTTCATCCTGTTTATTCTGTTGTTTCAGTGTGTTAGCTGGCTGCCTTCCCAAATGTGTAATATCTGGAAATGTGACAGTAAAGTTGTCATCTTTATATTTTTTCATTTATTTATTTTTATTTTTGAGTTCAGAAGTATTGCCTATTGTAAAACAAAACAAAACGACAACTTTTAGAAATGCAGAGAAACACAAAAAAGGAAATCGTCCCTAATCTCACCACCCAAAGGTGGTTTTAATTTTAAACATTTTGCCATGTGTAATTTTAGACTTTTCTCTACAGATGTGATATTATTGTGTAGAACTTAAATGATACTGTGTATATTTTATAACTCTTTTTAATTTTACAATGTTTGGGTTTTTTTTGATATCACTAACTGTTTTTTGACCTGTGATTTCCAATAGCTGCGCGGTGCACCGCTGTGTGAAGGTGCCAGGATTTATTAGCTCTCCCTCCTATTTGACGTTCAGATTGTTTCCAGGTTTTCACTATTATAAATAAAATTTTAGTATATACATAATATACATAAACAAATTAAGAGTACTCTCTATAGCAAAGATGTTAAACGTATATTTGCTCCCTGTTAGTTTCATACCTCCCCAATTCGTTGTTATCTTTTACTGTTTATGATATGTTTTGAGATTTCAAAGTATAAAATTTTTATATAGTGAGAGCTTTTCGTTTCTGCTTCCCTCCCCTTTGTTAAGCTTAGGAATCCCTTTCCCCTGCCAAGATCATGTCTCTTATATCCCCTTTTATTCTTTTATGGGTTCTTGTTTTGATGCTAAATTCTGTAATCCATCTGGGGTTTATCTTGGTATATGTTGTGAGGCAGGGATCTCTCATGTTTATTTTTTTCCTGATTAGTTGTCTGTCCCAGCCCCTTTTACTAAGCAGCTCACCCATCCTTTCCTGCAGTCTTTAGGAATACTCCCATATCACACACTAAATTCTTGTTCGGATCTGGTCCTAGGCTTTCTCTTGTTTCATGAATTTGCCTTGACTTGGACTCAGACAGAACTATTTTGGTTCTCTTAGTTTAGCACTGCTTGGTGTTAAAAGTATAATAATTCTCATGAGTCATCTTTTTAAAATGTTTTGAATTTCACCTATTTATTTTTTGGTGTTGATGAGCATGACTTCTGTCTGTGTTCGGATCTTATTAGAAATGTTAGGCAAGAGAGGACCAATTAGATAACTGTGATCTCCTGTAGACGTTTGCCTCCAGGGTGACTTTGATTCATGGTCAGTGTTGTTTGGGTCAACGTTCCTACGTACAGAGACGCCTCACCAGGCTAGAATCAGATCTTCCTCTTTCCAGGTTGTTCACAAGGGTATCATGAGAGACAAAATAAAGTGTCATTAATCTCTAATAGTCCACTGATGTACCGGTTCAGTGTTAGTAATAACAGCAGTAGTGACATTATTTGGGGGGAAAATGGGGGAGAGTTAAGGAAAGAAGTTAGTCTCTTGTTCTGTCCTTGGTGAACATAAGTTTACTTCTGGTGATCCACGGCATTTCTAAGTGCTTACAGACATCTGCTCAGTGATTTTGCCACATACAACGTTCTAGTCCGTAATTTTCAGGTTCTGGTGCCATTATAAATCAGGAAATGTGTCCCTCTTCAATGCTATTTTGTTTTTTCTGGATGAGGCCAAATGTTGGAAGCGATACCTTGACATGTTAAGCCCTGATGGTTGGTGCTGTATCTGTTTGTTGTTAGAACAGCTCTTAGATAGAATGTGTCTGGCGCGTAGGAAGCACTCAGATATCAGCTGCTATTACCAACACTCCTCTGCACTTTATAAAATGAGTATATATGCTTTTAAAATTTGTATCGAGACTCCTTTTTGAGAGGAGGCATTTCTGTTTTCCTCTTAAGATGTAGCGCGGTATATGTGTTTCAATAGAGGTGGACCGTGCTGATCTGGGAAACTCACATTGAGATGAGCGCCAGCGGCCATCCTTCTGTCTGCCGTGTTCTGTGATTCTAGCTGTTCACGGAGGATCTGCTCTCTGTCCATTCATGAAATGAGATCAGTGTGGCGTCAGAAGAATTTGTGTGACGTGGTTCTTTATTAGCTCCATTTTAAAGGCAAATTTTTCAAGTTGAAACAGTCGTAGAACAATGCAAGTCAGGGGTAAATGGTGGAGAAATGAATTCCAAATATTTGGAGAAGATGGCGTGGGGTGGGCATGCAGGAAGGGGGCGTTTATTGCCTCCTGCTCACTTCTTCTTCATTTTTTCACTGTAGTGGAGGATAATGCTGAGGATCAGTGTGGGAACTGAGTGATGTGGACTACCTGGGGGAAAGAGGTGGTTGTTATCCAAACTTCCCTCATTCCTTAATGTTTTTCTAGAAGCAGTTCATTTCCTTGTTTCTTTTTGATGTCAGAATATCAAATATTTAATGGTTGGGATTAAACAAGGGCATGTTAGATATGTGCAGGTTGTAGACCTGGTGGGGAGGGGAGGTGTCACAGACCAAGTGTCCCCCTGTGTCTGGGCTGTTGGTTGTTCTGTCTTGGCGTCCTCTCTCTCTACAGCCAGACAGGCTGGCTCGAACCCTGACCTCTGTGCCTTCTTGCTGTCTCTGCCACAGTGAACCCTCAGAAGAGCAGGAAAAGATGTTATTGGGGAGACAATTCTGGGCTTGTGTCTGTGACAAACAGGGACTGGGCTATCAGTGAGCATTTTTGGTCCATCGATTTTGAGCGTCTTCCACACCTGTTTGGTGGAGAGTTCCTATGATCAGCTTAGGGGTTCTGTATTCCTTGCCACGCTATAAGGAGAATGGAGGACTGTCTTCTATTGAAAACTCCCCAGAGCGTCTCTGTCTTGTTGACCCTCGGAACTGCATGGTGGGTGAGCTTCTCTCCGGAGAAGCCTCTGTCCCCTTTGGCTCTTGACATCTTGCCCCAAGTCACTCTCCTCTCAATTATATTTTGCTCCTCCGTTTGACTGTCTTGAAAATTTTAGAGTCATATATCGAGAAACAGGATAACAGAGAGCTCTCTAGACAACATGTCTCCAGAGCTAGGAGCCCTGAGTTCAAATCCTCCCCATCACTGAATAACTGTGTTGACATGAGCGAGAGATTTAACCTCTTTGTGACTGACATGTTTCCCCATCTGTACTTTGGAGTTGATCGTTGTAATGTTGCAGCATCACCTTCTTCCGGCTGTTGTGAGGATGAAATGAGTTAATATATGCAAGTGTGCAGGACCCTGCCTGGCATATAGTGAGGGCCCTGGGGCTGGGATTGTTGATTCGTCTGTGTTGTTGGGAATCGAAGTATTCAAAACAAAGACAACTCTCTGACTTTCTGGATAGACATTTTCTTCAGGTACTTATGTTTGCATGAAGAGAAGATTATCTCTTTGACAAGATATTTCTGTTTAACAGTGTCATAACCAGAAGGTGGAGCTTGGTTCCCATCCTCTTGACTGTGGACTGGACTTAGTGACTCACTTTTAATGAACAAAGTATGGAAAGGGAAAAAGAGTAACTAGCCTGTGGAGGAGCCTGGCAGGCACTGCCTTCACTAAGTGATGAAGGTTTACATGACCAGTGATGAGTCCTGTTCATGTCATGCCCCCCTGAATAGGATGAGGTGGGAAGGGTAGTTTCCCAAAACCCATAACGTCAAGTCTCATTGTGAGAATACGTCAGACAACCCTGAATCGAAGGATGCTCTACAAAACCTGACCAGCACTCTTCAAAAGTGTCACGGTCAAGAAAGACGGAGGAGCTGTCACCTTTGGAAGAGACCCAACAGCTAAATGTGGTGTGGGATCCTGGTTTGGATCCTGGAACAGAAAAAGAACATGGGTGGAAAATCAGGTGAAGTCTGAATGAAGTGTGTCCTTAGTAGTAGTGTTGGACCAGCGTCAGTTTCTCGGTTTTGACGGCTGTCCCCAGTGTGGAGATGTAAGGTGTTGACAGGCAGGGGAAGCTAAGAGAAGGGCACGTGGGAACTCTCTACTATCTTTGCTGCTTCCCGCATTGAAAATTATTTCAAACTAGAACGTTTAAAAAACCAAACAAAAGCAACTAAAAACCCCACAGTATGTGCCTGTTTGAAAAATGTTTCATCACTTTAGAAGAAGATAAAGTAAAAATTGGAAGCTCCACCCCTGCCTCCTGCTCTCTGTGGTCACTCCTCTCGAGGAGTGAGACTATTAGCAGCTGGCGTTTCTTCCAGATCTTCTTCTAAGTGCATGTAAACTTTTTTATTAAAAATCTTAAAAAGCCTTTTTTACTCCCATTCTGATGATATGCCTTAGACGTTGCAAACCTTTTTATTTTAGTACAACTATTTTCCAAATAAATTCCTTCTTGGGCATAGTTTGGCTCTTGCATGAGACTTACTGAACGTGGTGTTTGTTGAGCCAGCACCTAATTTTATTTTCCACTCAGACTTCTAACCCATCCAGGCCCCATTTAGATCGTCTCTGCCCTTGCCAGTCTTTCTAAAGCCTCCCAAATTAGCATCATCTGAGAATTTAATTAACTTGCTGTTTACTAACCCTCTCCTTTCAAGATAATTAATGAGGATGTGAAGTGACACTGGGCCCGACACTGCTCCCAGTGGCACCTGAGCAGCACCTCCCTGAGCGGCTCTGCGGGGTTGCCATCTCCCCCTCTTTTACCTTCCTCTGGCACCCGGGCTGCGTGGCCACTCGAGGTGCGGATACCCATGACAAATGTTTGCTTAAAATCAGTCTTTCCTGCCTCACCTTTTACCCACTTGTTTTCTGCTTTGTTAATTAAAAAGCCTCATTTTACTTAGAATGGAATGCTTATTTTTTGTGTTATTCCCTAGACAGAGTCTCCATTACTGGGCTTGAAATTAAACCAGCCAGAAGAGTGAGGTGCTCCAGTTCCCTTCTGTTCCTGTAAAAGTGGCCGCACAGCATCTCCTGCCTTTTCATCCTCCCCCCACCACTACTTTCTACTTAACCCAGGAAACTCGAGGTTATCGTTGACCTAGAATTCCGTGCTGTCTACTAGAACTTTCTGCAGTGATGGCGCTGTTCTGTATCTGCACTGTCCAACACGGTAGACACTAGTCACATGTGGCTATTGATCACTTGAGATGTGGCTAGTGTGACTGAGGAAATGAGCTTTTAATTTTATTTAATTTAAATTAATTTAAATTTAAATGGTCACATGTAGCTCCTGGCTGCCATGTTGGATAACCACTACTAGTAATCTTTATCTGCCTGGGGTTATCTGTGGCAGGTCTGAAACCCCCAGCACTTTCCATACCCTCCCCAGCAGCTTTCTTCTCTAGCAGAGAAAGTAAACTGTTTTCACCATCGCATTCGGCAAACCATAATTAGGAAGGTAAGTTTTCCGAAGGAAAAAGATGTTACTTTCCAAATCCAAATGTAAATGACTTGGATTATCCGTGTCACTGAGCACTTCATTCATGCAGATAATTGAGAATTGACAGTGTCCTTTTCCCTCAATTACTTCCTGATAGTTCCATGTGTTACAATGGGAGAAACATGGAGCTGTTTTTAAATAGCTATGTTAATGTCCTCATTAATTTTACCTTTTTCTACCAATTAACAAATATTAACTCCTGTGGCAGAATTAAGTTGGCTTCCTTTATGAAGCCACATTCGTCCTGAACTCCCTGATCGCCTGAGCCCAGTATAGCTCAGCTTTTTGCCTTCTGTTTTGCTGTGTGCAACTCCAACAGAGGCGCTGCTTTTCAGGAGGATCTCTGTCCTGGGGTATTCACAGTGTAGCATAGCGTGGCCTGAGCAGTGCCGAACCAGGACTAGAAGACTTGGGGTCCCTGCCATGGGCCCCACTCACACGCCACATTCTCTTTTATACATGGCACAACCCAGGGGTGACAAACCCTGGTGCCTGCAGGGACCATGCTGGTTCCATAAATGGATGCTAGTGCTGGGCTGGTGAGCACCTGCGCCATCTTATCTAGATAATTGTTGACTTGAGAGAATGTGGAACAGGTACAGCTAGATATTCCTCTTCAAAAAAAAAAATTAAAGTCAGAAAAATCTCAGTTGCATGGGGAATGCACAGATTTTAAAGTGCTAATGATTAATTCAGAAGTTTTTAAAACTCCAAGACTTCTACACTCATACCCGCAGGCTCCCCCTTGCTTCCAGTTTGCCTTCTCTGACTTGACTCTCTCCGCAGTCCACTAGACAGCCAAGAAACGCCTCTGCCTCCCCTTAATTTCACAAGGTTGTTGTGAGAAGCAGTTGAACTAATCAAGGGCCAAATCCTTTGAATCTATGCAGGGCTAGATACATGTAGGTGGTGTTATTGAGAGAACGTTGAAATATTTTATTTTCCTAAATCCAGACTTGCTGACCCCTCATTGTTGGATGTCAAGGTCACTGCTAACATTCTCCTTTTCAGAAAGAGCATGAGCATGTAGGAAGATACACAGAGATAATAGTGACCTAATTTTTCACCTTTTCATTTTGCTCCCTGGCTATTTAGACCTGGATTATTTTCAGCTATTCAAGGACATTGAAGAAGCCTACTTTTCTGTTAGTAATTTCACCATTAGGTTAGTTAAAAGTTGAATCAGTTACAGGTATTGTTTAGTTCTGAATAAATGTGTAACCTTAACTCTTACTCATGCGGCGTTATTCACCGTGGTTATAGAATGAGATGCAGAACTCAAGAACAAGTGCTGTGGACTGGAGAGCGCACTTACACGCAAGTTCTTACGTTCGAAAGCATGAAAACAAGGGATGGAGCTTAATTGTTCTGGAGTCATTTCATGATTCAGAGTTAAATGGTACTTGAATTACTGTTGACCTTCAGTTTGAAATCAGGTTATTTTTGTATCAAGTTTGCAAGCCTGGCTCTTATTGAGTTTTGACAAATTGGAGGAAACTTATTTTGCTTAACGAACAGTGTGTGTGTTCTCCCTTCTTCATTGATATTCTGAATGATTGGGTAAATTTTTCACGGTTTTGCATCAGGGGTTAGCACGTCAGTGCCAGAATGGGGGATTCAGCCAGTCTCTTGTTTTATAAATAAAGTTTTATTAGAACAGAGCCATGCCTGTTCTTTAACATATTGCCCACCACTGCTTTTTTATTATGATGGCAGAATTGAGCAGTTGCGACAGAGACCATATGGCCCTCGAAGCTTAAAATATTTACTGTCCAAATATTTAAAGAAAAAGTTGGTGAAATGCTGGTAAGATGATAGAAACATGTCTTTTAAGAGATTGTATTTTTATGAATTCTGGGGAAAGGGACTAAGAAATCATTCCATCTAAACCATCCTTAAAAATGCATGTGTTGTCAGCTCACTTGGCTCTGGTTTATTTCTGTGATCTTAAGAATTTGCTAATTATATGTTGAATGCAATGACCCTGGTTTTATGGTAGCTAAACCTGCATCAGCTTCTTGCTAATGTACCGCTAGTCATTTTATTCAGTAGACTGAGTAGCTTTCAACGTTTCTATGGGAAGGACACTGCTCATTAGTGGATGTGTTCAGCCTTCAGTTTAGCTAAAATCTGAATGCTTTCTCAACCTGAAACAGTCGGTATTATTCTAAATGTTAAGTAACATAGCTCTCTACAAAGACAAAGTGCTTCCCAGTCGTTATTAGCTGTGCACCATCGTCATTCCTCATGATAATGCCATGAAGTAGGTTCTTCGTATTGCCATCCAGATTTTATCACTGAAGCGGGAAGGAAGGGTGACTTGCTGAAGGTCACATAATAACAAAGCCCACTGGCAATTTGTGTCATCTCATGAGTCATGTTGGCGCTGGGGAATGCAGCTGGCACCAGCGGGACTCACCCCCAGAGGCAAGCCAGTCCTCCTAACAGGTTCTTCCCCGGCAAAACCCGATGATTTCATTAGCGAGGTAAGTGAACGGGAGATCAAGTAAGTAATTCGTCTTTGTGTGGACCTAGGACCCCAGTGAAATCAGATGATGGGAAGGCTTTCTGAGTCTTCAGGTGCCCCTTCCAGCTGATTCTCATCACCTAACAATATTTTCCTTTTAATTTTGCTTGACCGTTTCTGAAGTCCATTCGCATTGATTTACTTGCTGGAGCCGCACAGCCCCTCAACGCTTGGTGGCGTTACTACTCATCTGACAATTGAGGAGAGAGCTTAGTGTCAGAGCCCCCTCTCCTCTGCATGGCTCCTAACTCCCATGCCTGTGTTCGCGCTGTGAGGGACCTGACTCCTGTGTGTCCAGTGGAGGGCACGTGGTCCCTGCCTTCAGGAACCTTCCAGTCTCGTTGGGGAATATGCCACATCCATAAAGCTGATAATCAGTGCTCGAGGTGTCAGTGGGAAAAGATGTGCTGAGAGATTGAGACTTGGAGTTCAGAAGACAAAGAATCCCTGTAGACAGAAACAGAGTTGGAGATGAGATGCTTAGAAAGGGAGCAGAATTTGGCTGAGCTGGAATGGAAGTATGCATGCGAAGGAATGGCAGGAGCCAATACTGCCTGCACGTGCGTGCGCGCACACACACGACCCCTGAGGGACCGAGAGGCAGCAGAGCTAGGTGGAGACAGGGTGGTCCAGGGGAGTGTAGTGGGTGATAAGACACTGTAGTGACGGATCTTTCTCATGGTGCGGAGAACGGTGAAAAGAACGCTTAGAGAAGATTAATGATATCTCTCATTGTTGTGCGAGGAAATAAGAAGCAGGAACGTGGATAGACGAATGGGGAATGAATGAATCCAAAGCTGGAAGAAAGACCACTATAAAAATAAAGGTGTTACCAGAAATTGGCACTGGCTGTTGATTCCTCTGGCCTTATGTTATTATAGAGTAATCTGGAAACGTCATTGAAATTTTTATTTTAAGACTTAAGCCTTTAAAATACCCAATTAGAAAGTATCTATAGTCTATATTAATACTTGCAGAGCAGGTGACTGGATTTGAGATTCCAAAAAGCTGCCGCCTACAAATTGGTGTAGTGGTGAGCATTTGGCTGAATGTTAATACTGTGGCCCCAGGAAGAAACCACAGGCAGGTTTGTGTCCGTATGTCACCATGAAACATAGTATGTTACATGTGTGCATACTACGTTACTTACATACAGAACATACATCCCCGGTGACTTGGTACCTCCTGACATGCAGAGCGTGTGCTGCAGCATCCTACTGCTCCGGAGCTGGCAGTGCCTCTTAGCAATCCTCTCTCTAGTCTTACCTTTTCCTAAACTCCTTTAAACCCCCTAAACTCCACTGTTTTGCTCAAAGAAATTTTCCCGGTCACCAATTTTTAGATGCAGTGTTCTGCAACTTGGATTTCACTGACGAAAATCCCTTGGTTCTCCAGCAGGTTTTGTAATGAAATTATGCCTCCAGCAGATCTACTACTGTGGGTCAAAGTAGGTCCTTCTACCTACTGTGGGTCCTTCCCATCTCCTCTCCAGTTCTTGGGCCTGCTGGAACAGAATCAACTGCTGGATATAAGGAGAGGATGCTTTGGTCAATGTGGACTGGATGATGAAAACCTCCTTGTATTTTACCATTTAAAAATAAATTTAAAAAAAAAATCTCACTGACTCGCCTTGCAGCCACATTCCTTGGGAGCTTGAGAACAGAAACAGGAAGCGGCATCTTTGGACCAAGTTGATTGGAAATCCCTGGGGAGGGTCTCCTGTAAGCAGGGCTGCCAGCCAGTTGGACGGCTGGGGCACCCCAAGTTTGGGCATAAACTAGAAGGGGAGAGAGACACGTCTGAGCATTCAGCTTCTGAGCTCATGCGACGAATGGCCCCTTCCTCCCAGGTCCCAGAATTTGAAAAGTGATGAATGTGAAGGGCGTAACCAGTTCCCTAGGGTCTGGAAAGCAGCAGTTCTCAGCAGCAGTCAGTCATACAGGAGCACAGGAAATTCAGGAAGAAAATAAAGATGTATGTTAAAAAAAAAAAAAAACCAACCTCATCCCAACTCTAAAACCTGGAGACAGTCAAGTGCTGAGCCTTGTGTTCCAGGAATGCCCAATCGGCCACCTCCTTTCGGATAGCCGAGCACTGTCACACCATCCCAAAGGCTCTTGCAGACGTGTTATGTTGAGAGCTGAGAGACGTACTGAGTTGTTTTCATCTCTCAGTGTGCGGCGGCCACTGCCACCTCACCTTTGGAATTCTGACACCCCCAGTTACTGGTCCTTGAGAGGCATCTGTGCAGTATGCTCTGTCCCTGTAATCTTCTAGATTTTCTAGATGTTTCTCAGTATTTCCAAGTCTTGCTGTTATTAGCCACTTTAAAGGTAAAAGAACTCTTGTAAAAGCATAGCCATATTAAATCTATGTAAATATAGCTAGATGTGTAGATGAAATGGAAGAACGGAATGATGGTGACCAGCTAAGTTGTCCTCTGACTGGGGGACATTTTGGCTGATTTGGAGGAGGGAAGGAGAAGCACCTTTGTGATCCATATATTAAAAAGATTAAGTCACTAAGTACAACCATGTATCATAATTATCTCCTGCCATAAAATCTCATTTAAGCAAGCAGTAAATATTAGCAAACATATTTATTCTCTCAGTCCCAATCTCCTGTCTTGGTCATCAACGAATGTAGGGCCCATGTGGAAGCCAAGCGAAGGCTATGCACCAAAGAATGATTTGTGGTGGGCACAGATGGGGATCACCTCGTGCTATGGGACCCGAGAGGCGAGGAGACAGAGTTCTAGCTCGGGTGATGGGGAAGGACCTCTAGGTGGAGGTGTCATCCACCTGCCCTGGGAGTTGTACAGCGTTTCAGGAGGTGGAGCAGGTGTTCGAGAAGGTTTTGAAGTAGAAAAGGCCACCAAAGTCAGACAGATTAGAGTTGGTGGGTAGGGTGGGAACTGCCAGGAGTCTGATTTTGTGTGGAGTGTGGAATGGAGTAGATGATGGGATCTGAGATGGAGGAGGGGAATTTGTACTAGATGAGATAGGTCTTGAACAACAAGCTAAAGATTAAGAGTAACAATGGAGCGTTAGAGGATTTTCCTCATTTGTTCAGACTCCAGCCAACAATTTTTAAGTACCTGCTATGGATCAGGAGCTGTGCTGAGTACTGAGGTAGAAAAATACAGCTTGTGAGATGCTGTTCATGACGTGGTGGAGGAGCAAGGAGGGGTTTGTGATGTAAATACAGCATGAAAGCTGCCGCCAGTGGACTGCGGGGCAGAAAGGAGGGAGAAACAGAGCCTGAGAGCTGGGGAAGCCTTCAGAGAAGGAGTGGCCTGTGAGCTGGGCTTCTGCACAAAGGAGGGATCTGATCTCTCTAGTTTTATATTTGTTTTCATTTATTCTGCTCATCCCCATACCTTTAAAAAGACCGAGTTATTCTCATTTTACTTAAGCCACAATATGAGACTGTTAACTCATTTGAAATTCAGTAGTGTGCCCCACTCCATGATCTTTTCCAACTAATAAAGTGAAGTTTTCAATACGGGACTGATTCCTTTGGTTTTATTATTCCCAGGGGCCTGCTTTCTAGAGCAGGTGGGTGGTGGGCTCTGATCCAAACTTCAGTGAAAATACAGGTTTCTAGATATATCTTGAGCACTGAACTGTTTCTGATCCAGAAAGAACCAACTTGCCAACTCTGCAACTTACCAGAAGGTTGTCTCTACCAGAAGGCACCTTGCCTAAATCATCTTCTTAAGACAGTCATCAAGTGGGCTTGCATCAGAATCATGTGGACAGCTTGTTAAAACCCAGATTGCTGGGCCCTCCTCTCAGAGGTCTGGCTGGAGTCTGGAGGGGCTCCTAGGGAGTGCTGAGGCTGTTAGTCCAGGGGCCACACTTTGAGAACGTCTGCTGTAAGCCATGCAGCCACTGGGAAAAGGAAGTGCTATTTTCTTGGTGAGACCTTCCTTGAGCGTGGCTCTTTCTCATAAGACTTCCACAATGGGCGCTCTTCCAAACCTATCAGCAGGAACAAATGTGAAGATGCACAGTGGCCTCTGAGGGAGGACAGGTGGCTCACCAGACTCCTCCAATGCCTGTGTGACTTGCAGAGGTGCTAGGCGGTATGAAATGGGGTTCTAGACTTGTGACTTGCCACCTCCTCATCTGTGAGGGAGGAACCATTCTCCAGACCAAGACTTGACCTCAGAAATGGACATCAGCCATGAGGAGTAGCATTTTTGTTCTTGTCCATCTTCAGTCCCTGGGCCCCCAGTGTGGCTGTCAGACTTCAAGATTCAGTCTTGTCTTCATTCTCTCTTGCTGGTTGGTGCCAGGAGCCTTCTGTGAGAGGACCCCACTTGTGATCTGGAAATGGTGTGAAGGAGATGAGGGTGCTCATATTTGGTGACAGCCCCAGGGAGGCCAGCAGGTGCCCAGAGATCCTCCAGCCCAATGGATGCTCCCAGTCTTTGAGCTCATGCCATTGGAATGATTAATTGATATCCTCCACTCTGCTAGACAATTAAGGAAAGCAAGAGAAGGAGGGAAAAGTCTTCAGTTAGACCTAATTTGGCACCATATTGTTTTCTGTTAATCTATTTTGTTTTCTGTCCGTCTGTCCCAAGGGACAGGTGCCTTGCTGCTTGCTGAAGCATGCATAACTAATGTCCTCATTAAAGGCTGATCTGTTTATCAGGGCCATGCGAGGAAGCCAGCCTGCCAAACCTAGGCGCAAGCTGGGGGCTGTTCCCTCCCTCTGGGCCTTAGCCCCACCTCATTAAGCTGGTCCGGGCTATTGATTGGGAGCCTGTGTTTGGAAGAGTCTTACTTACTCCATGCATTATCTTGACAGATTGATCAGACCTGATTGAGAACCTCTTAAAGGAACGAACAGCTGTAATGGGAAAGTTGGACTCTGTCATCCGTTAGGATGATTCTGGGAGCAAGAAGAACAAGGCTGACATCTTGGAGCAATTGTATTTACAATTAACATGGCTGAAAACGATTGCCTCTATTGATCCCCCCTTCCTGCAATTACAGCCCCATTGTTTACATTCCAGCACTTCAGTTATAAAAAGGAAATTCAATAATTATTGCATTATTTAAAGTTAAAGTGCCACAGAGTTTGCTGGCTACGCTTGCTGGTTGATTTAACGTTCAGGAAAATCCATGCTGGGCTCTCCATCTTGAGGCCGAACAGTATCGGCTTTTAATGAGACTTAAAAAGGGGGGGAAGGAGAGCAAAACCCAGCACATAGGGTGTTTGTCTGGGTTATTTATGGGGGGAACCCGAAAGCAGGGCAGAGAAACTAGCCGTGTCATCGTTCGCAAGACTGTCTCTCCTCTCACCACGTGGCCGTCCGCTCTCTAGCCAGCCGTCGCCTGGCGTCTCAACTCAGACTCAGCTGTACGTCCTCAAAGAAGCATTTTTCTGTTTTCCCTCTGTTGGTCCCTTGTTACCCTCTCACAAGTGTAACTGTCTCCTTCAACCTTCAACAAAATCCATGGAGTTTAAGGAGAAAGGGTGGAATGTCTGTAGCAGCCAGGATGAGCGACATGGAAGGCGTTTCCTTAGAGGAAATTTTTCTCCCCTGCCTCATCACTTGCCCATTTTCTCTTTCAAGGGAAAAGCGCAATAAAAATTAAGCACTTTTTATGAGGAGGCAGTCAGCCCTCTGCATGCTCAATGCCCCCTGTCCACCTCACGCCGGCAGCCCGTGTCTTCTTTCATAATGAAGGTGATGAGGGTATTTGTCAGCAACTTGTGGGAGCTCACGAGAAGCCTCTGGGTTTGAGCGCCAAATTCACGCTCTCAGCAGCAGCAACCAGAAAGTTCAAGAGCATGGGAGGAATTTTAAAGACCACTTTATTTTTCTTGTAGTTGGTTGAAATTCTTCTGTGGGCTCTGTTCCAGCCAGACATCTGGACAGGTGTGCTGTGCAGGATGCAGAGCTCGTGAGGAAAAAGTGATGCCTCATGCCTCGCCATCAAGAGTCATGCTTTCAGCAACAGCCCCGGGAAATTTTAGACTGCCGGTGCGAAAGGGGAGAGGAAGATGAATAGAGCCAATTCCGACTTTTATGAAGTATCTGGAGCAGGCCGGTAGCAGGCAGCTGCTTCCGCGTGACTTTTTCATTAAAGAGGTGACTTTGTGTGCAGGGGCAATTGCATGATTTATTTAGCGTAGTTTGTTAGAATCTGAAATACTCTTTGGGAAAAGGTGGTGCAGAGATTTTGGGCCTTGGAAATTTTCCTTCTTATAGGAGAATATCTTCATGTATTCTGACTTGGGCCAGCCCTGGTGGACATTTTCACTGCGCTTGGGCCCAGGTTCGTTTCCCAGTTGGGGAACCACACCACCCATCTATTGCCTGTTGTCATACTGTGGTGGCTGCGAGTTGCTGTGATGCTGAAAGTTGTGCCACCAGTGTTTCAAATACCAGCAGCGTCGCCCATGATGGATGGATTTCAGTGCAGCTTCCAGACTAAGACTAGGAAGAAGGACCAGGCCACACACTTCTGAAAAAAGTGGCCACGAAAGCCCTGTGAATAGCAGTGGAACATTGTCTGGTACAGCTCTGGAAGTTGAGGGGGTGGTGCAAAAAAGACTGGGCAGGTTCTGCTCTGCTGTACGCATGGTTGCTAGGAGTTAGAATAGACTTGACGGCACTAAAAAGTTCTGACTTGGGTCTCTGTTCCGTGGCAGTTGCTATCTAAGCCAGAGCAGCAGTTCTCAGAGTGTGATGCAGACCAGCAGTATCACGCCACCTGGGAGATTGTTAGAAATGCACATTCTCGGGCAGCACCCCAGACCAGGTGAATCATAAACCCTTGGGGCGGGCCCGACAATCTGTGGTGAAACAAGCCCCCCAGGTGCTTCTGATGCACGCTCAAGTTAGAGAACCACTCAGCTAGAACACCATTTGCATCATTAACAACCAAGCCCATGGTGTTGTACCTGCCAATCACAAGTGAGGAAGCAAAATCTGGGCTCAAGCTAGAATGACGATGACGGTGCCAAAATTTGGGTGGTTCTTCACATCTGTCAAAGAATTTTCACATTTGTTTTCTCATGTGGCTTTTAAAATTGCCTCTAAGGAAGACAGGGCATGTATAAACATATGCATTTTACAGATGAAGTAACACACCTGTTTTGCCCACCAGGCAAGTATTTTTTCTGCTGTGTTGACTGTCATGGGATTGGAGATACAAATAAGCAAATCATTCAGAGTGGATTTGGGGGAATCAAGGAGGTGTCTACCAATTATTTCAGCTGGGTTCTGCTTCCCTTCCTGGTCTTCATCTGGGATGTTGGGAGACCTGATAAAGAACATGGTCCTTGATTTTTATTATATTGGCACCCTTGTGGGCAAAGAGATCCAGTAGACAGAATCAGTTTTGTGGCAAGCACATGGGTTTGGGGTGTGGACTCCCGTGCACCAGAGGCATGACTCTGAGCAAGTGATAAAAGTTAAACACCTCTTTTAAGGAGGAAGTCAGCCCTGTGCGTGCTCAGTATCCCCCCATGTCATAATTGCTGTACATCATGGTTTCTTTACTGTCACCCAGGGATTCCTCTTTGAGGTGGGGGGAGGTGTGCTGGGAGGGGGACAGGAGAGGTTGGTTGTAAGGAGGGAATTGTCAAATAGGTAAATTCAGCAGACGTTCATTTCCATGCCTAATCCCAAAGCTTCACTAATTTGAAAAATGGAGTTAGAAAAATAATAGCCTTATTTATTGTAAAGGCTTTCCATGCATCAGACACTGTATTAAGCACTTTATTTGAATTATCTCATTGAATCCTCCCAATGGAGCTATGAGGAGATTCTGTTATCGTTCCAGTATTGCAGATGGGGAAACTGAGGGCCAATGGTATATACATAACTTGCCCAAGGTAGCACAGAGTGAGAGTTTTCCACTGGGCTGTCTTAATCCAGAGTGTACCTTAAACCACCATTACTGGCAACAGTTTGACATGGAGTTGACTGAGGACAAGCTAGAGTAGCATGTATATGGCGGCCTTTGTTTTTGTATGCGGGTTTAAATCTGAGAGCTAGAAAGCACATCTTAATGAATGAAGAAAGTTACTGTTACCAGTACACTGTCCTAGTGAAGGGGTAATTTCCAGGTCCTAGGAGCTTTAGGTAGTTGTGGAGGGTGGTCAGTTTCATGTTAGCTTTGTGGGACCCACTTTCTTGTTTCACCCACCCACTTACCTCCCTTGGCTTCCGAGCTGTGTCTGCTCATTCAACCATTGTGGAAACTGACCTGCAGTTTTCTTGTGACCTTATGCTCTGATGGGCCCCCTTCCTTAGGGAGGACCCCTAAATACCTGATAAGCTTCCTCTTCTTTGTAAAGTTTTCCTAACAGAGGGAAATGAAATCTGTTATGTGAAGGCATCAACATTCCACAAGAGTCCATATTTGGATTTTTCTAGAAAAGATTCAAAGCCAAGGCAGATACAACTTAGAGATAGTTACAGATTTATGCTATTACCTTTCCTTCTAGAATTTACTATCCTTCTCTCAAAGGAACATTCATATTGAGACTTTTAAATCGGAAAATGTCATTCATTTAAGGGAAAAGACGCAGGGATGGGAAGTCTCGACTTCAGCCTTGGAGCTGGGATACAATCATGGCTTGTTCCAGGGCATGAGGATTCTGGCCTAGAAACCAGAAAATAGGTCAGAGCAACGCAAATGGATTGATCTAAGGGAACGTTTTTACTTCCTTTCACTTTCTCTTGTAAATCACCGTTGGGGCTTCTATCTTACGATGTCTGCAGGGCTCCTACGGTGAAATAGGACTGAATTAGCATGTGCCAAGGATGAGGGCATGAGTGGGTGAAAAGCCAATATTAAACAGAAAATACATATATATTTAGGTTGACCTTCCGGAAGCCTTCCTAAGAATGTGACATTAAATTTGGAACTATAACACAACCTCTGATTTAAAAACTTAAAACTGTGTAACACAACCCCTGATTAAAAAATTTACTGCCCCCGTTCCTGGTTGCATTACACCTGAAACAGTTTCTTTTAGGCATTCAAAGTGAATACCTGGGTCTGGGGAGCATTGTGTTCCAGAACACCCCTGTGGTCCGTACAGCTGTGGACCTGGCATCAGGCCCCAGGTTCCAGTTCTGTTTCTTCCACTCTCTGAGACCTTGGGGGGAGTCACATGACGTCTCTGACCCTTGGGTTCCTCCAAGGCCAGGAGCGAAATGCTACCCACCTCGGGTCTGTAATGAGAAGATTAGAAGTCTCTAGGTGCTTCCACAGCTCTAAATGCTATGCGTGGGTACCATGGCGAATTAACACCAACATGTATCTTTCTTTTTTCAACTTATGATGTGGGGAATTAGCAAACTATCTCTGGACCCTCATCTTCCCATTCCTTCTCACTGGCAGTGTTAGCAAGATTTTTATAGTCCTCACCCCAAGGGGGAAGTTGGAGCCCCCTGGAGGGCTGTGGTTAGCAGGTTTTCCCTGCAGAGGCGTGGGGCAGCAGCGGCCTCCTCCTTCTGGGGCCTCTATTTTATGGGGAGAGAGACCCTTCTACCAGCCTTTGCCTAAATGTGCTTCAGAGCCCAACAGGTATCTAGGGGGCCTTTCTGGATGCTCGGTGGGGTTGCTTCTCTGTGGCGCACGAGGTCTCTGGTACTAGCTGGGGTGGCCCATTGCTCGGAGGGATGCCTGGGAGCTGCTTGACCCCATCAAAGAGCTTCACTGTGCCATTTGCTCTCAGTGGAGTTGCGTTGTGTGTGTGGAAAAGTGTGTTGAGAGGGGTGGATGTGTGTGTGTGTTGATGGTATTCCCCTGAGGAAGTTTCATTTGTGAATCCTGTGTGTTTTCATTTGTGAGTGTGTGTGTGTGTTGGAGTGTACATTGTCCATTTCTTCTTGAAAGGGGAAGCTTTGACAAACGTGATCAATATTTTGCATTCCATGCATGAAGAACCAGATGTTACAAGTTTCCTATTGTTGGGGAGGAGGCGGGAGCTGGGGCCCCTCCAGATTTATAGAAATCAATGTTCTCTGACAGAAGTTGCTTAGTTTTCCTGGGAAACAAGTAACAGGAACACATTTTTTTGATTTTCAAGATGAATTATTTTCTAACAAGAGTCCTCCTTTCGTCTCTGCCTCTCAGGTGTTGGCCAGGGTGAACGAGCACAACATGTTAATGGGGTAGAATCCCGCAAAGTAGCATGGGCTGGCTCGTCTTTCCTTCCTTTTTAAATTATTCATTTGCTTTTTGCACTCACCTTTACGTACCGGGCTCATTATCAGAGGTGCCTCTTGCTGCAGCCAGAGCTCTCTTTTCCGAGTTCTTCCCCCCAGACCAGACCCAGAAGAGAAGGTGTGGGCCATCAGATGTTTCCACGTCAGGAGCATAGGAATACCCCTGCCAGCTACACCGAGAGGGGATGAACATTTTAAAATGTAAATAGTGCCAGTAAGATCAGAGAGAGGTACAGGAAAAGGTCTCTGACCCACACGGGTGAGCCCACGCTCGCTCATTTCCAGCAGGAGGTGCCTGAGTGCTTGCGTGAGGACATCTGTCACCTGCCACACCGAGGTGATCTGGAGAAGTTGGAGGTTGTTGGGCTCTTTTTCTGCTTCCATTTGTGAGTCACACTGGGTACTTCTTCTTCTTCTAGGTCATTGTGCTTCTTCTTGAGCTTTCAGAAAGCAAATCCTATTGCCAACTGTAGAAGTTTCTTTTGGTGGAAATGACTGTGCATTTGCAGTTCCTATAACCCAGTATTGTACAGACGATTTTTAAGCCAGCTAGTGAGATTAGGGGACTAAAGGAAACTGTTAGGTGGCTTCAGGTTATAGGAGAGGCTGGCTGGACCGAGTGAGTTTGAGTGACCTCAGACGCTACTTTTCTTTAGCTGGGTTGATCCTTCTTTCTTGATTCACTAGTTGGTCATGCTTTCTCATTATTAATTTCTGGGTAGATGCCAGTTTTTGTTGGGTGATTTTCCCTGGTCCAGCTGGTGTATTCTCACAGTGGTCTTCAAGCTGAAGGGAAGCCCTCCAAGTCACCACTGTCACGGCCTTTATCACCTGCAGATTAAGCCCCTCAGGTAGGGGGTAGTCTATGTGTGTGTGTTTGCATAGTGTCTAATGTGTCATAGACACTTAGAATCAAACCCAAAGCACACCCTGCCCCATGGCCTCAGCAGCCAAATTTTCTCTGGGTCCACGTGTAGCATACACACCTTATAGCACACTAACCACAGGCGAAGTTGTTGGGGTTTTTTTTCCTTTTTTTAAATTTATTTACTTATTTTTGAGGAAGATTAGGCCTGAGCTAACATTGGCGCCAATCCTCCTCTTTTTTGCTGAGGAAGACTGGCCCTGAGCTAACATCTGTGCCCATCCTCCTCTACTTTATATGTGGGACACCTGCCACAGCATGGCTTGGTAAGTGATGCATAAATCCGCACCCAGGATCCGAACCGGCAAACCCCAGGCCACCAAAGTAGAGCGTGTGAACTTAACTGCTGCACCACTGGGCTGGCCCTCGGAGTTTTTTTCTTTTTTAATCTATATACCTGATCTGCTAGAGGTGAGCAGTTAAGAATCTTGAAGACAGTAAAGAAAAATGGAAAAGGCAGAACAAAACCTGGGTCCCTCTCCCCAATGTACCCTAGATGGGAGAGGTCTGTGATAGCGGAGGAGAGGGTGGGGGATTCAGGATTTGTGTAGGAGAAGAATTTCCTTTCTGGCGAGGAGAGTAAGAACTCTGGAAGGAGGCAGCTCCTTCACTGAGTGTTCCACTGGGATTTGTGCCTTGGTGGATTCTTCATATATTACAGTGAATTTAATTAAATACATTGTGATCCCAGTTGAGGGTATTCTAATTAGCTGGGTCAGGAACAAATTATTCTCCCTCCTTCTCCAAATGAAAACATCTCCTCTCTTCTGCAGGGAAAGCATATCCTTGGCTGGCTGGCTTGCCCCAGTGGAGCCCTCATGAGCCTCTCCAGCCCCGTTGCCTCCTTCTCCCCCTTTTTAGCCAGGTTCCATGGGTGGGTCCAGTGCCACTTGAGAGGGAGAGTGCGTCTGGCCAACAGGGTCATGGCATGGACCCACCAAGGCCTGGGAAGTGACCAGACACTGTGGAGAAGGTTTCAGGACCCTGCTGCTAGCTTTGGGTCCCTGTTTGCTCCAGGTTGGACAGCCTGAGAAGTACGGAGCGAGAACTTACAAAATTTGGTGAGAACAGGATCTGTCACAGGCAGGTAGATGTCAGGAAACTCAGGTTGTGAGCGGAAGTTTGGTTTGAGATGTTACCTTTATAAGCAGTGTTTCCTAGCAACCGAGAAATAGTTTACTCTGGATTTGTGTGTGTGTGTCTTGGAGAATGAACTTGGAGTGCAAGAGCAAGCTCGGGATTTTGAATGAAGCTTTTGTGCAGGTCTCTAAGAGAGGACCCTGAATGTTCCCTAGACCAGGACCCACGGAAGAGGCCGTGGCTCTTTTGACTTTGTTTGCTTTTATTCTTTTCTCCACCATTTGTAGCGTGTGCCCATTTCCCTTCCAAAATGGATCTCCAGTGGCAGACAGAAGGATTCCTGGTGGCACGGGAGATTGCCATTTACCACCAGGAGTTCGAGTGTAGAGTGGTTTTGGAATGTCTTCGTCATATCAGTGATTTTTTTTAAGCAGGAGTCCCCTGCACAATGTTTATTTCCATTCCGGATTTCTATGGATCTATCAACCAAGAGCCCATGGGCTTGAGGACAAACGACACTGGACGTCTCAACTCCTGTCCAACTCCTTTTGGCCATGTTATCCTCTCTTCTGGCTCAGAGGTTGGAAACCCCAGCCATTTGGAAAAGAACCCTCGCATCCATTTTAAAATTTTATGTTTAAGATTCAGTGCCTTATTGCAAGGAAATCCTGCTTCCTGGGAAGGTAATGGGAATTTGAGGGTAAGGTGTTAGTGATTCTTGCTCTGATTTCATAGTTTATTATTCCACCCAAATCCCTGGATAGAACTTACTCCTTCGGATTCCGTGGTTATTTTCCTGTTACCTTTTATTCACACAGTTTTTGTTGAAGCTTTCATAAATGTGATTCCCTTGATCTTAGTGACCCAAGACAGCAGTTCCTGGCTGTTGTACAAGTTTCCTCAATCCCAAGCCAAACTCTTGCTCCCAGGAATATCCTGGTCCAGTTTTTGGCTGGTGGAGAACCTTGCGGAGAGTTGGGGAGGATGAACGTGGGCAAGCGCATCTTTTTCCTTTACATCTCACCCATCTGACCTTCCACCTCCCCAGGGTCGCAGCCACCAGAAAACATTGCTTTGGTGCATTCCATCCTCCTGAAATCCTCAACAAAGAGCCTTATCTCAGAGGAGGCAAATTGAAGATAAACCATTTAAAAAAAAAATCAGCTCAAATTTATTTCAAGAAAACCATCTTCTTGTGATCAGTTGTAATTTTTTTAACAGTTAACGTTAAGCTCACTGGTTCTTCAAACTCCTTCTGGTTGTGGAATTGCTGTAGGGCAGCTGTTACTGGTGGGGATGTTGTTTTGTTCCAGGGTGTGCACTTGAGTGTCTTACGTCACCGATTTCCGGGGAAAGAAGAGATTGTTCTCTCTTGGTACCTGTGAAGCCTCTCATAGTCTTACCTGCACATTGGCCTCAGAGCAAGAGTTATGTGGAATAGTTTGGCTGATTTACATGTTTGAGGACCTGGGCCTCCCTCACCTCCCCCACAGTGATTTTTCTATGCTGCTCCATTGGTACATTAGTGTTTCCTCTTCCGATAAGGTACTTCTGGAATTTTCACACTTTTTCAGTGAACATGGGACATGTGCTTGTAAGCATATGAGACTTGGAGTGGTGTCACCCTGTTGGAAGCACTGGGAGGGCTGCTCTGGTTTTTCAGCATTGGGCAGAGTGCAGGGCATCCTGACTGCTCTGCCTTCTCAGTGGCCCATGTTGTAACCTGGACAAGAAAGGTAGCCAGGCAGAATCAGAAACAGGTATGAAGGCAAGGGCGTCAAACGGAACGAGTGTGGGTCAGAAGGGAGAGGAGCAGAACGGAGCAGTTCTGAGGCATTTGTCCTGGACTCTGGGGAGCTCCTTGGGCCAGGCTCCAGGGACTGGGGGTGGGGGTGGGGGTGGGGATGGAGGTGAGGGCAGGGCAGGTAACAACAACATGAGTATATAAAACACATCATCTGAATTTCCTCCTCCAGAAGGATGCTGGGGGATGTGAGACCTGGCTTCTGGTTTTCTCTCGCCCACTACCTAGCTAGTTTACCTTGGGTTGGCCACTTAAACTTGGAATTGTTTCCCCTGCTTTCCGTGCACCCAGTAGAAAAGTCTTCTTTTCCTCTAAAATGGGTCATTTGGAATGAAGGAGATGGCCTTTGTGTACCAGGAGCACGTCGCTTCCCTAACTGTTAGTAAAAATGCTCCATGGCTTTAAGCATATTCTGAGAGGCCCCAAAAGGTTGTGAATTTTGTGCGTGGGTAGTTTTAATTCTTCTCCCAGACCGGGAAGTCTGAGGTCTGCTCACTGTTTCTGTGCTCTCTCCTCTTCTCACACCCCTGACTTTCGTCCTGTGCGTGCCTGCCTCCTCCTGGCTCTTGGGCTTCCCTGTTCTGGAATCAGAGTGCTGTGTCTACACCAACACACAGAGAGTGTAGTTTTGACCATCTGTGCACTAAGCCACATGAGATGTTGACAGGGAACTCATCTGGAGAAATTTATTTTTTTTTGTCGCTTTTTTTAAATCCAGGGGAAAACCTAATTTTGGGTGCTCCTAATAGGCTGTATGTAGTTCTAAATACAAAACCTTGACTCATATTTCTTGTGAAAAAGCCAGACAAGCAGCCTTGGCAGAAGTTGGCTAACTGTTTCCGTAAAGGGCCAGAGAGTAAAGCTTTAGACTCTGCAGCCTATATAGTCTCTGTTACAACTGTTCTATTCCGGTGTTTTGGAAGCAGCCATAGACAATACGCAAATCCACAGCCATGGCCGTGTCACCATGAAACTGTATTTACAAAAAAGGGCAGCAGGTTGGGTTTGGCCCGCGGGCCATCGTTTGCTGACCCCTTATTTAAGTAAAGCAGCCCACTTTGGAGACTGAAAGGGGAACCTTTACTTATTGTGTCAAGGAAACTGGTGTTAGAGTGGGAGGGTTCAATCCATCAGCAGCATTTTCGGCCCTCTGCAAAGCCACAGCGAGGGACGTTTGTGGAGCCAGGAGTGAGAGTCAGCTGCTTGTCCTCAAACAGCTGCTCGGGGAGGGGCCACTGACCCCTCTAAGGAATCTTCTCATCGGGCTGTGACCAGGACCAGGTGGGCCCCTGGCCGCAGTGGGCTTCCAGTGGCTTACCCAGGTGTCCCTGTCCTTTGCCCTCGCAGCACCTGCAGCAGCACGAGAGTGGCGTGGAGGGTGAGAGCTGCTACTACCACTGCGTCCTGTGCAACTACTCCACCAAGGCCAAGCTGAACCTCATCCAGCACGTGCGCTCCATGAAGCACCAGCGCAGCGAGAGCCTGCGCAAGCTGCAGCGGCTGCAGAAGGGCCTTCCGGAGGAGGACGAGGACCTGGGGCAGATCTTCACCATCCGCAGGTGCCCCTCCACCGACCCAGGTGAGTGGTCTCGAGGCACGGGAGGCCCAGGGCGGGCCTGGGTGTTGACCTCCATGAGGCCTCCTCCAGGCTTTGGTTTGGTGCAGCTGGCCCTTGGGTCCATTACTGACCTCACGGGTGACCATTCTGTTCCGGAAGGAACATGCATGGATTGTTGCCTTTTTTTTTTTCTTTTAAAGGAAGTTAGCACCACTTTCTTTTTCTTCAGGTCTCACAAACTGCTCCCCAGTGAGCAGGCCAGCAGAAAATGTTTTGTCCCCTATCCCAAAATTCCTCCAGTAGATACTGTAGATTCAGTATATTGGTTCCAAGTGACATAAAGCAAATGCTAAGTTATGTCTTGCTCAGTATTAAGAATGGGCAGTTTGTGGCCTCAAGTCTGGTCTGTAAGAGTGAACTTCCAAGACGATCCAAACAAGAGCTTGTTGTAAACATTGTAGTTATATCTGAGAGCGACTCTGTCTGTTCGGTGGCTCAGGGCCGCCTGCTGCTCCACACACCTTCCAGCAGAGCTCGCCCAGTTTCTGCCTTGCGTCCGGTTGTCTCATCCCTCACCTTTCCCTGTACCTCCTTCCGACTCTGTGTGACTCTCATTCCCATTGGGCTCTCACTCGGTGGAATCACCCACCTCTCATATTTTTTTTAGCCTTCCAGTCCCTTTCTCTCAACGTGGAATCACAGGACAGTCGCTTGCCTCTGTAAAAACAATAAAACAAGAGCTTAATCCCGTGTCCCTCTCTCTACAGCAGAATCTTGACTCTTCTTGAAAGCTGGGTCAGCAGTGGCCATCTCCAGGCCGGGCCTCACCTCCTGTAGCCCGTTTCCACTCTTGAGAAGGCCCCCATTGACCTTGGATTGGCCCAGCCCAGTGGCTACCTGCTGGGCCTTATTCTTTTCTTTCTGTGGTCTCTGAAGTTGTTACACCGTCCCTTCTCAAAGCTTCCTTCCTTGAGTTTGCAGGGCGTGTGTCTTTCTTGTCTTCCTGCTTCTCTTGACTGTCCTCCATGCCCAGCCCTGGCACACGTCCTCAACCTGCCCCACATGCTGGCGTCACCTGGGCATTAGGCTGTCACCCTCCACTCCCAGCCTCCTGAAGCTTTGATCCCCTGCCTTTGCTAAATGCCCTTCAGACAGCTTCCTGGATTTCCCGTGGTGCCACCTCATAGATGATGAGCTCATGACCCCCCACCCTCACCCCCACCCCAACTTCTTTCTCCTTCTGATTGTACGTTGTTGAGTAACCTGGACAAGCTGGAGCCTGGGTCCCATTCTTCATCCCTCCGTCACCTGCAGCCCCCTCTCAGGCAAAGAGCTGTCATGGCCATGTGGGGTTTGTAATCTCAATGTTATCAAATTTCAAATTTTTATAGCTTTTATAGGTAAAAGTTATATAAACCTTATTATGAAAAATGACTTGGTCCTTTCCCATCCCCTTCCTCAGAGCAGTGGCTTTAAAGTTTTAGATTCTTTTGTTACTTATGTCCGTATTTCTTAAAATGCTTCTACTACTAGTTCTTGATTTTTTTTCTTTAACTTTTATACATTATCTTTTGGTTTTCTGCTCTGGAAGATGAAGATTTCACTAGTATGCCGTTCTGCAAACTCAGGCACTCATACCCATTGACACACAGCCCCCATTTACGAACTCACAGGATACCATACACACACACATCGCATACTCCATACACACTCACACGCCCACCACACACGCTCCATGCTCCACGTTCACACACACCTCATACTCCATACGTACACTTACACATATACAAGCCACACACACACACACACACACACTTCCCATTACTCCATATACCCTCACACACACACACACCCCTGATACTCCATACACACTCACACAGACACTGCACACACACACACCCCCACCCCTCTAACCCCCACATCGTGCTTACTCTTCGCCATACTCCCCAGCCCCCTTGCACACTCAGTCTCCCTCCCTTCGTCTTCCATTATGATTAAATAATAATTTGGGGTTATATTAATATTCAGTGTTTTCGTTATTCTAACTCTATAAATATTAATCACAGCTGAGCCATGTAGAGTTTTATAATTTCATTTACCTTCTTGTACAACTTTTTGTTTTCCCTGGTTTTCCAGGTACCTATGATTAATTCATGGCTAACCCTCTGCCAGAGTAGACATTTCCGCATCTCTGAAGGCTCTGCTGTATCAGTTTTTCTGTCAGCCTCTCAGCAGTCTTCTCCCGGAGGTGTCCCTCCTAAGCCGCTGCACACCCCCTTGTCCACCTGCTGCTGTCTCTATCACCTGGCTGCAACTTTGCTCCCTTTTCCCATGTAAAATGAAATGGAATTCCCACCTGACTTCGAGAGCGTTTCCTCTGTGGGGAACTAGTTGAGGTTTCCTCTCGCAGTGGGAAGGCCAGTCCTCCCGACAGTCAGTGTGAATCATTTCTTCTGGAAAGTGCTGCTGGGTACAGAATAATCTTTGTCACCTGCAGGTTGCTTCAAGACGGTCCCTTCCTTCATGTTTTTCAAATGCCTCTTCTGGTTAAAGTTCAAATGCCTTAACCCGTGGGCTTCTGCTTCGTGTCTGATGCCATCCCTCTGCATCTGAGTGCTCTCTGGAGGATCAGGCCCCAGCAGCCCCAGACCTGTCTGTGCTGAAGACTGAGACCATCGTGCCCTCTGGCTGTGGGGGTCCCCACTCCCCACTTGGGCTTTGGCCTCTGTTTGATCCTGCCACTCCCCATTATTCCACTGGTGAGGTCATTTCATAGGATTCCCCTTCCTCTACCAATATACGCAGACCTATTTATCTCGGGGGCGGGTTTTTTTTTTTTAGCCAGCTCTACATACGTCATTGTTTTAATCTTCCATTAAAAGCTGCTCCCTTTCGCCCCTCAATTCTTTCTTTCACTCTGCTCAGAATTCCCTTTTTATTAATGAGGTGCCCCAAACTAAATAGTGTACAGCTGCCATTTCACCCGGGCTCTATGGACTGGAACAAGCAGTTCCCTGTTTTATAATGTAATACTTCTATTTATGCAGTCCGCTCTGGAATTGCTTTCTTACACCATTGCCTTCTGGGTTTCTCTCATTTAATGCGTATTAGGGTTTTTTTCCCCCTGAAGTGTATGAGCCGCTTTCGTCTAGATGATAGACTTCCTCTCTGTATTTCAGAATCCTTTTGTATTGTCTTTGGCCTGGAGTCATGTTTTTGCTTTTCACCCGCCTCCCTCCGACCCTCCACCCCCCTCCCATTCATATACTCTGGCTAGGTTTTTACTCTTTACTAATGACAAAAGGGAAAAATTATTAGGAAATATTCATATTGACATTAACAGTAAACTGGGTGTTGTTTTAGAAACTTCTTTAAGAAAACATCTTAAAATATATCTTCCCCTCCCCCATGGGTTGGCTCTTAAAAACTTCTTGAAAGAATGTCTTCAAGAAAAGGGACATTGTGGACCTGGCAGAATTAAGACATTGAAGCTCATCAACTTCCAAGTTTTGTCAACACACTTCAGAAAATCATCCCAGTTTTCTCCTCTCTAGCATAAGGATCGGGACATCAGTCTTCAGCTGGAAACGTCATGCATGGAGCAGAAGGAGCCTCAGGGAGTCTTCGAGCACCTTGGAGGAGCCCTGCCTGCTCTGGCCCTGAGCTGTGTATAAATGGTTGTGCTGTCTAGAGTTGTCAGTACTGGCATTCTGTCGTCATCTAGATGAATGACACTGTTCCTTCTCCCATCCTTCTTTTCCTCCTCTGTTCTCCATGTATCAGGAAGTTTTAAGCCATCAGAAATTACTTCCTTTCCTTTTCTGAGCTCAGTATCTCATACCCTAGTCTCGTAGCACTTTCTACAGGTATCAAGACGTCCCTTGCTGAGGCTGGTGGAATGAACTCTGGAATAGTTTCTCCCCTGTGGATGACAAAAGCATCATCTCTTCAAACGTGACTTGTTTACTTATGCCACTGTGTTTTCCGGTCAGGTTCACCACATGAGCGTGTAAGCATGGGGAAGGAGAAATTGCCAAGGTCTCTTTGCCCTTCAGAACTTTGCGGTAGTGGCCAGGATTACACCTGCTGCTGGCTGCCTGACCCTTGAGAGACCTCACGGCCAGACATAGAGCATCTAGGTCCTGCCTGCACCAGAGGGCTGCCTTGGCTGCTGGCAGTGTGCTGATAAACAGGCAACTGTCCCCTACATGGTCCTGCTTGTGGTCAGGCTTCATCCTTAATCAGTGGGCAGGCGGAGTCCTATACTGTATTGTCTTTAACCAGTATGATGATCTTTGAGTTATGCTTGCCTCCCTCACCCCCACACTACACACACACACACACACACACACTCACACTTACACGCACTGGGCCTTCTCAAAAATGTCTTGGAAGAGCACATCTCAGAGAAAAGAAAGCAACCTAACCAGGTGAGGTTCCCTGCCATGCCAACGTTTTTTTATTGGGACCTGGTCTTTTGATTACTGACTTGAGTGTATTTTCTGCAAGACTAAGTGGTCTGTTGACTTTGTTGGGATTTGGTCCTTTCATTTCATCCCCACACACAGGTAGAGGTAGAGATAATCCGTCGTGGTGGGCCAACACACTGGGTTCTATCTCTCAGTTGCTGGCACGGCTGTTTACTTCCCCTTAGTTGACCAGAAGCTCTTGGAAGATGGAATACTCTCATAGGTGGGTCATGTGTAGGATCAGCTTCCCTGTTTGCTTATTAAAAAGGCATTTCTGGCTCCTGGGTGAAACTGTAGTTAATTTCTCTCTATCAGTGCCCTGGACTTCTAGAAGACAAGGGGCCCTTTGTGTTTGGCCCTCACCTCCTCCTCCTCCTGTTTTCTCTCTTATCCTTGCCTTAACTACTTTTTGTTTCTTGTAAACCTAGATTTCCAAACTTTGCACAGATGTAATTTAATAATTGTTTATTGAGTGCCTACTATATACAAGACTTTATGAGTTGGGGGGCACAGCTGACATCTCCGCTCCGTTCTTAGCGTGGATACCCTGGTTAATGCGGCAGCCCAGGCATTCGAGACAATCGGACGATGACTCAGGTTACAGAGGACATGATCATTCAGAGTTTGAGAGAATATTTTGCCTGGAGCAGAAGACAGCATCCCCCCTTTACTGACACATCTTTGGCGTTCAAGGTAGTGGATTCCTGGGATCAGGAGGCGCAGGCAGCTTGCCAAGGGGTGATGTGGTTTTGGTGACAGCCTATGCTGAAAAAAATGAGGGATCGTTTTTTTGAGGGTAGTTTCAGGGAGTTCTGCTTAACACACACAGCTTAAGAGAATAAGAAAAATGTACTGTTTTCCACTTTCTCGTTTTGTTTTGTTTTTATTTTTCAAAATTGGCATAAGGCTGCCCTCTAAATATGAAGTACATCTTTTTTTGCGTGAATAGCTATATGCAATTTCTATGTGTTTTTCTTATAGCACTAAAATATGTTGTGGCCATTTCTCTATTTCTGAAGCATTGTTTTTGTAAAACCAAACAGCTATGTTCTTTCTTTTTTCCTTTTTATTGTATGTCTTGTCGACAGGGCTTGGGGAAGGCTTAGGGATAATGTATTTCCTTTTTTTTGAAGATTTGCACCTGAGCTAACATCTGTTGCCATTCTTTTTTTTTCCTTCTTCTCCCCAAAGCCCCCCAGTACATAGTTGGATATTCTAGTTGTGGGTCCTCCTAGTTCTGCTACGTGGGACGCCACCTCAGCGTGGCCTGACGAGCTGTGCCATGTCTGTGCCCAGGATCCGAATCAGTGAAACCCTGGGCTGCCAAAGCAGAGTGCGTGAACTTGATCACTTGGCCACGGGGCCACAGGGCTGGCCCTGGATAAAGTATTTCTAACTACACAAGTTAAACTCAAAACAAATTGGGGTGGCTGAAATTTAAGCACTTACGGAGGAATGGTGAAAATAGGACTTTGTTTTAAATACATTCCCTGAGGAAGGACTGTTTGGACAAGGATGGTAACCTGCACTGTGCTTTTTAGAAAGGTACTTTACAATGCAACGATAGAGAGAGCATTATATATCGACATAAAAGAGAACATAATATTGTTAGATGGAAATTGGAGTTTACAGAATAACGTAAAGTTTGAGTCTATTTTTTTTTTCTCTTTTTTCTTGGTGAGGAAGATTGTCCCTGAGCTAACATCTGTGCCAACCTTCCTCTATTTTCTCTGTGGGATGCCACCACAGCATGGCATGATGAGTGGTGTGCAGGTCTGTGCCCAGGATCCAAACCTGCAAATCCCGGGCTGCTGAAGTGGAGCACACGAACTTAACCAGTACAACACCGAGCCAGCCCCAGATTCTTTTTTTTTTTTTTAAGTAGTTTTCTTAATTTTAAACTAACCATTCTAAGCAAAGCTTGTCATTGGCGTCTCTCACTGTTTCCTGGAGGGGGTCTATTTATATGGAATCTATAGAGTGTTGGGCACATGGCAAGAGCTCAAAGATTGGTGGTGGTGGTGGACAGAGCTATTAGCAGAATTGCTAATGATCTAGCAGGTTGTAAATCGTGCTTGAATTTTGTTCTTGGAGATAGTTTTCTGTTTGTCAGTGTAGAGTATACATAGTTTGATTACTGTCTGATTCTCTTGCGTTTTGCATCTACATGGAAAGGACAGGAGTAGTTCTTAGGGTGTATACTGTCTTGTTTTTCTGTTGGAACAGAGTTCCTGATTTGCCTTAATTAGTCCTCTAACAATCTACAAAGGTCAGCGCCAATTGCCTGTTCATTTACATTTGTAATTGTGATGGCTTCTGATTACATATTCCTTGTCTTAGTCCTTCCTCTAAATGTATGCTAGTGTGTCGTCCCCCCCACCCCGCCACCCCACGCATACGCATGCGCATGCCCCAGACCAGTGTGGAAGCCGAGGACCTGACTCTTCATACAAGAAGCCTTTGTGGCAATGGCCCAGCCTTCCCTGGAACTTGAGTGTCTGCTGTGGAAAGGCATCTCGGAGAAGCTATCGTTTCTAAGTTAGGATATAATGAAGCCAGAGTTGGGGAAATTACGTCGACACCAGGCAAGAAATCTGAGAGCCATTATCTACGAGCCTTCTTGAACTGGGTAATTAAGGGCAATTAAACTCTTCTGCTTGTTCTCTGCAAAATATGCTACTGATCTGGTCTCTTGGAAGGTGGACATGTGTAGTGCTGTTTCCCTGCTGTCCCCTGCTCGTGGTCTGGAAGCGTCCCTCTGAAGAAGATGTGACATCATCAGGATAGTCACTTGGGCAATGGGTCTAGAGTTTACAAGCTCCCACCTGATCTGTTTCCGCTCTGTCTTCTCCAGGAGAGACGAGCATCCACACCCAGACATTCTACCTTTTAGAAATTACGCGAGACCTGGCTGTAGTAGCCTGAGTTGTGATGATTCTTACTCACTTACCCTTTCATATTGTAGATCCACCTTTCACTAGGTGCTTTATTTTTATGGTAGGATGAAAGCTACCAGTGATTTTTTGCTTTATTTCAGTATATAAAACTAGAGCATCCATTGCTCTCTACATTGGGCTAGACACACGGCTATACACTGCCCAGCCAGTTAGCCTTGTTCTTGGTTGGGGCCTCTAGGTTGTCCTGCATGCTGTCCCCTTGAGTAGGTAGTAGTGTGTGCCCTCTCAGCCACTCAGCACTGCCCACTCTGAGAGGCAGCAATACTGTGGCTGCTCCCTTCTAGGGAGGGTGACACCAAGTGGCACAGCAAAAGGAAAAAGGCATCTGCTGGTGGTTACTGGAATTAGGAGAGACTGTGTGTGTTGAGGGTGAGTGTTGGGGGTCCTCTGTGTAAGGATATGAGCATGTCAGAGAGCCCGGAAATACAGGAGTCCCCGAGGGAGACACAAAGTGTCATGTCAAACCAAGTGTTATTTTAGTGTAACTTTATGGCAAGTCACCTTGGAAAGGGGTGTCCAAGGAACTTGAAAGTTTGAAACTTGACCCTCAAGTGAACATGGATTGCTAGCTAGTGAGTGGGTGTTTTTGCCGAGTGAGGGATTAGAGTTCTGTGCCCAGATTTTATTTGAGGAGAAGGGCCTCTTGACAGTGACATCTGCAGTGGGATGCAGCGGTCATCATTTACTTTCCCCCGTATGTGTGCAGATGCCTTGTCCCAGCCTCTGCGCTTAACACCTCCTTTGTTGCCCAAATGTATTTTTCAGGAGAAATAATAACTTGTACTTGTTTTGCCTTTAAAAATGTGCAAAGAAGCCATTTCTTGGGCTACTTAAATCCTATATTAAACTTGTTCCTGACCTTGGTAGGGGGCCGGGGAGGAAAATAGAACCTGCATCTCTTTGCTTACAGAAATAGTTCAAAGGCTTCTTCTCAGACTTAGGGATGTTAAGGAACCCCCTTCAAACTGTGACCCAATTATGAGAATTATAGCCCCAAATGATTTTTTTCAAACATGGACTAGCAGTGGAAAGTTTTGTGGCCTTCTAAATCAGTATAAGCACCGTCCAGAGTTCCTTGCTTCTTGGGTTTCCAGATCCCTTGAGAGCAGCAAGGCAGCTTCTCCAGATTCTCTGCCCATCCAGTATGGTAGACACAAGCCACATTTGGCTATTCAAGCTTAAATTAATTAAAGTTAAATAAAAATTTAAAATTCTATTTCTCTGTCATACTAGCCAAATTTCAAGTGCTTCACAGTGAAATGTGCCTCATGGCTACTTTGGTGGACAGGACAGATTTATAGAATAGTTCAGAAAGTTCTGTAGAACAGCACTAGGATCCTTCAGATTTCTGGCAGGCCTGGGCTGGGTTTGGGCCCCATTCTCTGTAATGTTCTTTGGCTTCCATTGTAAAGAATATGGTATCCACCCGCTGCCAGCTTTCTCTTGGCCTTCTTAGGGTGTGTCTTTTATTGCCTTTCCGTCTCTCTTCTTTCTTTTCTCAGTTTTTCTCAGAATGGGAAAAATATGCTTTCAAATAGGCTTTTAATTTTGGCTTTGCCACTTAATCCTATTCCATTAGCAGTTTCCAGAGAGTTCGAAAGGACTTTGTAAAGATGTATCTTTCAAAGTAGGTGATAAGGGGCTTTTTTATAGTTTCGTACCTCAAGACTATCTTGAGAACTTTTGTGTATATGTTAATAAAAGGAGCTATTTATTGCTTTAAAAGATCCTTGACCTCTGCTCTAATTAGAATTTTAAAAGTGGACAGTATGTGATTTTTCTTAGAACAGGCCTGTCTGTTGTTTTAACTGAAAATTTTTTCCAAAACTGTCGTCATCGTGTGAATTCAAAAAAAGAATCTGTGCACTTTCCTCTCACCGTTTTCATTGGATGAAAGTTCGGTTAGGATAGAGTTCTTCCTCCTGGACCGCCTTAGGTCACCTGGGGCTGCCATAACAAAAGACGGCGGACTGGGTGGCTTGTTCTCACAGGGCCTTCTCTCCCTGCGTGCACGTCCCTGGTGTGTCTCTATATGTTATAATCTCCTCATAGGGACACCTGTCAGGTTGGATTAGCGCCCACCCGAAGGGCCTCATTTTAACTTAACCACCGCTTTAAAGGTCCTCTTCCAAATGGAGTCACATCTGAGGTTCTCGGGGTTACAGCTTCAACATATGAATTTGGAGAAGACAGTTCAGTCCATAATATAGACATTCTGACATCTGAGGCCAGTTTCTTATTTCTTTTCCATGACCCTTTTGGATGTGGCAGGAGGGTAGGACATGGAGGTAGACGCAGAGGGAGTTGGGGAGACCCTGGACGTGGCCTTCCAGCAGCGTTGTCAGTGCCTCTGGTCCCTTCCTGGTTTTCTGCTCTCAGCTCTCAGTCCTCGATGAGGACCTTGGCATGTAAAGAAACAGAGTGAGCTCCTTGGAAGGGGACTCCCAAGGAAGGTGGAAATGCCGGGGGAAACTTATTAGGACAGGAAGGGTCAGAGCGCTGTGTCCACTGAGCCTGCTTTCCCGTGAGTCCTTTCTCACCTGTCCTGACACAGACTCCACTCAGACCTCCTACTGGGAAACCCCAAGGGTGCGGCCAGCCAGCCCCTTGTAGGGATGTTCTTGTGCCTGTGAAACTTGACAGTCTTAGCATCAACACACCTTGCCCTTGTTGAGGGTGCTGTGGCAGGCTGTTGTGTATGAGGCTTGTGTGGGAGGGGTTTATTGAAAAGTGACTCCTCTCTGTTGCCCACTGGTGATTTATGGATGGAGTCAGTAGCCCTGGGTTTTTTTTTGCTCTGGTTAGGGTAAATGCCTCCAGGGCCTTGCCACATGCTCTGACCTGCTGTGGTATAGAATTCTCCATGGTGTAAATGGATTGGGCTTCCATCCAAAGGATTTCGGTTGCTGGAAGTACAAGAGGACTTATCCTTGGTTATACCTTACTCTGTGTCGAATACTCCAGGCTTGACATCACATAAAGGTCCTAGTGCATAAATTTTCACCCTTAATAACTTTCGTTTAGGACCCATCCTTCACATGTGTCCACAGGGCATCCTCATTCCCAACTCTGATCTTTCCCAGATGTGAGCCTGGGAGTCAGGCTTCAAGGCCGACCTCCAGAGGGGCTTTCCTTTACTGCAAGAGTATGAAGCAAAGGTGTGTCCGCCCCTTCACAGCCAATCCTAGATGTCTCTAGGGTTCTGCTGTTCCCCACTGTGCTCAGCGCCACGTGTGGCTGGTGGCTGCCAACTGGACAGTGCAGACAGAGGACATTTCCTTCCCTGCAGAAAGTTCTCATGGACAGTGCTGCTCTAGACGGTGGCAGAGCTGGGCCTCAGAGCAGAGACCCAGGGCTCAGGGCAACATTCTACCCTCTGTGTCCCGCCTCTTTGCTGTGAGCCAACAAACTCCTCCAAGGGACAAGTGGTGCTTTGCCCCAGGACGGGGTTCTTCATATCTAAAGAGGAATATGATCCATTGCTGGATTCTCTCAGGGTAGAAATGAAGAAATCTCGGAGACTGAGGCTGGAGGAGGGGCAGCCGTTATTTGTGACTCTGCATACATCAGACTGCAAGCCTTCCTCTTCTCTGAGACTTGGAAATGGTTTGCATGGTTTTCTGAACATTCAAAGCCCTTTGGTGATGTTCTTGTGTGAGTCAGTTCCAGAAGCACTGAGAAACCCCAAAGAGTAGAGAGGGCAGCTCTCATCTGGTCGGCTTGGGAAGGGGTCTTTGAGTGTCACCCTGTCCCAGGCTGTCACTGGCGCTGGAACCTTGTGAGGCACTTACAGGATGAGGATATGGCCTGGCCATCAGCCATGCAGACTTGTGTCCACCTCAGGCATTTTTATGGTAATAACTGGGACTTTGCAGTAGATGTTAGCTGGAATTTGGCTTGTGAACCTTGAATTATTAACAAAATAACAAAGGCTGTGTAGGCAGTAAAAATCAGAACAAAATCAAAATTGGGGCCAAGATTTCTGAAAAAAGGGAGAGAGAGAAGGTACAAGGGGGACGGGCAAGTGCTGAAGAGTTTGGAAATGAAGAGGCATGAGTAGGGAAAAGACAATATTTGACTTTCCTTGCTTCTTTTAGAGAAGAACTGTGGCTGGGGAAGATAAGACTGATTCGAGTCCAGAAGTGGACTTCATTTATCCTGCAAACATGGACGCGTCCTTAGTATGGCTAGGCACCACTCTAGGTTCTGGGGAATCTGCCAGCAGGGAGAGAACACAAAGTCTGGAGTTTTCCCTTGAGTAGAGGGGAGACAGACGCTAAGTAAACAAATACAGAATGTCAGGTGTGCAAGGTGCTATAAAAATAGAGCTGGGCAGGTTGAGACGGAGAGCTGTTTTATATAAGATGCTCTGAAAAAGTCTCCCTGGGGAGGTGACATTGGAGCTGAGCAGGAGGATGGTGAGCAAGAGCAGTCCTGGCAGAGGGCCCGGCAGGTGCAAAGCACCTTGGCTGGTTGCAGGAGCATGAAGGCAGGCAGAGGGCTGGCGAGGAGGAAGTGTGCTGGGAGTTGTGGTCCCAGCAGCCCGGTCACATGGGCCCTGGCAGGGCGTGGGGGGATTCGGCTTTTGCTCCCATCAAGATGGGAAAGGTCTGAGCAGGGAGGTGGCAGTGTGACTTCACTGTTCAGGTTGCTATGGAAACTTGACTGCACATCTACCATAGTTCAGATGAGAGTTGTCTCCCTGCCCCCCACCCCATCACCTCACCTAAAGGAGCCCCTCCAGGCAGGGAGGAGAGAGGGTGCTACAGTGAGCAGCCTCTCAGGGAACCTTGTGAGCAGGGATGACTACAAGTAGAGGGGCTCCCGTTGTCACTGAACTGCTTAGAAGACACTCCCTGGGATCAGCATGGCTCTTTGGAGTTCTCTGCTTTAGCCCGGGGGTCAGCAGTTGTTTTCAAAAAGCAAAATCCTTTCCTGGTGACTCACTGCCTAAGTGTGAAGCACAGGAAAGACTTCTGTCCTTTTGACTTGAGGATCCGTTGTCTGTACTACAACGTAAACACCAGACACGAAGAACAAGAAACTGGCTCTGGTCAGCGTATGTGTTAAGATGACAAAGCAAAGTAAGAATCTTTCATCTCCTCTTGCCCTCCACCTTCTGAGGGGCGTTCGCATTCCGAGGAGCATCTTGGTATATAAGATTACGATGTGTATTTCCACTACTTGCTGTTGTAATCCAAAAAGAGCTCAGGCCCCCCAACACTGTTCTCTTAGTGCCCCCGGTGCTGCGTGTCCAGTGGTCATTATCCCATTCTGGAAGGGCTGATGACCCAGCTCTGACTTGCGTGTCTAGCCAGCCTTTGACAGACGGGCCTGATCTAATTCTGCAGCCATTTTATTCTCCGTGGACATGTGCCCAGACCCCTGGCGGATCTGAAGACTTCCTTAGAACACATAAGACCAGGGAGATTTGGGCCATACTGTCCTGTTTTCTCTGGGATTTGCTTTAATCAGGAATGTAGACTGGTATGTGTGTGTGCGTGTTTCCGGTAGGGTGTGCAGGCAGGCACAGAGCTTTCAATGCCTTCTGGAAGGCACAGCTAATTGGGAAATAGTGATTCTTTCTCAATCACTGTTTTGGGGCTACTTCTCCCCCCTTAGGGTCTCCTCGGGATTCTCAGGCTCACAGTGAAAGACCCCTGGAGGGAAGGATGTTGGTATATTTCATGGATATTGGGAAAGAATGTTTTAGCCACACCTGGCTGCCGTGTGTGAGGACAAATTTAATTTATTTTAAAAATCTAGCCACAGGCAGCCTCTTCTGTTTGTTTCTTTAAGGGGGAAACACTGAAGAGCATCAGCGAGCTATGGTTTGCATTTGTTTTCTTCCAGATTTGACCAGCCAGCAGAAGAGAGATTATCTCTAAAGGATATGAAAGGTTTAATCATTTTGTTTTTATTAAAGTTCATCATAACTTTTTTTGTCCTGGCGTGCCCTAGTAGAACAGAAGGGAGAGAAGAGGAGGTAATATAAATATACACAAACCCCCAGGCATTTGGTTAATAAAACTAATGGGCGGCACCATGTGGGGAGGAAGTGGTTGGATGGCTGGGGACAGCAGGCTGACCAGGGCATGTTGTGACAATGCTGAAATGTGGCCAGCCTCTCACAAGCTTCCTGTCCACTTCCAGCAGACACTTGTCCTGGGGAGCTCGTGGCTTTCATTAAACAGAAAGAGAGGAAGCTCCAGCCATTGACTTCCTCTATCGTGGTTCTCAAGTGGGCTGGATCCCCAAGCCGTTTCTAGCTAAAGAAGTCTAAATTTACAGAGAACAGTAGAATTTACTTCTGTTGGATTCTCCCACTCCTTGTCATAACAATGAAATGTTTGAACCTGGATCTTCTGACAGCCTCTGAGGTTGTGTGCATGTGTTTCATGAAACAGCAAAGTTGGGATAAAAATAGTCTTTAGTTTTTGGGTGGAAAGCCTGTCCTATAAATTATGGTGAAATGGAGTAGGTAGGATCCTAGATTAACAGGACTTTTGGCTCATTTTCCCTTTAGGGCAGTAAAAGAAGCTTATTTCAAAGTTAACTCAATTGTCCAAAATCACCTGGGTGTGGACTGGAGTCACCGCAGGCTTGGGCGGGCTTCCCTCCCCTCTAGGCTGTAAAACTCTGCAAAGGCGTGACTGTTTGGAATTCCAATGTTGTATCACCTGAGAATGATGAAATTGCGTTCACTCCTTTCTTCTCATGAAGGCTCAAAATTTGTCTTGTACCCGTTAGCCATTTTTTAAGCAGTGGGATTAAAGTGTTGTCATTTTGTTAAACCTGCCTTAAGCACGTGGTTCACTTAACCCTAATATGTACCAGTCTTTAAGTTTGGGCTACGTTAGGTCTTTATAGTACTTTGTCCCCTATTTTTATGTGGGGACGGTTCATCAGTGGAGAAGCAGCTTTTCTAGTGGCAGTTGCAACTTTCGTTCCTTGAATCAAATGGAACTGCATTGAGGAGGCTTCGACCCAGCTGTTCGTATGAGTGAATGACTGGGCCCCTGGCAGGGGGTGTGGATGGTCACATGCTCCATCAAGGTTCCCTTGGGGGCTGGGGACCCCCTGGGCTCCTGGGCTGTGCCCGGTAGTGCTAGGGGCCTCCATGAGGAGCTGTGTTGGATGGAAGGTTCCCTGTAGGGCTGGGCTCAGACCAAACCACATCTCTCTCTGAGAAAGAAACCCAGAGCCCAGAGGCTGCCCCGAGTTTGCAGGCATCTGCCGCACCCAGCTGGCGGTGGTCCAGGTGGAAGAGTGTGCCAAGCAGCCCGACGGTCTGTAATTTTGGAATTCCTTTATGGGAGTTACTTGAACCAGTGAGGGGGCAGCTTTCGTGGTCACTCTCAGCTGGAGTTGTATGAACAAAGGCAGGCCCATATCTTTCCCTTAGGCTATTATCCACAGGGTAGGCAGCCCTCGGTGAGAGGAAGAGAGACCTGACTGCGCCCCTAAGCCGGACTTCCGTCTCAGGTTGCACTGGATGACCACAGAAATTCTGGTTTGTATATGAGGTTTAGGTCCTGTATTTTTGAAGCTGTGTAGAGTATGAAGATAGTAAAAGGTGGGGAAGCAAAAAAAATATTCTTTCATCTCATAGCATTCAGCTGTGAGTTAGAGGCACCCCAAGAGTGGCTTACGTGTATTAGGGATTTCATTTTTCCTCACACAAGCAGACTTGGGAGGAGGGCAGTCAGGTGCAGGAGTGAAGACCACATGGGGTCAGCAGGAACGCAGCTTCCTTCCTTCTTTCCACACAGCGGTCCTCGTGGTCTCAAGCTGACTGCTCCATCTGTGCTCCAGGCTGGAGGAAGGCAAAAGCACATGCGCCACTGAAGTTTGCCTTTTTTTTTTTTCCTAAGATTTTATTTTTTCCTTTTTCTCCCCAAAGCTCCCCGGTACGTAGTTGTATATTTTAATTGTGGGTCCTTCCAGTTGTGGCATGTGGGACGCCGCCCCAGCGTGACCTGAAGAGTGGTGCCATGTCCGTGCCCAGGATCCCAACCAGCAAAACCCTGGGCCGCCAAAGTGGAGTGCACGAACCTAACCACTTGGCCATGGGGCGGCCCCAGAAGTTTGCCTCTTTAAAGAGCTTTCTCCAAAGCCTTGCCCAGTTACTTCCTCTTGCATCTCATTGGCTGAAACTCGGTCACATGACTCTTCCTGGACAGAATAGAGATGGGAGATGCAGTTTTTAACCGGTGATAATGCCACCCCAAATAAGATGAGCATTCTTCTCACAAAGAAGTAGTTATTAGGAAGGCAATTAGGAGTCTTTGCTACGCATCTTTTAAAAGATAAGGAGGGGATTAAGTAAACTGTGTTACAGTTATGTGGAAATTTGGGTAGCCATTCGGAATAATGTTCTTAATTAGCATTTAAAGATATGGAAGAAAGCTCAATAGACAGGGACGCAAGACACAAAATCATGTGTAATTGTCCTAGTTGCCTTTAAAATATATATATAAATATACTGAGATGTCATCACTGATGATGGGTGATTTTTATTTCCTTCATACTTTTTCACATTTTCAAGATTTTCAACAATAGGCACTTATTGCTTTTATGATCAGGAAAAAAATGGCAAACTTTAAGCCTAAGGAGTAGAGAACTTGGTAATTACTACCTCATATATGAAATATACTTGATGGAAAAAATAAAATGAGTAATAAAGGGGAAAATCTATAAGCGTGTAGTGATAATGGAATGATGATGAGTAACTGTAGTGCCATGGATTCATCAAGAACAAATCCCATCATACTAATAAGATAAAATGAAATAATGTACATGAATTCTCATTGAAAAGGGAAGTTGTATTGTACAAATGCAAACTTATGTTCTGAGGGCTCTAAATGTACTTCAGAAACATTCGCCACTCTCTCTGCAAGCATCCTTGCAAGGTTACTCAGTGGCATTTCTTTCCCCCATGTTTGCGTTGGAAACATTGGGGTATGTTGAGCTTTGTAGCTGTTTGTTAAGCCCCTGGCAGTTATAAACACTAAGTTCTGTGAGAGAGTATGAAAGAGTAGAAGAAATGACCCCTGCCTGTCATCCTTTTAGGGGATGTGACACACACACACATACACACACACACACACATGATTAACAGGGTTCAAGATGATCAATTGTAATTACCAGATAGTGGGGCAAGGCATTAAATATCCTGGGCTTTCGGAGGTGTGAGGAGTTCTTGAGTTGAATGGGGAAGCTCCAGGGAGCGGGCTCCTGTTCCTGGAAGGATGGATGGGTAGTAGCGGTGCAGTAAGATCCTAGTGGTGTTGAGGGAGTTTAAGAGTTCGGGCAGGGGTCAGTGAGCAGGCCTTTCGAGCTAGAGAAAGGATCTGCAGCAAGGGCCAACAATTGTGGCCTCATTTTCTGCCGTCATCTGTATCTAGCTTCCTCCATTTTTCCCTCCATCACACCAGACAAGTAGGATTGCAAGTGTGAATATCATAGATGTATTAAAAACAAATATATAAAAACTCCTGTCTTTCCCATAATACCCTAATCACATTCAGAGCCTAAAGGGAAATTTTCACATGTGTTGAACCCTGACTAAAAAAAAGACTAATAAACAGGAATAAAATATTGATTTCTGGGCTATTTGTGTTGAGGGGAACTGTCAGTGCTAGTGAGAGTTCCATTTTTATTTAACATTTTCATTAGTAACTTGGAAACAATAAATAGTAAATGAAATTTGCATACAATCTAAAATATTTATGCAGTAATGTGTATAATTGCAAATACTTAATAGAAAAATTATGTAATTGGACTAGAGATGTTAGGAATCTTACTGTATTTTATTTTCAATTGCACTTGTTTAAAAATTTTTTATTTTGATGTAATTCCCAACTTAAAGAAAAGTAATGTAAAGAGTAAAAAGAATTCTCATGTACCTTTAGCCAGATTCCCCAAATGTTGACATTTTACCGTATTTGCTTTATCAAGCTCTCTGTCACACACACACACACACTCTGCAAGTATATGTAGAATGCATAGATAGATAGATACACACATTGTTAGTACTTTTTGGAATCATTTCAGAGTAAATTTCAGACATGGTGCTGTTTGATCTCTAAGTATGTTAGTATTTTCTAAGAACAAGGATGTTGTCTTATAAAACCACAGAAAAAGCATCAAAATCAGAAAATTAACATTGATACAAAACTACAGGTTAGTTATTTTGTAGGCGAGTTCTTCAATTTGGGTTTGTCTGATGTTTCCTTGTGATTAGAATCAGACTATGCATTTTAGCAGAAATTCCAAAAAAATATTATTCTTCCTAGTGCATCATATCAGGAGGGACATGATATTGATTTGTCTATTTATTGATGGTGTCAACTTTGATCACTTAGTTATGGTAATAGTTAGTGGTTAGTTATGTTAGTCATGAGTTAGTAATTATGGTGCTTAGTTATCCATTGTAAAGTTACTATTTTCCCCTTTGTAATTAATGAGAGTCTAGTGAAGAGATACGTTTGGAATCTATTTAATAAGGAACTTTTAAATGGGATTATTTGGAAATATATTTGCTAATAAAAGAATGAGTAGGTAGAAATATTTGGCAAAAAGAAAGTAGTGTGGTCATTACAGTTGATTTTTAAAGCTTATGTATTATTTACCAGTTTCCAGATGATTAGGTAATTCAGCAGACCAGCATACTGAAAGAGTGGAAAGAATTTTTCAAAATGCCACTGGCCACTGATGGTGGAAATGAGTGAGGAATGGTGAACTTTGAAAATAGCCAAGTAAGTGATGATAGCATTAGAAAGAAGATCCAGCATTAGCTTGGCCAAAGCCTGAGTAGCAGGGTCTTAGGAATGTGAAGGTTGGAACTATAAGTCTTAACTCATTTCTAATTCTTTTATTGAAGGAAATCAAACACCTTTGGTTCTCATCGGTGTACTCTGTGTCAAGCATCCCTCTGGTTGTCGAAGGCTGTGGCTGGCCAGCCCCGGGTCAGTGCAGAGCGGGGTGGGTAGCTGTGTGCAGGAGTGCGGAAGGGAAGGTGAGGGCTCTGGATTTCAGCTTGCTGTTCAGTGTTTCTAGTTCCCTCCAGTCTCGCAGTACTTTTTTCATATAAGACTTAGGAAGAGGATTTGATTAGCTTTCCGTCTTCCTCTGCTCAAGCTAATAAAAATCCTAGATCCTTGTTCCCTTACATTTCCATCTTCCCTTTCTCTGAAGGGCACAGACAACAAGGCCGATCTTTGACCTGGGATGGCTCAGAAGGTACAACCCCATCTTCTCCTTCCACTCTTTACTCTGACTTGCTTCGGTGGAAATACAGCCTTCTGGTTTTTCTTCTTAGGTCAAATCATTGTCAGTTCTTTCTCCTGTCCATTCTTAGAATTCCCACCAAACCCCATTCTTCCCTTTCTTCCTTTCTGGAGGTAATTATTCCTCTTTCATCTTCAAGGTGTACATAGACTAGGGCCCAATCTCCAACTCCTTAAGTGAACAGAGCTCTACTGAGCCCCTGGTGAAGCGATGGAGATAGAGGAGCTGCATGTGGATGGGATGTGCCCTGTGCCCGAGGGAGCTCACTGTCTAACAAAAAAAGATTCCTAAAGAGACCATTGACCTAGACTCAGAAAACTGCCGATAAGCGGATGTATAAAGGGCATGGAGATGTTCTCCATGGCTAAAATATAAGAGTGTGAACGGGTGGAGAGGGCAGAAGTAAGATCTGAGTGAGAGCAGGAAGAACCATGTTCTCCATGAGAAGGGGAATTTGGGCTTTCCTCTTGGAGAACCGGGAACCAGGAGATGCTCATACCTGGCAGAGTCATGTGACCCCTCCCTGTTTTAGACAAACAATACTGGAAGATGGAAGGCTTTGAAGGTGAAGCTCATGTAAGATGAAAGATAAGGGAGGATCTGGGCTAGTGGAATAGGGGAGGTGGTGAGGGTGAGACACTTAGTGCTGTTTAGGTGGTTCCATCTGGGAGAAATGGGGAGAAAGCAGCTAAGGATGGTTGTCAGGTGTCTGGCTGGGTCCCTAGGTTGGTACTGATGCTCTAAGTGGGGGAGAGCAAGTCAAGAAGCAGGTATGGGTAAGAAAGGAGCATGGAAAGGATGTTATTGAAACCACACATTCTTCCCTCATCTCCCACTTTTCTAAATGGATATAATGCTTAATCTGTACCACAGAGTCTTACACATAATTATAATTATGTATTGTTTGTCTCATATTGTTCCAGAAAGATTTGACAGCCTTGTTTGGCTGATTATTTAATATCTGCTTACTGTTCATCCCTAAAATTGTAAACTTTTGTGGGGAGGGACGGTGTCTTATGCTACAAGTGTAGCACCTGGTCTAGGATCTGTCCTGTTGACAAGTAGCTCAGCTAATGCCATCCTTCCTCAGGTGCCATCTTGCAGAATTCCTGTGGGTCCTGTGGTGGCTCTGAGCATGCCCTGTCCCACACACATACTCTGGTAATCCCTGTTGTTATTGTTGGCTTCTTCTTGGCTCTACAAACATTCACCCCCTTTGATGATTAGTGCGAACTAGCCAGAAAAAAACCCCAAATGGGTTTGCATGTTGACCAGGAATATCATCAGAAGAGGAAAACTGCCACCTTGAGAAAAAAGTGTTTTGTCATGTACAATGTCACTTCTCTTTTGTTTCTGCAAAGACCATACTCTCCCTGGGTCCACAGCTTTTCACCTGGGCCAGAAATTTGACGGGATGTGATTGCGTGAGCAAAAACAGATGATCCAACCAAACTAAATGGATTACAGGTTTAAACCAACATCAACAATAAATGGGAGAAGAGTTGAACTACTCTACTCATTGGCTCCAGAGGGCACTAGCTCCTAGGATTAGGATGTTGCTCCTTGCGCCCTTCAGATTTGGGCATGTTTTGTCTTCTAAAAGGTACTTCATTTGTCTTTCCATACTGTGGATAGAAGGGGGACACACTTAGGAAACAGTACTTGTCTTCCTACTCAGGATGACACAGAACTCACCTCTCCGTCTGTTAAAGTGCACATTCCCGGTGTTCTGTTACCTGGAGATGCCCTTCTGGACTTTACCCTACCCTGCTTAACAAGTGCTGGTTTTTCTAAGTTTTGTGTAACTGCTCAGGCTTATCACATAATATGCTCCCCTGCCATCATTGGCTTCGTGGAATAGAATGAAGGATGCACTTCTCTCAGCAGGTCACAGAGGACAGGTTTCTGGTACATTTAGGCCTGGGGCTGAGGATGCCGACTGGATCATCTCAGGCTCCAGTAGTGAGACTTGACCCTGGACCCTCCAGGTCAGCTTTGCTCAGCCTGCAGCTGGGAAGCATCCACGTCAATGAGATGCATTCTTAGTGTATAAGCAACTCTCCCTCCAAAATAAGGAAAGCAGTACATACTATTATTTTTTAAATTGCAGTGTGTGTGTGAACAGTTGGGAAATCCCACAGCCCATAAGGATGAGACTTCACCCTCCCCAAAGATAATGACTATTCATATTTTGTAGAACTTCCTTCCAGAAAGACTGTAATTTAGGGAATTTGGATATTTATTGCTTATTCTGTCATTCCCAGGTTATTTTCTGACTTCAGGTAAAGCTGGGATTGCAGGCTGGTGGGTTTGTGCTCGTGTCAGTAATGGAGAGGGGGAGAAGTGGGGTGGGGATTGGCTTCCATGAGAAAATGTCACTCTTGTGCATTGAATGTGTTCAAGGAGGTGACATTGCTTTGAAGAACCTCTGGGGTCGAGCGAAAAGGCCTGCGAATGTCCTCAGACATTCTGCTGTGACCCAGCACCCATCTCATTTCCTTCTGCATCTCCTCACCTCTTTGGAACCTTCCTGTGGCTCTCTCCTTTTTTCACGCAGCGAACATTCGGGACTTTTGGATCAGACCTGGTTGTGAGAGCTTTTAAAAGGCATGTGGGAGTTTAGGTCCCAGCTTTTCTGAGCTGGCTGACTTTGTTCAAGTTACATAACCCAGAAATTCTTAACTTTTTCAGGTAATTTGATGAATAAAATGATCTTCACCTCAGAAAAATGCATTTATACCAAAAATTTTGCCTGTTTACTTCAGGGGCCCCCAACTGCACACCTCTAAATCATCAGTTCTTCTGTCTGTAAAAGGAGATGCTCATGCACATTTTGGGGTCCGTCTCATTAATTCTCATATGACCGTTAAGTGAAAGAAGATGCATAAAAGGATCATACTTAGCCTGACGTCAGGCACATGGCTGATGCACTTTCTTTCTGACCCTCACGCTCTTTCTATACTGAAACGGCTGTGCCTTGGCCTACAGTATGTTTGTCAGGGGAGAAAAGTTAAGTCTCATTTCACTTTTGGATCATTTGTTAGGATAGAGCCCTGCCAGATTTTCATTTTATCTGTCCACAATGATTTCTTTGTTTCTTTTTTCCCTCCCTCCACTTTGGGCATCTCATGGCCGGAAGCATCGAGTTAGATTTTTGGTTTGCAGCTCGGTACACCCATTTCCTTCCTGTGGGAGGGTCTGGTGTTGGTTGAGCTCAGAGAAGCCCTGGGTCTGCCTTTCCCACTTACGGCTGTCCTGGAGTTACACAGAATCTTCAAGGTGTCATGTCCTCCACCCTCAAGAGCAAGGGAAGCCCTGCTCCAGATTTATGCTTCAAACAAGCATGAGTGGCATCACCATGTCCTTGGCCTGCAGGGCACACAGTTCCACTGGAGAATGGAGATACTGGGCAGATACCGGGGCCTTGTCAGTGGTGGAACTAGGAAGAGCCAGCCCTGACAGGGGAAACACTTGTTTGTTATGGGTTGGAGATGACCCTGACCACAGTGGTGGCCTGCCTCCTTGGCCAGTTGTGAGGAATGGGAGGCCCCCTCCATCTCAGCGCAAAAAGACTGCCTGTCTTCCTGATTCCTGTACGCTACCCCATAGACTGGGTCTTGACTCCTGCCCTTGGATTGGCACATTGGCTGGGCACAAAGACTGAGTTCATTCTTGGTGCTCACTGGATAACAAGCCAAGCACTAGTGCTAACAAAGGGCTGTCACAGCCCTGGTGCCTGACGTGACCCAGCACGGAGCCACCTTCAAGGAGAAGGCTCATCTGGAACACTCAGCCTAACTCAGGACTGAGTGGGCTTGTTTGTAAAGTGAGAGCTCATCTGGATTACCAGGATGGGAGCTCAGAGAAATTCCTTTCCCATTGACGTCTTCCCCTTCCAGCCTATCTGGTCATTTGATTCTGGCTCTACCTGAGTAGATGGCAGTCACCTGTGAATACTTGGTGGCGGGACTCCTTCCAGTCACGGGTTCATTTCGAGAAGGTGGAAACTCTGTCTTAGGTTCTTATGCTAATGTTCCATCTTCTAGTTAAAATAGTTCATTAAAGTGGTTCAGCTGGCTGTCACTAGCCTGAGGATAGGAAGGAATGCAGAATCCACTTGTTAAATATTCTAGTGCCTAGACAGCTGTTTGCCTTACCTAATGCCTGCTCAGGCTCTCCCAGCTGGAAGTGCACTGACCCACATCTTCATTCACATCCTCCAGGATTCTCGGAGAGTCTGTCATTTTTCAGCCGACATCGTCATGACTCGTAATTGAACACCACTTCCATTGGATTGCCCGAGGATCCATCTTCAAAACTGTAACATCTGGATGTTTCCAAATAGCTTGCTGTGTGGATGATTGATGGCTTTCATTCTTGGTTCAGTTTCTGATTTAGGCCATAGTTGTTAGAACTGGAATTGGAAGTCCTAATGTGCACCATTAACGTGACATGGTTACATTGGTGGCCACTCAGGGAGGCCCAGGGGAACGTGGGCCATTTGAGAGGTCACCTGCTCTCTGCCAACATGATTTGGCACTTCACTCACAAGTTTATAGAAGGCTTTCAAAGCTTTATGTATGTGTCTTTCGATACAGGACAATCTGTTGCCAAGATATGATGCTTAAGCTATTGGAATGGCATGGGAATACTTTTGTATCTTCCCAAGATGGGGAGTGGATACCCCCTCAAAACTACATACAAATACCTGGCAGCACAATACTTTGAGCTGCTCCTCCATGATTGATGCAGTCTGTTTTCACATGTGCCTAATGTGTATTTAATGAAGCTTCCTCTGTGCCAGACATCTTCAAAGCCTTGGGGTCATGGTGGTGAACATGGGGTGGCAGGCTGAGGGCACCGCTGGTGCAAAGGCCCTGGGGCAAAAGGAAAGCCAGTGCAGCTGGTATGCCCCGGGGAGGGGAGAGGCAGGTGGCGTTGATCACTCGACCTGCCTTTGTAAGCAGGGTCCTGAGTCTGGGGTTTGAGGGCTATGGGAAACCCCTGGAGGAGGTTGAAAGTGGCCTGACAGGGTCAGACTTACCTGTAGGTTGCATAGTATACAATTTGTCACACATTCCTGTTCTCGTGGAGCTTACTATCTCAGGAAGTGGAAGACACTGAAAATTAGACAGAAAATAGTTACATCTCTTCTTGTGTGAAAGAAAATCATGTGGACTCTCATGTTCTTACATCTCAGTGGTTTCACTTTTTCAGAGAGGATTTTTCTCTGATGCATTCTTCCTGTCCTGGGCTTTGGTTTACGAGGCAGCACAGTTTCGAGGTTGTTTTGCTCTCATGAGACTGGAATTCTGAGGGTATAAGGAGTCATTGGTGTAATGAAATGTGTGTGTGAGCAGGGAAATAGTCTCTTTTCACAGACTTTGAGGACCACCACCTTGCATCTGGGGCTGCGGGGGTGCCCACGTGCCGAGCTTGCACTCCCCCACAGTTGGGGGCACCTGTCTGCATCTGAGTTGCTGTCTGTCCTTGTCCTGGGGGTTAGGTTCACTGTGCACTGTTACTAATGAGAGATTTCTGCCAAATGCGTAGAGGAGAGACCAAACGCCCCTAAAACTTTGCTGATATTGTTCTATAGCAAAGGGCCTTACATATGCAGAAGGGGGACCTGCTGTGTGACAGTCTACAACAAGACAGCTCTGTGGCTGTAGGGAACATTAGGCGACAGAGTGCTTCCAGAAGAGCGGTGTGCACATACACAGCACAGAGGAAGCGCGTGTCTGCTGGCGGGGTGGTGGGTTAGCAAGTCATTTCAATGCAAAAGGAAAGGTGCAGGAGAAGGGCATAAACTGACCAGCTACTGTTGGCTGGGTGAGAGTAGAAGATGAAGAAGATGGTAAAGTAGGGTTTGTAACATGGGAAAACCCTGAGAGGCTGTAAAGTCAACACTGTGCGCAAAAAAAAATTCATAGTTTTTGTTAGACAAGGGATGGATTTTTGAGAGATGTCAGAGGAGCAGCCCGGTTTTGGTAAAGATCTGGGAAGGAAGGAGATTGAGTTTACCGGGATCCTGCCCTGCATGTGACGGAGACCCACAGGGTGGCAGCTCCAAAGGTGACTTCAAAGTTTGTAAATTATCAAGGAGGCAGAGAGGGACACGTGTTTGACATTTGTTAAATGATAAGGGAAAGGGGAACTTAGCAAGTTTTTTATAGTTGTTAAATATGTGGATTTGCAACTTCCCACGGGAAAACAGAGACACTCAAAATGATGCCTGCTGAAACAGGAAAGGGGTCTCTGCGCCATCGCAGGCCCGCTTCTTCAGGGTGACGCGCTAGAACGGGCTCCACATTTTCCTCCCTGCTCTAAAAGAAAGTAGATTTTCTGGATGGGAATCTGAATCTAATCGGCAACGAGACCAGAATTATTTGTTTAAGTGTGAGAACTGAGAAGGGAGGACTGGGTCTGGAAAGAAAGGGAATGAAATGCTTCAGCTGCTGGAGAGCGTTGTTCTTCCCAGCCATGCGAGGAGTCACTAACATCCATCACTTTGGAGAGGCACGTAAATAAGGATTCTCCATCCCTTCAACAACATCCAAGCTACCGCCTTTAAAGTAAGCTGCTCTTCTCCTTGTTTTTGTTGTTATTTATCAGCCATTTCTGTACACCTGCCTCTGAGCCTCTCGTGGGCTGGGGGCCCAGCTTCTGTCAATAACACCATTGGAGTTGGGTCCTCCCTAGATAAACTCTACTGACTCTAGGAATATGAACACGGAGTGGCCAGACAGATGTGTTCTATGTCCCAAACCAGAGTGGCCATGACCAATCTGTTCCGTTTCATCTAACCAGCGTCCTGCCGCGATCTTGCTTAGCTGGGCATCTCTTTGTAAACTGAAGAATGGTGTCCATAAAATGTCTTCCTGCCCTGCCCTCTGCCCGTGTCCTAGTGAGGACAGTGAGCTCGAGCCTCTGGTTTCCTCTGTTGCAATGCATATGCAGTTAAAGCTATATTTTAAATTCCCTCTATATCTTCATTTCCCTCTATGGGAGACAGAAAAAGTTGGGCCTTGTAGATGGACCAACAGATTTCCAGAGATTTTTACCACAACTGTAAAGCGGAGGTTGGGGTGAGAAAGCCAGGGTGTTGATGAGGGTGGGATTTTGTGTCTTGCCCCCATGTAGCCTTGCTGAGATGATAATGGTTGTCATAGAAATCCACACCCACGGACAGCCCTTTGCCCCATTTCCACCCACAAAGAATGGAATCCAGAGCACTCTCCTGCCTTCTAGATGTGAAGAGAATGATTAAGTTGGTGAGAGGGGAAAATAAAGAGAATGGGCCCAACTGTTTATTTATCTGCACTGGATGTTTCTGGAGAGAGTAAGTCAGCATCATCTTTTTGGTGAAATGCCTTTCTGTGGATTGCTTAAAAAGAGAAAAACAACTTAAAGATGAAAGGTCTGTTCTCCTTTTGGAAACATGAAGTGATGTTGCCTAGTTGGAGGAGTTTAGTCAACAAGGGGAGGGCTTGAGGAGACACAGAAAGAAGCCAGCGGGGACAGGATGTGGAAGTAGTCTGGGAATGCCCCTCCGGTGGCCAGCCTAGCCTGTCTGCCAATCCGGTGGACTCAGGAGCTGAGTGTGAGAAGCAGGCAGAGGCTGAAGTTGAGCTCCGTGTAGCTTTCCAGATTAGCTTCCTGAAACTGCCCTGTTTGGATTGACCTGAAGCTGAACAGGAGGCCCAGCTAGCTGTCCAGCGGGGAAGCCAGCCCTGCTGTTGGGCAGGGACCGTGGCTGCCAGTGCCTCTGCCCTCTACCTTGCCCAGGTTGCGGCAGCTTGTGCCTAAGTGGGGCAGCATGTCCACATCTCTCCTTCCGTCTGCACAAATTGGAAACGACTAACCTTGCCATATTTAGTGCAGCGCTAACAGCCACTCGCCTCTAAGGGGTAATCATGCAGGCATAAATTCGGAAAGTTGCTAAGCTATGAGCAGTCTTATGAGCATTAAAAGTGTCCTCTTTGCCAGAAAGGTCATTCATAACTTGGCTACCCTGCTGATGTACAGTCAGTGATATTGATTGATTAATGTATAAAAGCACCAGATCCATTTGCTTCTATGAAAGAGAATAAAGTGCAGTCAACTCTCTCTCTATTTTCACCTCATCCTTTTGTTTGAAGGACATTTTTTTTCCCCTTCTTTTTGTTTTGCCGGCTAGGTTTAAGGGGGTTACAAAAAGCCAGTTTCTGCCAAGTAATGTGTTCACAAAGGGAACATTGATTCGCATCAGTGTCGCTTGAATTACCCTTAAAGGTTTGCCAAGGAGTTGCTCTTATATTAACCTTCTGTTCGCGAAGGAAGAAATAAATAAGTCATAAAGTCAAACTCGTTGCTTTGGATTTAGTTTGGGGCTTGATCTAAAGTAATTTCTTCCATGGATGATTGTGGTGAAAAGCATTGCCAAGAAAGCTCCTGGTTAGTTTTTGGGGTACGGAGCGGGGGCACCAAGGGGACTGAGCCCACCCCCTGCCGCCTGCGCCCTCCTGGGTACCAGATCATGGAACAGACGCTGAATTTACTTCCAGGGCAGAGATTAGTTCTGATTGGCTGCCTTGCATTCAGGCTGAGTTGCTGCGGTCCCCTTTCCTTGCTCTCTTAGGCAGCTCACACAATCAGGTGGTGGAAACAGCAAGAAAAACCTTCCTTTGTCTGGCAGCTGAAGGATTCTGGTGGGGAAGGCAACTTTGCTTTTCAGCTCCAGTGGAATGAATTTGTTATACAGTCTTCAGAATCATCCTTGAATTTCCCAGTTCTTTACAAACTTAGCAGGGCAGTAGCCTGAAGTTGGGGAAAAAGAACCCCTCTGCTTCTTTTAACCCCAAATTAAGTTATTTTAGTTGTTGTTTTTGTTAATTTTTCCATTATCCAAGTAGTTTGAAGAACTTCCCGTTCTTGGAAAACCAAAGCGGTGTTGGTGGTCTGTAAAACTAAAGCATATTGATTACCCTGTAATTTGGTGAGCCTTGGGTATTATATGGGATAGAGCTTTTTGCCAACTAATGTGCTCTGTCGCTAAGGTTTTCTTTCAGTGACTTGATTAGAAACACCTAGGAAGATAGCCCAGCACTAGGCACATATGAGGTCATCAGTCAGTATTAGCTGAATTCTTCAGCATTTGATATGGCCATTTTCGGGGTTGGAAGCAGTGTTTCAAGCAGGCTGGGAAGCAGGAGAATGTGGAATTATGAAACATAAGGCTGGGCTTAGCTCCTGAGGCATTGTAGTCTGCAGCATCTCCTGCAGGGGTCAGTGTGGAGTTCTTCGTATGGCTTCCCTGGATAATGGAGACTTTGGAGCCATGGAATGAAAACTGGTCAATCTGTCTGTCTGTTCTTATGAGCCAGGCTCCATTCACTTGGAGATATCTGCTTTACCAGGCCCAAGCTGTTCGTTCAACAGGGTCCAGGAGGAGGTGGCCACCTTCTTTCTCTCAAGGCTAGTAAGATGCTGGAAGAACCAATTTCACATTAGTTTGCAGCTCTCGGACATGCAGAGTGTTGATGGCTGAGAGCCACAGAGGACTTTTCTCTGTGCTTAGGAAGCATCGACATCTAAGTCTTCTGTGGAATCTGGGCCCTTGGACCCATGTGCACCTTCTCATCGTCCTGGACAGCTACTGCCCAAGTGGTGTAAAAGCGGCAGGTGGAGCAAGCGCATAGCTTTTGTCCCCTCCCAGAGGTTGTTTGGGAGTTTGGAGGTATCTAAGCTCCTGTAAATCCCTCCTGGTTAAAAGGGGCCTCTCAGCCAGCTGTCTGCACCTGGCTTGTGCTATGCTAGAGAAGCAGTTCTTGGGGGTATCAGAAGTCCCCTGTCACCCCCCCCTCCCCCCACGTTTTACATGACCCTTTGAATAATCTCTTCTGTTCAGCCACGAGTAGTAGAGTGTTTCTGATGGCTAATGGTCTGACCACAGCGCGGCTGCTCCTGTTAATCTCACTGGCTGCTTCTTCACTCTAGAACGTGGTTGGGAACCACAGACAGACAGAGACAGTGCCTGGCTTTATAGGTACGTGTACACTGTGTCATCATTTCCTTTCCCTTCATAACAGCCAGAGCTCTAAGTGCTCATTGCCAAGCTAACCCCAAGACACTGGTGAAGTGTTGGCCCATATGGGGAGCCAAACTAACTTTATGTAATTGTTTAATTAAAACCTTGGATTTCTAATTGCAGTCTAAACACTAAGCGCCTTTTGTTAATGAAAGGCAACCTCTGTGCTTGGTGTTCTTCTGCACAGCATTTCTTTTCCATTTTTTCCAACTTGAAAATCGACATTTAAGTTCCCACTGTGGGGAAGGTGGCAGGTGGTATTACTTGCCGTTGGGCGAGATGTTCCAGAATTCCTTTTGCCTGTCCTTGTCAGCATCTTAGCTCGGCTGCAGTGGCCTTTCTGATTTCATATTGCAGTGAATTGAGTTTGTGAGCCTCTTCACCTGCTGGAGTAGTCAGAGCCAGAGAAAACCCCCCAAATTTCTCTGGCATCAGCATTATTTACCATATTCCTGGTGCAAGAGTTGAAATAAATATATTGTAGTATTTGCTTTTTAAAGGGGAAACCTTCCCTTGATTTCCAGATGAATCTTGGCACCTTTTTTTCCTCCTCCTCCTCTGCTTGAAGTGATGGGAGCTGGCTCAGAGGATACACTGAGAATGAATCCATTTTCTCTGCTCTGTCTCTGCAGAATAAATTAGAATTTGCCTGATTTAATAAAATGGCTTCATCTCCCTGCCGTCCTTCCCATCTCCAGAGTATTCCTTCCATAGTGGCCTGCTCTTCTATAATGGATCTCAGCACCCTGTCTCCTTATTACGGGCTGGTGGTTTCCCATGGTATGCATTCCTCGTGCTCTCACTCGCACGCTGTTTTACACACGTGTGTAAACGCCACCTTTGGGTGATCCTGACAGCTGAGGTGCAGATATTTGTCACCAGATCTCATTTCTCCATTGTCAGGCGTGATGGTTGTAATTGATGTAGAGGTCAGTGCAGTTTGCCGTCCATCTGCCGTTAACCCCGCCTCCTGGAGTTGATGTGACCACAGTATGGAATATATTTTGAGGGGCAGGGAGAGAGGTGGAAGATGGGGAATTGCAGCATAAATCTTCTCACTCTGCTCCAGCCCTTTTCTCTGTTTAACTGGCACGTATTTATCTCTGTGTATGGGGGACTCCTTTGTATCTCCCCACTGCTCTCAGATGGACTGATGGGAGTGTATTGTTTGAATTTGGAGTGGTTTTCCCATTTGACCAGCCCCTCCCTTTAAATTTGTGTTTTAATTTCTATTTCCTAGGTTTATTTATTTTTTTTTCTTTTCCATTCTGACACTAATTATGCCAGCCACATTGGGGGCTCTCACTGCTGGGAGGTACCCAGCTAAGTGTTAAGAAGGGTTTTAAAAACAGGCTGAACTCTTTCTTAATGAGGCTCAATCGGGCTCTCCTCCGGGTGGTTTTGTTTTGCTGATCTGTCAGTTTTTCAAGGATTTAATTGCACTTTTTTCGTATTAGTCTTTGAAATTGGCCTATACAATCTTGCTAAAAAATAACGTTTCTTTAAAAAAAGGTAGTAGTTTTTCTTTTCCTCCTTTTTATTGTTGTTTTGGAATTTATTTTTCACTTTCACCCTCCAGAACCATCTTCTGCCAGTCACTGTTGGGAGCTAGCAATAGTGAAGAGCCGAGAATGGGAGTGGCAGGAGGGGGCCCATGGAGAGCCTGGCTCTCCAGGCCTCAGAGGCAGTGTCCCTGTTTCTTAGTCTTCCATCTTTGGGGCTTCAATAATGCAGCTCAGGTTCTGTCTCCTCTTCTGGGTTTGCTCTTGGCCAGGCGCAGGGAGAGGCTCTCGTGCACCGGCACTATTTCTTTAAGCACTGAAGTGACAGATTCCATCAAGTGGTACCAGGCCAGCTAACCAGCATCTTGAGTCCTCAACCATGGAAGATGAAGAAAAGAAAGAGTCCAAAAGACAGAAGGCAGAAGTTGCCAGGCAGGGGAGGGGGAGGAAGCCAGGCCATATCCTTTATGCTATTATCTTTATGGCATAGAAAAACATGGTTGAAGCAATCAGCATGAAATTCTTAATTGCTTCGCTTACTTCTGCTCTCCTCATGGGACAGATTGTGCAAATGCTGGAGCTGCCAGGACCCTCATGTTAGCACACTGTCCCTGCTGCACACACTATTTTTAACTAGTGCTTTGTTTTGCAAAGATGCACAAAGCTTTTTCTTTTTTTTTTCTTCCCAAGGATGCTAATAAACAGGAGAGGAATAAAGAGCTGCTCCAGCTAGCTACCCTGACAGCAGCTACACTTGATTAGGCTGTGCGCCTAGCTCTCTCCCCCTGCCGCCCTGCCTTCTGCTTCCTCTCTTTCGGTTTCTTGATTCCTTCCCATTTGGCACAAGTTTTGGCTTTTTAAAGAAAATTTTTTCTGAATTTCTCCTGTGAACGGACCAGCTTCCCTTTCCCCCTTACCACTCTTCTGCATCTGATTTGCATCCGTCTACTCCTCTCTCTTCTGATGTGTATCTTCCTCTTTGAGATTTCCAGTCCCCTCTCATGAGGATGTAAAAATCCAAGAACCAGATCTTGGAGATTTCAAAATAAAATAAAAGTAAACTCTGCTTAAAAAACACTTTAGCAGGAAAGCCAGGCTAATTGTAAATCAATGGGTCTTAAAATGCAGCATCGATCTCCAGTTAGAAGTTTGAAGGGGAAAGCAGTAATTACTGCACCAGAAGGTAGTTTTTCCTCTTAGTAAGTTCTGGGCAGAAAGAAGGCTCATTAGGGCAGCACTTCGAATCTGAGTAATTAGTTTAAAAAGTACTTTTGTGGTGTTATTCCCTTGGCTAGAAATTATTGGAGTCTTCACAGATTTATAGCTCAATTCTGATAAGATTTGATTTATTACTGTGTTTGGTGTGGAAGAACCTTGATACGTTATCACCCAGGTGAAGATTCAGGGAAGCGTGGATCGGGGTCTTGGACGTGAAGTCTTTTCAGAGTGTGTGGGGCTTGATTCTATGATGATTCCTGCTGTTCACTGGTAGTAGTGAATGTGACCAACTTAGAACCCTAGCATGGCAGCCTTGTTAGACCACCCAAGGCCAACCTTGTCATCCTTCAGAGACCTAGTCAAAGACGTGGCTTTCTTGTCCCAGTGCATGTCGACATGATGGTTCAGTGACAGGATTGGATATAACATAACTATCTTATGTCACCCAAGGTGGGTCTGCTGGAGGGTAAGTTCCATGAGGTCATGGATCTGTCCTCCTTGTCTAGTGGATCCACAATGCCTGGAACCTAGTAGACACAAGCTAATAGATTTGTTTCATGACTCAGTGAATAAATGGTCAAATAGACAAGTCCTCTTTTCTGTCTTAGCGAGAGAGCTTCTGAGCTCTTGTCTTTGCAGGAGAAGACCACCATGGAAGCTTTCTGTCTGGTTAGATCATCAAAGCAAGGACAACCGCCATTCTGAGCGTTCACCATTGCAGACGAAGCATGCAGCCCTTGCTTAAAGGAACTGGGTGTTTGCTTCCAGCGGAGGTCATCAAGAGATCATCCTCCTTCCTCATTTTTATTGTAAAGAAAATACACAACATAAAACAATACTTTTAAGTCAACTGTAATCTTTCCACAGTGGCACAGCTCTCTCCATTTTGGCACATTATCTTTTGCGTGCCAGGTAGTAATAATAGTGGGTAAATGTGGGTAAGAGTGCTCTGTTACCTTAGAGCTGTGCATTTTTGCATTCTTATTGGAAACTTTACGTTATGCACGTTGTACCTCAGAGAGGCTCTCCGAAGAGTGCAGACCACTTTTACTCTGGAATGTACATCAGATGACACAGTGGTTTGTAACCTTTTATGGGTGGAGCCCTCTTTTCTAAAAAATGAAATCCAAGTTGAAACCAATATAGAAATAATTTTTTAGAACCTTTACAGCTATGGTTATTTTAGGAGTTAAGATTTGTAACGTTTACATATCCAAAAAATGAGAATAAAGCAGAGTTGATGAATATTTCGATGAAAATGAAGAGTTAAGGAAGGTGGTTATGTAGTGTGGACTAAGCTTCTGTTTTGGTTCCGTTATTATAAAATCCTCATTCATGTGGAAGTACTTCCAGATGGCTTTTAGCAGTGTGCCTTGCAATCTCAGAAGAGTCTTCAATTAAGCAGAAATGGCAGCAGTTGTTTTACTCCCAGGTCTACACAAAAACTAGTTAACTTGGCCACCTTAATGCCCTGGCCTCCAGTGTGTTAAATTTTGGCATAGATCACATTTGAGTATGCTTTATTATTACAGCATTTAATAATAACCAGTAATTTAATAACCGATTTAAAATGAAGTTGGAATCAAAATTTACAAAACCCCTGAGCATTATGGGGTTCCGCAGAGAGCAGCGCGGGCACCATTGTACTATAGGAGCTCTGCCCTAGAAGCACACCGGGACTCCTGCCATTGGAAGACCCTAAGGCCGCTCTTGCTGGAAAAATCAGTATGGTGTTGAGTGGCTGACAAAGGGCCCCTTGTCTGGGTATCTTGCTGTCACCCACATTGGGTGACCACTGCATAGAATGTGCAGCCTTCTGTTCTATGTAAAGAGTGGCTTTACAGAGTGAAGAGGTCTTGGCCTCCTCTCTGAGGCTTCTTGCCCCTCTTCTGTCTGCTGTCAGTCTCCACCCAGCTGGGGCTCCTCTCTTTGGCCCCTGCCTTGGTCTATTCAAGACTCACCTCTGTCTTGTGAATATGGAAGTACTGATGGTTCACGTGGAAAAATGTCACTTTCTATTTATAAATGAGAGGAAATATTTCTACTGTTTATCCTAGAAGCCCTGAGCCAGCCTCTCAAATGCTGAGAATTATGTCCCTGAGCCATGGCCTCATCAGCCTCCTGTGCTCTGTCCCTGTTCTACCAAAAGCGGCCTTCTTCCCCACCCCCATCTGCTTTCCACTAGTTCTTGTCACTTGTACCCTCTCTCCTTGAGTTAAATGTGCGTGCTTGCAAAGGTTATTAATAGCACTAGCACCGCTGAGTGGAGTAGCAATTTTCTTCCCCTTTTTAATTTAATTTATCTTGGCTTTTAGAAAAAAATCTGGAATAATATTTCAAGCTTCTCCCTTTTGGGGCAAACTCCAGTTAATCCTTTTAAAGCATGTCATGGGGGTATCAGGCCTTCCCCACATACCATCTCAAGGCCATAGGCATATCAGCCAGTCCCCTTTGTCGTAGTGTTCGTGCCCTGGGGTTTGCTAGTCATTGGTGGGTCCAGCTTTAAATCCATGGTTCTGTGGCTCCACCCCGCACCCTAGTCCCTGAGCCTTTTCTAAAACAACCTACCTGAAGACACATTGCTTCCCAGAGAAATTTTTTTTCCCAACTGTGACTTTACAGTGATATAAATGTTGTTGAAACAGTTTAATGTATGCATTTCAACAAATATTAGAATGCTACTTGCAGGCAAAAATTTACTGATGGTCATAGTAGGGTGGTGGTTCCTAATGTGACAAGACCTTTTCCATATTGGGGCTTGGGATTTAAGATGGGCAGGCAATGTTTTCATACAGGGTTGGAGGCGCTGAGGGAGGTGGATGCCGTTAGGTGTGGTCAGTGGGTGTGATTGTGGATAGCAAGGCCAGGAGGTCTAGGAAGGCTTCCCTGGTTGGGCAGAGGGCTGATGACTATGGTTTGTGTTTTCAGGCCGGTCACATCGTTGGCTGGATTACTTTCCAGAGTCCAGTCTGTACACCACATTATTTCTATCAGTGCCTAGTCTGGAACTATCTCCTGATTCTTCCAGTCCTCCTGTTTGCTCTAACAGTCCCCAGACCCCTCACACCTCTCCTTCCAGCGTATGTGTCCTGATAGAGTGTAGCACTCTTGTCACCATTAGAACATGGAAGGGTGATTTTCAATGGAAGAGTAGGTGTGAATTTCTTTGATAGATGAGCCCCGAGTGGCAGAGAGACCACCTGGAAGTCAGTTGAGAACTGGGAACTCTAAGTAAAGGCGTGCTTGACAGGACTCTGTCTCCTACCTCTGAACAACCAGGGAGGCGAATGGCAGCCGCTGGCCAGGAATTGATTTCATTAATTGATATGCCAATAAGAGAGCTTGTTACATCCGCCATTGGTTAGGAGGCCAGCTAACAAGTCTGCTGATCAATGGCACCAATAAAGATTTCATCCATTAATGAGCAACATGGTAATTAATGTTATCCATAAACCAATTAGCCTGGCTAGCTAATGCGCCCGTTTGCACTGTGAGTGGCAGTGCTGAAAGTGCCCCATCTGGTGTGGCATTGGGGCTTCAAGCAGAATCATGGGATACGAGAGAGCCAGATACTCTGGAGGGTTTCTTCCAAATGGAGAAAGCAAAGAAAACACGGAGTATTCAGAGCCCCTGCCAGAAAGGGAAGGCAAACGAAGTCCTTGCTGGTCCCCAAGCTGGAGGGCAGCTGTACCCTGCCCATCCCCGTACCTGCTGGGAGGAGAACCAGATGCAGTTTTCTCTTTTAACTCCTTTGGCCGCACAGCTTTCCCACGCGAGTCTCTCTGGGGCTGTTAGGGGCCGTAATGGAATGACTGAGTTCCCGGGTCACTCCAGTCCCAGCTGGGCACGCTCTCCCCAGGGACACAGCCATCAGTGGCTCACACGCACTGCCCTGCGCTCCTGAAGGGCGGGCTGTGGCCTCTTCTGGGAACCATGAACGAGTGGTAAAGTAATTAACATCTCCCTGGCCCCCCACCCCCATGTTTCATTAGGAAGAAAAATTTTGCTAGAAGAAAGAAAGAAGGAGAAACAGATGATTTGAAGCTGTGCCTTTTTCCTCCCCCCTGGTTTTTTGAAATGACATCAGTGGGTTGTTTGCCAAGCATAACCTGGCAGCCTGGCGGCTCTGCCTGACTGCCTGAGATTTCTGGGGACCGTGCAGCTCGCCAGCTCCAGCCATGGCAGCGTGCCAAGGTGACGTTCCGTGACTAAGCAGAAACGAGGGAGAGGGAGAGAGGGAGGCAAAAGGTATGTGTGGTTGGGGAACTGGGGGAGAGAGTGGTCCTGGGTCTGGGTGTGGCATGGGGAGACATGGAGGCTTGTCCTGGGGCATCTGATCGAGAGGGCGGGTGTCAGGGGAAGACACTTGGCAGGCCAGGGAGTGTCCCTGTGGCACCGGGTGTGGGGGAATGGAGGGTGGAGTCAGAGGGCGACAGCCACAGATCCAGCCTGGGAGGCGGCCGAAGGGGTCTGACTTAGAAGGGAACCGAATGAGCCAAAGTGAAGGTGACAGTCCTGAGGGCCTGGAACTGTTGAGAAGGAGGCTTAGGGAGGCTTTTATCAGCATCAGGCCCGGTGCTCCTCAGTGGAGTTTCCTTTGCATTGTTAGGTATTGACCCTCAGAGACCCCTTGTGGATTCCCTAATTGAAAATTAATACTAGATCAATGCCATGGGCAATTTGCATATTGATCATAAACAACTTTGAAGGCACCGAGTGTGCGGCAGATCAATAGGGCTCCTGAATAGGCTGCAGAGGGAGCACCTCCCAGTACAATGCACTCCGAGAAAGGTTAATGATTTGGGAAGTTCCTAACTGCTCAGCGCTGGGGAGCGGCCCCCACACTACACAGCATCCGCAAGAGCAATTAGTAGTAGGCCTGAGCCGCCTCTCCTCCCATCCCCACCCCTGCCTGCCCCCCCCCTCCCCCAGCCAGCAAGCGGGGGAGGGGGGAGAATGACTGTGCTGGTGTGAGGGAAGGGGCTGGCCATGAGTGTTTTTACAGTTGCCTTTTTTGGTGATGGATGAAGTCTTGGGGCAGTTTATTCTGGGAAGTGTACTGTAAAAGGCAGCAGCCAAGTTAAGGCTCCAATAATTGTTCTGGCCCCTTCCCCAAAACACAATTCTGATGCTTTTAATGGGATGAGCTGGAGAAGGGGCAACGGCTCGTCCTCAGGCTTCCGTCACTGTGGAAACTCGTATTAACGTTCACTTTCGGCTCTCATGGGTTGGCCCAGTGGCGTCCGGTTCCATTCGGCTCCCAGTTTCTGGCTTCTGCCTCCTCTCCCATCACCTACACTCCCGTTTCATGCTTTTGTGTTCCTGCTCTGGCTTTAGGCCTTGTCTTTCTGGACCAGTCCTGAGTGTCTCCACAGATCCCCAGCCTGGAAGGGGCTCCCCCAGGTGGCCCCCTTACCCCTATCTCTCCACTTCTTTTGTTTTCCTCCTGGCCCCTCACCCTTTCTTCAGGCACAGATCCAGGTCCTCTTGTCTGCCAGCCATAGACACACTGTACAGACCAGCAGCCCTGTAGGAGCTCCGGGTTCACCCATTAATACTTAACAAATCCCAGAACACCACTTCCTCTGCCCCAGAGTTCCCAGGGTACTTTGAGATAGCTGGGCCAAGGCTCGAGGCCCCATGTAGCCTGGAGAGAGATGTAATGCCTGCCTCCTGGTACTTGGTTACCTGGCTGCAGCCCCGAGGGTGGAAGGTGGTGGTGCCGGCAGCAGGGAGGTCTGTGTGTCACTAGGGGGAGACACCTCTTATGTAGTAGTGAGTGGAGCAGACTTTTTTCCACAACAGCCCGTTTAAGAAAAATAAAGCCCACCTACTCCATACTCCAAATTGATCTCGTACTAGAGAGAGCCAGCATTCAAATAGCAGCCCTGCCGAGGTCAGGTAGCTTTATATGGTTCTGAAGTTTGCAAGGGGCAGAAGGAATACCCCTGGGGTCCCTTTGTCCCCGTCCCTGCTTCATTGTCCTCATCAGCGTCCGGCTCACAGTACGTTCGCTTATGTGGCTGCTTTTCATCCGACTCCCTTGCCCGCCTTCCTACCCCTGCCCCTTCAGAGCAGGGACTCTTCTCGTCTTGTTCACAGCTGTGCTGTCCGTGCCTAGAATAGACCCTCCATGAGTATGTGGTAGGTGCATGGATGGACAGCACAAGCAGAAGTGTCAGTTCTCCTGGGAAGGCCATAATGGCGACTCTAAAGGCAGCAATGAAGAACATGGGCCTTGGTATCAGCTCTGTGGCCTTTGCCATTACTGGAACCTCTCTGAGCCTCAGTTTCCCCATCTGTGAAATGGGAATAATGATAGTACCTACTTGAGTTACATGACAATTGTGACTATGATTATTATTATTAGATAGTAATGACTTAAGCAAATGGAGGTTTTCTGGGTATGTGGTACTGAGCTTTGTGATCAGGCTCTTTGCAGTAAAGGATTAACAGGAGAAAAGGGAAGTAGCCAGCGCTTTGTACTGATTAGTCCTACTTAGCCAGTCCCTTCCTTCTTCTGTTTGCAATCAGGGCATTTGTGATGGGGTCAAAGTAAATGCCACCCAGGAAGTAAGTTCCTGGAGCAGGATGGGAGTGACCTGACGTGGAGCATGGGAGCCCTGGGCGGGGGGGGGGGGGGGGGCGACGTGGGGGGTGGGGAGAGACTTGAGAGCCCATGTCTGCTGATTCAGGGCTGGGTGTGGCTGAACCCCTGCCAACCCGGTCGTCTACGTGCATATGATTACTTCATTATAGAGCCTTTCATTGACTTGGCTGCACTGTGCTGATGAACTGAGACTGGGGACAAGATCACGTAATTGAGGGAAATAAATTCCCATCACAGGCCTGGCTGCAACCAGGAGTGAGCATCCACCTCCTCCGGGCACATGTGGGTGGGGGTGTTCACATTTTTCCCTGGGTGCATCTCCCCTTCTCTCCTTCCTTTCCAGGACTTCATGGGCATTGGCTGCAGGCCCAGTGAGCAGCATCTTTCCAGACCTGCCTCTGTTTCCCCTGCTTGGAACTGCTCTTCCAGAAGCAGGGCTCTGGCGTTGATTTGCATGTTTCCCTCTTTTCCTCCACTCCGAGGGACAGGAACCTGCCGGGGCCTCCCTCACTCCCTTCACACACCTGTTCTTTCTCTCACTCAGTCCATCTCCCTTTGTCTCTCTGTCTCTCTGTTCACCTTCAGTCCTGTCTGCGCTTTCTGCTTAGGTCTGTGTGAAGCACCGGTGTTTCCCTTCATAGTTGAAATCGCATTTCATTCATGGGGGAAATGAGGCAGAGGAGACGGTGGGGCAGAGTGTTCTGGAGCAGCCCACTTGCAGCTGATTCCACACGAAGCCAGGCTTGAAGATGGCAAAGCCCTGAATACGGAGCAAGATCTTAAGAATTTAGGAACCAAAGTCATTTGCATAAAACTAAACCGAAAACCACACAACCAGCCACATGGTTTAACCACCACAAAAAAAATGTCCTACTGCAGTGCATTTTCTCAAAACCAGGAAATTAGTGGCTCGGGTCACTAGAGCATCTGATGTTGGTCATTACTAATCAGTTGTTTATAGCAAAGAGATATTTTTTTTTCTCCTCCAGTGTTTTCTGGACCTTAAAAAACATTTCCTGGAATCCCGACTGAAGTCAGTGTGTGCCGTGGACTGGTGATACACATGATGTCTGGGCTGGGGAGGCAGGTTGCCTCAGTTACAAAGAAGCATGGGTGGAGTGAAGGCAGAGTAGAAAAGAAATGGAGAGCCCTCACTTGACACCCCGTGACCTCAGCCAGTGGAGCTGAATGCTGGAGAGCCAGCACTGAAATTGCAGTCACTTTAGATTATTTGGAGCAAGGAGAGGCAGGGAAAAAAAGGGTCTGTTGACTACAGGAAGCTGAATTCTTCCTCTGCTGAAAAGCTTATTAGTGGAAGGGGAAAAAGCAATTACCCGGCTTTTGCTAGTTCTCTGTGGCAGGGATTCAGGGCTGTGACAGCCCCTTGGACCTCACCCTGGATCCAGAATATCTGTGATGGGCATTGCCCCAAGCCATTTGGGAGCAATATTTCTGGGATTCCCCCCCTTCCAGAAAGAGCTGGAAGAGAGGGCTGTGTGTGTGTGTGTGAGAGAGAGACAGAGGGCATGAGAGCACAAGCGATGGCTTGTTCTGTCTTTAAACATGGTGGTTTTATTTTGTGTACCATGTTAACCCTGGGCAGGAAGTTAACAGGGTTCTATTTGCCTAAAAACATGGATATCTGAGTTCTTAGGTACTGGTTTTTGGTTGGTTTCGGTTTTGGTGAGCCCATTTTTATCTATGCTATGCCTTTTGTCTCAAAATGTAAAATAAACTAGATATTGCTTGAACAGCCATGGTACCACTCTTAGAATCCATTTGCCTCAATATCACAGCTTTAATTGAGGACGATTCCCAAGGAGCCAGCATCTGGGGAGCAGGGTGCCAGGCTTCACCTTTCAGACTACCCATTGCTTCTTTCTTTGCTTGTCTGCCTGCGTAAGTGTCACCGTGACCACTTGTTCCTTCCATGGCCAGTGTCCCTCATCTTGCTTTGGAGACCCTCCTTTGGGTTACCTCACTGTGTGGTCTTAGAGCCCTGCCATTCTCCAGGCCCCGGTCTCCTAGTCTATAAAATTGAGGTGCCTGTGGTCAGCTGCCCCAAATCCCTCAAATCAAAGGCAGATCCCTCTGATGACCAGGTCTCTGCAAACAGTCATCGTTTCTCCTCCCTAAGTCCATTTTACTAGTGTTTATGCTCTTATGCCTTCTCCTTATTTGGACTACCCTGCCTATTTTATATATTTATGTACTTACATCCTTTTTATATTTTCTAAAACACTTAGAGAAATTTCTGGCTTTGCCACCCTGATTGTATCTAGCTAAATTTTACACAGCTCTGTTTTTAGTCCACTGACCCATTCATCTTTTCTTGTTTATGTCTCCATTCTTCAAATTATTTCTCCTAAGGGCTCAGTTTTCTGTCATTTCCATTCTCCTAGAGCATTTCCTGTTCTTTCCAACCTGTCCCCAAAGTTTTTTAGTAGTTGAGTCAATTCATAGCCTGACTCTTTTCAGACAGAAATTGATCTGTTTTTTCTGCCATAATATATATTTAATTTTAAGATATATTCTTACATAGGTTTTGGAGTTTTTTAAAATTTCTCACTGATTGCCGTCTAAATCCTCCTCTTTGCTCCTCCTCCTCCTTTTTATATTTAAAGATGTTGCTTGATAAGTGAGGAATCCCATTTACTTTTTTCTTCCTAACTATTGGGCACTTGCATCTTCAAGATTGTGTTGCTTTCCGGCTGCTTCTCATTCACACCTTGGCTTGTTTTACTCCCTTCCTTGCTAGGAATCTTGGCCTTACAAAGGGAAGCAAAATGTTTTACTTGTTGTGATTTCCTTTCCTTAGTCTCTCTTTGCTTGGAGTCCACATTCACTTGGAAAAAGTTGCGCACTTTTGCAAGTTTGAGGAGGATTTTGACTCAAGGATTTCCCTGTCACTGGGCTTTTAGTACTTTCTCCAGTTGCAGTGTGCACACAGAAAAATGTAAACATCCAAAATTATTTCTTTAAAGTATAATTTGGCTACAGATTTCTTTGGTTCTCTTACCCTCGCTGTCCTAAGTACCAACTCTTGGTCACTGAATTGCATTTTCTGCCCAGATCCTTGATGACTTTCTCAACTCATGGCAATATCTTCTTGCTTAGAGGTTTCATGTATTAGTTGTTTTTAAGTCTTCACACCATTAAAGAGTATGGGGGTGAGTCTAGAATTTGTTACTTTTATTGAGTTGTTTGTCTTAATGATCATGATTCTGTGGTTTCTGCCTTGGGAGGTATTGCAGTATAAATTTGGGAGTGTGTAATGGAATGTGTTCCTTTTCAAAGGACACCAGCCTGTTCTCTTAAGGTCTGAGAAACACCTTACAGGAGGAACAGCTGAATGAATGCGCACAGCGTCCTGAGGCTGGGTCTACAGCACAGTCAGTAGCTCCGGGAGATTTGAAGAGGGGCGGCTGTGGCTGAAATCATTATGAAAGGGCGGGGCTGGTGGTGGTGGTGGCATTTTGTTAAGCCCTAGAAAAAGAATATTTCATTGTACAGGATCCAAATTTTAAAAAATATAGAGGCTTTGGATTTAACCACTGGCATAACTTTGGAGTTTCTAAAAAGGAAAGAAGATCCAAGAATTTTCTTTCTTCCTTTGGGCACAGAAGAGCTGTACAAGCTACATGTTACAAATGACAATTTAGCAATCCCATCTGCTTTTTCTCCCATTAATGCAGGAAAGCTCTTGAACATAAAAACCTTTGGATTTTCTCTGTACCTCAGCTTCCTGCTTCACTTTCTTTGCAATTTCTTAGGAAATGTCAACTGAAACGTTTTGCTTCTGCTGCCTGCTTGTTTCAGGCTGAAGCATGTTTGGGAACTTGATGGTTTTGGAGAATGGCCCAGTTTTTGACTTTCCACGTGTAGACACATCCTTAAATGTCTCGAGTGTGACCATAAATGCTCCTGGCAGAGGCAGGCTCTTCTCCGCTTGCATCAGGCAGTGAATGTGTGGAGAAGACTCCCCGGCATGCTTGGAGATGTAAGACTCTGTTCTGGGCCACCTCCAGGGTTATATGCGTTTCTAGCGTTGCATTCTGGAATGTGCAATGCTGTTAACACATGCAGTGACCTTTGTGCACACTTGGGTCTGGCCAAGGGAGAGCAGGTTTAGCTGGTGCTCTGCTGGGTGCAGTGTTGCCTAAAGTTGGCCTGATTTGGTTTGGAAAGTGTAAGCCTTTGTTTGTGCTTTGTTTTTATGAATCAGCTTGTTTTACCAGCTGTGCATATCAGTGGCTTATGATCATGCAAAATGAAGCTCATTGATAGTCAGTCCCTCACTCTGCTGTCCACTGGTGGGAGGAGACTAATACTTCTGCCTGCATTCTGTGCCTCACAGGGGTAAAGCTCTTTTCTCAATAGGCTGGAGAGCCTTCGGACACTGTAAACATAAGAGTGAGGCAACAAAGGCTGGGAATTTGAGTCCCTCACTTATGTCATCATATGATTTGGACCCCTGGAGTCATGGTTTTATTTTTCTCAGTTGTGTGTTATTCATTTTGGTGGCCAGAAACAAAATGTTCACCAGTTTCTCTTTCAATTTGCTTCTTTGCATCTCCTCGCCCAAAATCTTCATTATTCCTGTTGGCGTGGTCAAATCATGTCTCCCCGGCATTGTAAATGCTTTGGGTCTACAAGGCTGCCCCTCACCTTTCTTCCCTTGCTATCATTCTCGTATAGATTGCTTCCATCAGTGTTGATGTTCCCATTACAAGAGCCATCCCACAAGGTTTCACTTACACCCATTAGGTTCTAATCACCATCGTTTAATATCACTTCTGGTACATCCTGTTCATTTCCCAGACACCTTCATTTGTATATAGATGCTTAAGTACACTTTCAAGCCTGCCTTGACTTTTTTTCATCTATGTATTTCTAACATTTTCCAATTAAAAATAAATAAATGGAGAAGCACACCACAGTTTTTGTTTTTGTTTCTTGTCTGTATGTTAAGCATAAGATCTCCCTGACAAGTCAAGTCAGTCTTGACTCACAGGTTGATACCAGTCTTCTTTAATGGAAACTGTTAATTTTTTTTTATTTACACTCTTTCTATCACTCATGTGTGTTTATCTGTCTTGTCTTCTCCCTTCTAACTGTGGAAGCCTGGCAGTGTTTATTTCAAGCAGGGTGTTACTGAAAGACAGATGCTTGTAGGGACCGCTCAGGCCTCACACCTGGAATGTTAAAAAGCTTTCAGGCGGATCTGTTCAGTTGAAAAATGTCCCTTTCTGTAGAGAGGGAGGAGTAGAGGGCACTTGTACCCCCTTAGAGAGGCTCCCCTCCTCATCCCCCCATGTGGTCGTGAATCCCCGGTTCTGACTGTACATCCAGGCACCTTAGATGATGCTTCCAAATCCACTACATGGTTTATTCTGATGAGCAAGCAGATGAGACCACTTATTCCTCCCTCAAGACCCTTTTCCTCCTCCTAACCCCGGCTTTTTTTGCCTTTGCCCAGCAAATATTCTGTCATTAGGACATGACCCTTTACTCTCTCCCCTCCCCCTCTCGTTCTCTATAGCGTACTGAGTTAGAATCAGGATTTTCCTCCACGATTTTGTTTTTAAAGAGGCAGGGGGTTGGGGGGTGGACAGACGACCACCCTTCTTGGTTTCAAGAATTCTGTTTTGCTTGCCTCTTCTTTCCAGAACATTCCAGTTTGGTGTGAAGTTAAACTGTGCAAAATACTGTTTGAAAGAAAGGACGAAAAGAGAAAGGAACTTGTCAAAATGTATTTGTTAGATCACGTTTTAAATGAAGTACAATTGAAGGTAGTTTTTGTCCGAAGAAAGGAAAAAAACCCCGCAAATCCGCTGAGCTCCCCGAGAGCGCACGCCTTTGTCGTCGCCCTGACATTGAAGTGTAATTTTTCATGGTTATTTGGAGTGGAAAATGGGGGGAAGGGGAGAGATGGGCCTGCGATTATTTCCCATAAATGACAACACAATCACATCACGCTCCACTACAGACACGCTCGGGGAAGGTGCCTTTTTACATTTCATGTGTGAGAGTCGCAGCAGCAGTCCTGGCTCTGTAGAACCAGGGAGCTAATCCCCGCTGACTTCAGTTCGCTTCGGAGTCCAGGCCAGGGCTGGATTTCTTGTCTAGAGTGGATTCTGAAACCATTTCAGGGTTGGGTTTGTATTTTACAAACTGGAACTCACGTCTTTCAGTTATTAAAAAAAAAAAATCTTCCTGTGAATAGCCAACAGGCAAGTCAGCGACATATTTAGTTCCATCGAGCTTTGTCACTGCACACTCGCTTTTATCCTTTCTGCGTTTCTGCAGGGGGCAACCCAGGTGCTTTAGCTGAGAACACAGATAAATGGAACTTGTTGCAATCCTGGCTCGAGGCGTTTCCTCCCTTTTTCTCCTCTCTTGACCCCCACCCACCCCCTTAATTCTAGCATGGTTTTGACACACTGTTCAAATGACCAAGTGGCCTTGCCCAGGAGAGGAAAAATGGCAGGACCCGTCCCTCGCCACACAACGGCAGCATTTTTCACTTCGTGCTCCGGTCTTCTGTGCTGTTCGCACAGGAGGATGATTCAAAGAGAGGACATTTTCTCTGGGAGGCCTGAAAAGGCCGTGGCCACTTTGGACCCATGAAATGCTCTCTCCTGTCAGTGTTCAAGTCAGAGGTGAAATTCAGTAAAAAGCAAACGGAGAGACCCCCCAGGGTCGGTTCTTGTCGAGCCGGCCCTCGCTTTCTCCAGCAGGGGCCAAACACACTGGCTGCAGCAGGGCCCGGCCTTTCCAGGCTCCCTCTTGCCGCACAGTCCCCATTTTTCTTGTTTCTATAAACAGTGGCAAGATCTTCAAATATACAAAGGCATAAATGGTCTCTATTCTCCAATTAGTCATTTTAATAATACCCGGAGTTGCCTTCAGAGTGTTGATTCTTTTAGCCTGGTGCCAAAAGGCAGGGTTGGTGGGGTGGGGGCGGGAAAGAAGGTCAGGGTGGGGGCAGCGAGGGGCCGAGCTCCTTCAGTGCTGGATTTTCCTGCAGAGCCTCTCCCGGCAGCCCCCTTGGAGGCTGGCAGACCTTCATCGCCTTTCAAGCTCTGTCCAGAAACTCCAGGCACTGCAGCCCCAGGTGTATTTGGGAAATGAACACCTAGTGGTAAAAAGAATTCCTGTAGTAAGATGATCACTGAAAGGAGTCACGTGAAAAAGAACTTGTCATTAGAGGGAGTGTGTCTCCTCTTTTCTGTGTCCTCCAGTTCCTCTCCTGCTCACGTCCTCTTACCTCTCAGAGGACTGAAATCTGTTTTTATAAGTGTCATCTTTGAGAAGGCAGTTTTCTTTAAAACACCAGATAGCAGTTTGGCTGTAAGTTTTTTAAAAGCCAGCAGGTGGGACAGTTCCCTGCAGGAGCGCCAGGCTGTCCCCTGACCATTCATCTGCCTGGTAGAGAAGGGTCCTTGGCAAGATGGTGCGGCCTGGCAGAGAGCTTAGATGGGCGAGAAAATGGAAAATGCTGAAGACAGGGATGACTGGAGGGGGAGACCTAGCTCTGCCTTTCCCAGAGTCTGTCCCTTAAACCCAATGCCAGGGGTCCTAGTGGAGAGAGGGGTTTGAGAGAGGCCGGGCCAGCAGGGCTGTAGGATGCCAGTTTGCCTGTAGTCCACGGGGACCACATACTTTTCACTGAATGCCCTGAAGTTCTAATGTCTATTGGAAAAGAAATAGCCTCTTATCCTGAAAAGGTGGAAAAATATTACACTTCTGATGAATGAATGAACGCTCCAACCTTGGAGCCCCTGCCTGCTCTCCCCACCACTTCACCTCTTCAGGTTTCCTGCCTAGACTTTGGTAGTTGTATCTACTAGTGTTCCACTCACCAGTGTTGATTTGGATCCTAGGCCCTTTGTCTTGTGATTTGGCATTTTCCTCAGTCTACTCCCTGTTAAGATGCAGAAAATGGATGGACAAAGTTTGCCAGCAATTAAAAAGAATATTCAGATTATCCACAAAGAACTTGAGGGTAGACTTGTAAGTGTGGTATTCCATGCGCGTGCCTGAGAACATGCAGTCACCTTTGCCAAGATGCTAAGTGTAAGATGTTTTAAGAGAACAGTTCGCATTTGTGGTGAGCAAAACCACCTTGATTTAAGGGAAAATTTCTGGGGCTGTGGTATTGTCACCCAGAGAACCTAATCGCCCAAAGCTACCTCTCAGGCCGGTTCCAGCCACACTGTCAGGGCTGGAAAGACACCATGGAATACAACCATGGAGTAGATGTTTGAGAAACTGTGTTTCGGAATGTTGCAGGGTAGCTTCTCATGTCCTGGATCTGGGTGTCACTGCGAGGTTGGGATTTAGTCCAGGACGCATGCAGAATCACCTTCTGACAGGACCTGTGGTCACCATTCAGTGAGATCACACTTGCCAAAAAGTCACAGAGAGAGAATGACATAGTTAGTGGCCACCCCTGTGGGCGCAATTACAAGCGTCACCACCACTCACCCTTCCTCCCTGGCTTGGAGAGGGAAGATGGGACTAGAGGTGTCTGTCCATCAGCACTGCAGATCACATCCTGTTACAAGTTCCTATTGTGGCAGAATTTTAATGCACTGGATCTTATTTGAAAAAAGTGGTCTAGACCTTAGCAGTCATCTTTTTTATTGTGGGATTTGATTTGACCTGTATTTGCAAAATAAAGCATGCATATTCTGTAGACTGTTTAAAACCATTTGAGGTTTCCTATGCATAACAAAAGGCCAAGAGGATTGGGCACACGAGAGTGTCCGCCTTGTTTTCCACTTGTGCCGGTCGAGGCTTCAAGAGGACAACCGATTGGCCAGTGTGCCTGGAGCCACAGAATCCAGCATCTACACAGGAGTTACAGGAACCAGAGGACAAGACACCGTCATGGAGTCCCTCCCACTACCCATCACAGAGACTCCAAGCAAAAGTGGCCGCCACCCTCTGTGTCATTCCTGCTGGTCCGAGTGTGCCGGGCCTTTCCCGTCTGCTTTGGTGGTTGTCCTCGGTTAATTAGGTTGAAAATGGAGAAGGGAAAAGCTTTAACCCTATCTTCAAAGTAAGCAGATTGGTTATTTTGTTTTTCAAAGAAGAAGTCCTATATACAATTAAAACTTGTTTCTGGTAAACCTCATTCCAGGAAAGATGAGCTTTTAACAAAAGGCTTTTGACAGCTGCAGGCTATTTCATTTTTTTTAATGCCGAATGAAAAATCAATACATTTTTCTGGGTTATACATATTCAGAACAGGCCTGATATTTCCATTATAATGGAAAGTGGGTGTCTGTGCACATCTCGCCTGTCAGAGCTGCACCACCGCGTTTTCCAAGCCACTGCTAAATATTTCAAACCTGATTTGATTGTGGTTCATGACAGCTAATGTTTCTCAGCTCTTGAGCCTGCCGACAGACAAACGCACTTTATTTTCCCCCCACCCTCAAACATCATTCCCCCCAAAGAAAAAGGAAAGAACAATTTCATTCTTCAGGGATCCCAGATTGGTGTATTATTGAAGTAATGTGATTGCCTGAGAGCCTTGGGTAGAGACACCATGATTCTTAGGAGAATTTCCAAATTTCTCTCCCATCGAGGCTCTATGGGGGCCTTGTCAGGTTTGGGGGAAGGTTTGAATTAATCTACATTATCCTGTTAAGTTAGGAACAGAGGGACTAGTCTTAGTCATTGATTGACTCCCCTTCCTTCAAGTCTGTAAGCGATTGGTAAAATACACCCAATGGACACGGCGCTCGGCCCCAGTAGGGTGATCTGTATCGTTTTTTAGCAACTGGCAAGTTTTCTTGGGTAGCACGTTTGAAGAGTGTGTGCGGTGGTAGCGAGTGCCGACTTCATGGTGAGGGCACCTCTATCTTTGCTTCCACTGGTGCTCCTTCTACAAACCAATTTCCAGGTTCATAAAACTATTGCAAATCCCCATGGGGTTGCCAACTGGCACACGTGCCTCTTTTGGGAGCAGAGTTCACCACAGACTGGGAAATCATGCCATCACCTTCACCAACATGATAAGTAATAAGGTATGTTAAGAGAACAATTTGCGTTTGTGGTAAGGAAAACCACCTTGATTGAAGGGAAATTTCTAGGGCTGTGTTGTCATCACCCCTCAGAATCCTAAGCTGCCCTAGAAACGCTTCCCTTTTAGATTATATTTATCTGCTGAAATTTTTATACCTGAGAGCTCTGCCCTTAACCAGGAGACATGAGTGACGTGAGCAGGCTGGGTTTGGCCCAAGTGCTAGTAAGTGCCGCCTGGGAGAGGCAGTTGTAAAAAGGAGGTGGTAATGGAAATAGATTTTTTTAAAGGCATTCAGTCACTGTTTTACATGGAAGTTGGAGGCAGAGGGGACACCAGGAAGACCTTGCAGTTATTCAGAATTTGCTTCTATTTCCCTAGTCCTTTAACATGAAAATACATCCAAAGAGGAGGGTGCCCTAGATTCAGGGCTACTGTGGAGGGTGTCCATCTAAGTAGGCTCCTGCGGGGGGTTTAAAGGCGCCTTCTCTGGGGTCTTCTAAAAAATAGATATTCTGTCTGGGATGTGCTGTGCCTGCTGCCTCCTGCCAAGCACCGGCGGGGCAAAGGGAGCTGAGATGACCTCCTCCCGTAGGTGCTGGCTGCCCCTTGAGAAAGCATTCCTCGTTTCTTCTGGTTGGGTTCTGAAATATTATTAAACTGTTTGAGGAGAAGATGGTTTTGATTTGTCTGTTTCGGCCTTAAAAATGGCACAGTGGCTGTTGTATGTCTTGGTGAAGGAAAGCAACTTCATCTTCTGAGGGAAAGACAGGATTTTCCAGATAAAACCGGATCATTGGTCCACCAGGTCTTCATTTGTTCCCACCACCTGTCAGTAGCTGATATTATAGAAAAAAAAAATCCGCTTCTGTAATGACCCCAGCCAGTTGCCACTGACTTCATGGGGGAAAATGCGATCTGTGATCTGTGGGGAAAAACCCTCCCCTCCACCCTGTGTTCTATCAGCATGTGGGTATCAATTATACATTCCTAAAGGGGACGAGGGCCAGATAACCCCAGCCTGGAGCTCAGAGTGTGGACGCAGCTCTCTCTTTCGGAGCTTGGTGCCATTGTGTCCCTAGTGCCCACGTGTTCCCAGTGCAGGGAGACCAGGCCCTTCCTGTGGGTGCCTGAGGCCTGGATCTTAGTGGGGTCACTTTAGGCTTTGGGGACCAATAAAACATACCCCGCCTACAAAGCACTGTGGGCCTGAGCTGTCCAGATGAATTCATAGTTTGTATCTCTGTTTTTTAATCATTTCTCTGCCTTTATTGGTATTCAGAACTCACAGTTTTCTGGTTACTGTCAGCCTGGGCTTTCATCCATTTTAAAGAGCTATTTTTCCTCTTGCTGTTGATGATGATGGTATAAAGACAGATGGTGTAACTGCTTATGAATGTCCTATTTTATTTCCCCGGGACCAGACAGTTCACTTGAAGATGTATATTATTTCCACATGCTCAGGTTAGGCGTCCCAGACGGTGTCTGCCTCCTGCAGCTAGCTGCCCTTCCAGGCCTCGCCATGCAGAGGGCGACACCTGTACGTCAGACATGGAACTGCAGAGAAGTACCTAATTGGCTGAATGGGACCTGGTTTTTAGCTGGGGGTGAGGACAGTGATCCGGCTTGTAAAGGAAGCTGGCTTGTCCAGGAGTTTCTTAATCATTTCTTCTTCCACCAAGTATATAAAAGCCTTTTAATGAATGAGTCATAAATGACAATATTAAACCTAGGAACTCCAAAAGAAGAAGACTTGATTTTTAAATCTTAAAATAAAAGGAGAGGAAAGAAAGAGAGAGAAGCAAAATAAGTTCCTGAATTAATCTCTGTTGTCTTGTCACCTCGTTGGAACTCAGCGGCCTTCACTTTTCTGCTTGTAGTAAGACAGGGAGGGAAGAAAGCAAAGACGCAAGTAGGCGTATAGAATGAGGGCTCAGGAATAGTCACAAAGCACTGTGCAGTTTCCTTGCTCATTGCATCAATGATGTGCTGATTCTTCACACTCTCTATCTTCTGAATAGATTTGTTTGGAAAGGTTCAGAGAACTGGGGTCAATGCCAGAGTGACCAGGAGTTCTTACCTTTCTGCTTAGATGGCTGCAGCCCACATAAAGTGTAGGAGGGAGGTGCTGGCCTTGGAGATTGCCTCCCATTGGGCAAATTCCTTCCCTCCTCTGCAGAGCAGCACCTTCAGACACTGTTCATCACCACATCAGGGTGTTCTCTGTTTTGTGGGTGTCAGACTGTCTCCATCTAAGGTGATAATGTGTGTGTGTGCGCGCAGCGCATGATGGAGAGGAGAGGCCATTGAGCCACCCCTTTGCATCGTCAAATTTGATTAATGTATCAGTACTACAGATATTTTATATCACAGCATATATTGGAGCAAATGAGTATATTTTAAGAGATACTTTGCGTAGACCCAATTTAATAATATTGAGACTGAATACTAGTATCACCATTCAAAGATGGATTTTATAATTACAGTGTTGAACAATTTTATCAAAAGCTTTAAAATGTGAATTTAACATCCTTCCCGGACATAATTAAGATGGTACATATGTCATCCTGTGTAACTTGCTTGTTATAGCTCTACTAATACTTGTATATATATCTTTTCCTCTACTAAACGATGTATAGTGTTAATATGGCATTGTATATCTGATTGACTTGAAGCCATGGCTGCCTGATTTTCCTCTGTTTGAACTAAAGGTGGGGGCAGGAAGATTGGCTGTTAACTGTTCTAGGCACTGAGACAGAAAGGAGACGTAGAAATTGTATGTGGAGGCCTCTTAGTTGGAGATGAAAATAAGGAGTATCTTATTTCATCTGTGTTCCCTATGACTGCCTCATAAATCCCCTATTAGTGGTAATGAAGAAAGAATGTTCCCTGACCCCTAGTTCAGTTTTCCAGTACTTGGACTTCCATTGTGTTTTGGGGAAGAATTAGGAAAATCTGACTCTAAATAGATACTTTCTTCCTCAAGTGTTTTATAAACCTTCTGAGGTCAATTTACTTTGAATTCCTTTTACTTCCTTTGTGAGATGAAATTTAGAAGCTATTTTCTGGAGGTTTGGAGGGTATTAGTACCTTGAAATATTAAAAAGTAGAACTGAATTTGGAGGGACTTAGGTGACATTGGACAGAGCCCCAAATCCATAGCCCTAGATTGGACACTAATACGTGGTCCCAGTGAGGTCTGGTCCAGTGCTGGCCTCGGGTGACGGATGTGGACAGCCAGGCTTTCATGTCTCTATACCCAGGAAGGTGTGCTCTTCAAAAGTGTCCTAATCATTTCATCAGTAGCCTACCTTGGTTTGCCTGCCTTATTCATTCATTTAGCCCATTCTTAATGAATGTTTTGGATAATGATCCAAAGGGCCAGGAGAACAAGAGAGAAATGTCTCACTTCCTTTCCCTCATCATTTAGGATATCTTATCCCCTCTTCCCCACTTGGCCACATGGCATTTTACTTCATGATTAACCTAATGTTGCAAATGACCATTCTTCTACCTTTACTAAAGCATTGTGTGTTGACCTGGAGAGAATTTCCTTGGTCAGTTTTAAACCAATGGTGGGTAAAGAATAGAATGCCTTCAAAAGGAAAGTCTATGATTCTGTTAAAAAATTTTTTTCCCTGAAGCAGCGTCCCACATGCCACAAGTAGAAGGACCCACAACTAAAATATACAACCATGTACTGGGGGGATTTGGGAGAAAAAGCAGAAAAAAAAAAGATTGGCAACAGTTGTTAGCTCAGGTGCCAGTCTTTAAAAAAAAAAAAAAATTCCCCCTTTCTCTACAAATCTAACTTCTTGCCACTGATGCTTGATGTGCTCACGGATGTCATTTGTTTTCTAGAACTCTTCATATTGATGAAATCATATCACTGATATTCTTTGACTCTTAGAATATGCCTGACTATAAAAAGAACTCCTGCCATGTTCTGGCACATGCACAGGCACTGCAAGGCCTATGAGGGGTCAGTGATTGGGTTTAGTCTAATTCGATGCCAGGACACGCTGGGGTTGGAGCTAGGCAAAAAGCAAACATGTGGGTCTTCTTTTGCATTTTGAAGTATAAAAGACTTGCCTGCAACTTTAGGAATTCAGCTGGAGTTATTTCTTCAGCAGAATTGGCTTTTCAATAAGAAGAACTCAAATGAGGCATTCGGCATCCATCTGGAAATACCTAATGGCCACATGTCTAGAGCAAGTCATAAGCTCATACCAACAAGAAGGGAAGGAAAGTCCCCACTGCTTACCCAGACCTCGGCATATCCATAGTGCAGTCAGCCTTTCAGGGGCCACTGGGAGGAGAAGAGGGATAGTCATTGGTGTCTGTGTTTTATGGTTGGCAGTTCTTTGGAATTAGGAGCCAAGAGTCCTTTATCTTCTGTCTAGTTTTAATCATTGACATTTTGTTTTTCTTCTATTTCAGAAGAAGCCATTGAAGATGGTGAAGGGCCCAGTGAAACAGCTGCTGATCCAGAGGAGGTTGCTAAAGACCAAGAGAGTGGAGGCGAGAAGGACCAGAGCAAGTGGACAGGTAGTGTGTGTGGCTGCCCTCGAGCTCCTGAGGTTTCTCCCCTGGAAGACTGGGGCTAAAAGTCAGAGAGCAGACGCATCCTTAATCTACCCAGAAAAGCCATGTTGGCTCTGCGGGTGGGAGAGGGATTTTGTTTTGCTTTTGCTTTATTGAGTGGTCATCTTCATTCTCCTTCTATAATGTTATACTAAGGAATTTAAAAAGTTTTTTAAATGGCCCAAAAGCCAGCTTGTTTATTGAGTATCCAGGTGTCTGGCTCTGTGTTAGGAACGTCTGTGTTTTTGAGGTTGCATTTCTTCAGCAGCTCTTCCCCGTTGTTGTTTTGCCCTTGATGTGATCCTTCCTCCGCTGAAGTCCAGTCGCCTGTCTCACCTACTCCCAGGCCCAGCACGGGGATCTGCCTTGTGGAACTTGACTGGGATCATCCCTGAATCTCTAAGGAGTCAGCAGTGAAGTGGGGGCTTCATCTTGCATTTGGGGGCCCGAGCAGCCTCTGCCTATTCCTGGTGTCCTACCTTGCCTCCAGGGCGAGCACCCACACCCTGAAATGCACCCAAGGGGAGGCAGGTGGTGCAGCCAGGCAAGAGGATGTCTTAGCAAAAGCAGACGAAATTGAAGAAGTCAGGAAAGGAAGTGCTATTTCTGGAAAAGCTGGTGTTGAGAGGGAGGAAGCAGCCATCTCTTGTGATGATAAGATTTCTGTATTGAGGAAAAGAAGAGCTGAGACTAGGAAGAAAAGCTTAGGTTTTTCTGAGGAGGAGCAAAGTCTTTTCTAGGAATGCTTATCGGGACAGCTAAGTCTCCCAGAAACCACCATAATAATTAGAGGAAATGACATGACAAGCAACAGAAATTATTTTATTTGGTCAACCTATTGTTACTGCCTTCCATTATTAATATTGTAATACTTTGATTTTTTTGAGAAAATATTTACCTTCTGGAGTCTGTATTGGTTGGGCCTTTGTTACTTTTCCAGGCACGACTGTTCTTAAATCATGGTCAGTGTTGGCCTTCAGTATTTAAACAATATACAGAATCTTGGAGAGAGGCCAGAGGAGAGCAATGAAAATGACTGAAGGCTGAGAAATATTACCTCTGAGAAGAGCTTGAAGAAATTGGGGCTATTCGGCCTGGAAAATAGAAATTTGAGAGGTAGCATAACAGCTTCCAAATACCGGGAGGGATCCGGCAGAGTAGGCCCTGTGCCCCTGTTCTGTTTCCTGGAGACAAGGACAGGGCGTGACTGCAGCTAAGCAAATGGACGGGCACGCCAGGTGGATTTTACTGTCCTTGCTGCTTATCGTCTGTCCCCTTTCCACCTGGGATCTGTGGCGTCCAGAGGCCTGTGCTCGAGAGAATGCTGAGGGATAGGGCCAAGCCCCCTAGGAAGATTCGGAAGGTGGGACCAGGGAGTAGGGATTGACAGTCTGTGCTCAAAGGCCCTGAGTGTGGGGAGAGGATCATCCTGTGTTGCCTTGCATGGACCAAGATCCCAGTTTGTGCTGTAATTTTAAGGTGAGATCTAAACAAACTTTGCAGATAGCAATTAAACATACCTGCCCAGAGGAGGTGAACTAGGGAAGAGGATTTCACAAACAGAGTTTGAAGACTGAGTAACCGTCCAGACCATCTATCCTTTGTTTTCATGGTTTGGGTGCGTGGTTTCTAAGCCTGGCTCTGCCATTTTCTAGCTGTGTGGCCTTGCTCAAGGCACCTTAGCCTTTCTGTGCTTCTGTTTCCTCTAGTGGGATGAGGATTAAAAACAGTACCGACTTCCACAGGAGCACTGTGAGGATTGTTTGAATATGGGAAGTTTAGAACAGTGCCTGGCGTACAGTAAGCTCTTTATCAGGAGGGGTTTTGTTTTTTGTTTTGTTTTTAGTTTAGTTAAATAAGATGAGGAAAACTAGTGGCAGTCTCTCTTCAGGTTCTCCCATGAGTGTGAAACTGTTGCCAGGCAGCATGTGGCTTTTGGGAATTTGAGAAGCTGAGGGGGAACAACACACAAGGATTTAGTGAGATCATGCAAATGATATTTGGTGCATATGCTCCCCGCATCCTGTGTGCTAAGGACACTAAGAAAAAAAACAAAAAGCCACCATTTGCAAAGCTCCTACTGTGTGCCAAGGCCTGTGCCGGGCACTTTGTGCTTCTCTAATCCCTACACCTGTTCAGGGTAAGCTCTGTTAAGGGCAGTTCAATGAACTCTCATGCAGTGTTTATAATTCAGTGGTAGTGAGTTTTCTCAGTGCAAGTGGACACGCTAGGCCTTCAGGAGCCTACTGAAAGACTTAAAATGAGCACCATAGAAATGAATGTCTTTAATAAGACTCTACTTTCTCATTCATTCATTCCAGCAACAGGCCATATTTAATCTTTATCTCCAAAAGACAGAGATGAGACAGACAGAGACAGAATGGATGAATAACTCAGAGGTGCACCTTGCCAGTTGCACGGTAGTAAAGAGAGAAGGGAAAATTCTTTTCTGACTCCTTCAAATGATCCTCTTTTGACCTGAAGCATAATTTTGTCTGTATCATCTGAGTGTGTAATGACAGGCTTTATTAAGGTACTTGGGCTGATTTGATCTTGGAATCGATACAGGTGCCAGCAACCTCTTCCAAGCTTTCTTTGGGATCCTTAGTATTTTATAAAAAATATCTGCCTTTGTTCCATTTATTCCCGAAATTGAGCTGTTCCTGTCTGATTAAATGTGATGGGGAGTGCTTCCTCCCAGCAAGTAAATAAATAGTGATTTCACAATTTGTACTGTTGATTAATGGCTGCTCATGATGCAGATTAATAATATTTCAAATGGGCCTGGATAATTGGCATTTTCTCAGCTATTGATTATGTAGTTTGGGGGTTTGTACAGGAGTGGATAATCTTTACTAAAAATTCTTAATTATTTTTACATTGGAATGGGACTCCTGATTTCCTTTTTGGTGTCCATTGGTAACCCTCTCTGGGCTTCTTTTATTTAGATTCAGGTATTTTACCTTGAGTGGCAGCAAGACAAGTAAGATAGTGATTTGACCACGGTAGCATCAATCCCACAGTCAGTGGCGGGGCACCAGGCACAGTTCCACTGATCACAAGTTCTGTGAGAGTATGGCCTTGCCTTCAGGGAATGTCACACTCTACTGGGGATTTCAGTAATGCCCACAGTCATCAGAACACTATTACTATAGATCAGTGCTATGCCCTGGAACTTTCTGTGCTGATAGAAATGTTCTGCATCTATGCTGTAGAGCATATGAAAAGGTTAAGCACTTGAAATGTGTCTAGTACCACTGAGGAGCTGAATTTTAAATTTTATTTAATGTTAATGAATTTAAATTGAGCTAGCCACGTGTGGCTAGTGGCTACCATACTGGACAATGCAGCTGACGATATTCAAAAGGAGCAAAACTAACCCTGAAAGAATGCATTATAGATATAATAACTTTCCAGTTATTATAGAGGCTACATTAAGCTCTGACTCTGTGCCCGGCACCCATCTAGTGTGTCACACCTGTCCTTCCCAATAGGCATGCTATGAATGGCTTACAGGTGCACAGGTATTGATCCCTGCAGCCTTTGGGTTGGCCAGGTGGGGCTGGGGGCTGCTGAGGCCAGGGTCAACTGCAACTTCATCTATTTATAGTAATGTACCGTCATTTTCTGTGTGTGCCATGATGTGAAAAGGAGTTGGGAAGCACTGCTTTATACACATGATTTTATTGGATTCTCACCCCCACTCTATGAAATGATATTGTAAGTAACCACCTCCCTCCCCTGCAATTTTGCAGATAAGTAAACTGAGCCCTGGAGAGCTCAGGCAAGTTGCCAAAAGTCGTGTGGACAGGTTCAGAATTGCATACTGGCTGTGCGACTAACCCTGAGGGCAGAGCCCAAGCTCTTACCAGTATGCTATACCACCTCTCCGAGATTGGAATTTTTCAGTCCAATCTAGTTTTCATCTGCCTTCCACGTATGGGGAGTAGCACTCTCCTCAAGTTGTATGGTGGTAACAGTAACACGACAGCCACCTGTATGTTTAAAATGAGTGGGATTGTCAGCTATGAATATGCTTTGTAGTAAGTCAGCCTCGTGCTCAGTCTGAAAGCATGTTGGTGAAGTGGAAAGACCTCTCTAGATTAGGAGTCAGGAAGCTCACCAGTTAGCGAATGACCTTGGTTAAGGGACTTGGCCTCTTGGAGCCTTAGATGCCTCATCTGTAAAATGTGGTCAAGTGACACCCATCAGCCCCAGCTACCTAGGGTTCCATGATGGCAAGTGGTGGCACACGTACAAGCCCTTGGTAGACACTGTGGGGTCACATCTACTCAAGGCAAGTGTGAATCACTCTGTGGGCCAACAGAGGGTGAAGACAGTTCTTTGAAGCAAAGCCTCTTCCCTAATGCACAGCTATTTCTGCCATCCAACTTTGTGGTTTTCTTTTTTGAGATGTGAAAGTGATCCCTTGTTCTCTTTTAGCATTGTAGATTTGAAAGTGTGTGTTCTAGATTAAAGAGCCCCCAGTGTTAGCAACTGAACAATAATTAATGCAGTGATTATCCAATCAATCATTAATTGCTATAAATTAAGTGATATACAATTAATGTGATGCTTTATCACCAATAATTAGGGGAAAAATTGAACTCCTGGCAAAGAATCATAGCAAGATGGTATTTAAATCCTGTAGCCACCATGGTTTCCAGCCACAGAGCACTGAGCTGGGTCTAGTTAAGCAAATTTCAGACAAGATGACTAGGGGTATTGGAGCTTTAAAAAACAGAAAAAATGGGACAGTAGCCCAACTTAAAATGACAACATGATAATGCTTCAGAAATCACTAACTGATGTCCACATTTATATTTTTGTAAAATTTTGAATTAGAATTGTAGTTTGAGTGTTGTTTTTCTAGGGGAATGGCCTGAAGGGATTTCATTTTATTAATTTTTTTTAAATCCATGATGCTCACCTAATACAGAGCAATTAGTGCAGTGGAGCGTCCCTGATTTGAATCTATGGAAGACTGCTATTAAAGGAGGTATTAATGGGCTAGCGAGGTCTGGGCAACTGTTAGGGAAAAGTATGTTTATGGAATATGGTGCTGCCAGGCATGATTTCAATCAGATTTGACATGTTTAACATAAATGTATAGTATATGGCTCTTGCTGCGTATGAATAATTCCTACAGACCCACTACCTTTCTAATTATTGAGGTTGAAAAAAAGCAGGTCAGGCACATCCTGGTGGAAATCTATTACGAGCCCTCCCTTTATTCTCCCTGTTGTTTACAGCTTTGTGTAAACAGGGATGCCACTGTATGGGGAACTTAGTGCGTGAAATGTAATCTGTGACAGAGAAGTGAAAGGGGGAAAAAATGCTTTTAAAAAAAAAAAAAAAATTGAGTCCATAAAGACAAAAGAAGGTATGTGCTGAGAGGAAGCATTATGTGTTAGGAGAAGCACTGGGCTTTCCGTAGGCTGCGTGATCTTAGGTCTCTGGACCTCAGTTTCAAAATGTAAAAAATGGCACGTTGAACTCAGTGGGTTCTTGCAGTTCTGCAACTCCTTAAAAATAGAATTGGAGGAGGAACAGTTGTACAGTAGTGTAGAATCTTGGAGGATATTAATTTCTAAAGTCAGAATGCTGGTAACTTTGAAGGATTTCCCTAGTCTATGGCTAGTTGAGATAGCGTGGATCAGGAGCCTGGATAAAGAGCTCAGATAGGCCTCTTAGACTTTTTCCATGAAGGTCGGACAGTACCAAGTCCGCCTTTCTTGGTGGGACATCAGAGCATCACATTCTCTCACCTAGTCCTGTGTTACTGGGACCCATCCCATTGTGTTGTCAGAGCTTAGTGTGATGAGGACATCATGGAGAGATCCTTAGAGACTCACATGGGTAACTGTGAGTGGCTACCCATATCCCAGCCTTGTTGGCTGGAAACCAGGCCATTCACCACTGCCACACCTCTACAAAAATCAATTTGGCCTAATTCTGTGTCCTTCCAGTAGTTGGTTCCATTTCTTCACCTCACGCAAAGGTAGATTTGTCTTTGCAGTAGGGTGTGTTGGGGGGAATGCTGGGAGCCTGGCTGGTATGGCCACTTTGTGGTTCACATTCTTGCCAGCAGAAACTGTTTTTGGTTTTACGTTTTCACACACAGATTGGAATTGTGTGGCTATGTCAGCTTTTCCAGAGCCCACCTCTGCTCCCTACCCTCTTTTTTTTCCCAGGCCACTTTCAGTGGAACTTGGCTGCTTAAAGTCACTGCAGGCAGAATTCTGTCTCACAATTGAAAACAAACCATTTGAACTATTTTTATGTCGGGAAGCAAAAATAGATGTAGGGTGTGGTGTATATCTGGACTCGCCTGAATTCCAGTAATTCAAAGGTCTTGGCTTTGAGAACTTATATTGTAAGTCATAGGAGAGATGGGGACCACATCAGTTGAGCAAATATTTTGTGTGCAGATATCTAAGGCAGATAGAGGATATGCAAGAAAGTAAGGAGCTCACTTTCTAGATGGGACATCATATGTAATCACATAACTATGGTATAGTGTAATGAGAATTATCATCAAGGTATGGATAAAAGGCACTGAAAGTGCAGATTAAGGAGCAAATCATTTTTCATCGTTATAGAAATACCTTATAGATTTGCATATTATTCTTGCAAAGGGGCTGTGTTAATCTTCCGTGCTTTGTTTCAGTTTAGCTTTGTGCTGATGGGAAGTACCTCTGTTATTAGAATCATGATCATGATTTAAAAAAAAATACCGTGGTGCCTTTCTCATGGGATATCAGAGCACTTTCGTTAGGCTGTCACATTCTTCCTGGGTCCGACATTATTTTGCAGATAGAGAACTAAGACTCATGGATGGGGAACTCCTGGATGTCAGATTTGTGATCAAACCCCAATTTGCCTTTGAGGTCAGGGATACAGACCCCAGATTATAAAGCTAAAGAACACGTAACACGGTAGCTTTCTCTTATCATATGAAGATTGGAGAAGACTTGAAAATCCTGTCCTTCTCTAATTGTCAAACAGAATTATCAGCTCTTTACGGTCAGGGAGATGTGGCATTCATTCATATTTTTTTGCTTTTTAATATGACTTCATTTTTTTGGAGCTTACAAATTTTAAGTTTGCAAGAGAATTGAGAGGGAGGTACAGAGATTTCTTATTTATCCCCTGCCACCACACATGCATAACATTCCCCATATCAACATCACTCACCAGAATGGTACATTTTTTACCAAGGACAAACCTACATTGACACATCATCATCATCCACAGTCTACAGTTTCGCTTAAGGTTCACTCTTGGTATTGTACATTCTGTGGTTTTGACAAAAGTATTATGACATATATCTATCATAACATACAGAGTATTTTCACTGCCCTAAAAATCCTCTGTGCTCTGCCTATTCATCTTTCCCCATCTCCACCCCACATTCATTCATTTTTGTAATCCCCAGCACCTAGCAAATGCTTAATACTGTTTGAATGTTTCATTAACAGTTGGTAAAATAGCATGACCATAAACACTTTCAAGTTATTCTACTTTCTGCTTTTTAGACATGAAACCTTTGGGTTAGTAGGATTGTTCCATGTTGATGTATAGAAAAGGCAAATTTAGGGCGTCTGTGTTTGTCCTAAAAACCAGTCCTCTCCCCTCACTCTATGGTTGTATGGCCACACATGGACCCATATTGTTTCCCAGAGATGCTTCTAAAGATGAAAACCATAGCAATGGATGTTTGAGCTCTCACTGTGGCTAGACTCTGTGGTAGGCCTCATGTGTCTGCTCTCTCACCAGCCTCACAGGAACCCTGTGAGTAGATACTGTCATCCCACTGACAGATGAGGAAACTGAAAGCTTCAGTATAGTCAGGTGAAATGCTCGAGGTCACACAGCTGGGATCTGAACCAAGGTGTGGCCAGCACTGCAAACCGCTGTGCTTTGTTACTTAGCAGGGGGCACTGATGCCTGTCGGTAAAGAGAACTTGGCTGTAGGAAAACAACACATGGAAAACATGAGTTCCTGAGGAGTCCCTAAAGGTGCACTAGAGCCACGTCCCCACCCCTTCGTTCACATCATATGTCCTAGGCCTTTGGAGCGCTGGGAGCAGACTGAGCTTGGGGATCAGGGGAGACTGAGAAAACATTGATGCAGCTATGACTCAGTGCAGGGTTTCCCTTTCTCTGTACTGTATAGAATACCAAGAGGAGACATTTCCAGTCTTCTTGGTACTTTAAAGCTACAGGGGAAAGCGGAGACTCATTCTCATTTTCCAGCTTACAAGGGCCTGAGTGATGTTTTTCTTTCCCGGGTACAGATTCTCACACTCTTGTCAGACCTGGACTAGCAAAAAAAAAAAAAAAAAAAAAAAAACCTTTGGCGGGTCATTGGGAAAGTTGATTTGTAAGGGTACCGAGAAGTTAAGTTCAGAGCTCTTGGTGTCTGTCACCATGCTGGACCAAGATTTTATGTGTTTCTTTTCACAAGTTCAGTTTCATTCTTAAACTTTAGCGTCTTAGGAAGATAGGTTTGGAATGGAGAAAAAACTGGAAGAGTATTGTTATATTCTGATCTCTGGAAGTCTGTGCTGTATTGAGGCTCAGAGACCCTAACTAACCTAATTAATATTTGATTTGATGGGGACTGGATGAGCTTCTGTTAAATAACTTTCATCTGGTTGCACAATGACCCACATTGGCCCTTGTTTTGACCTACAATTTGTACCTCTGGACTTTCTCCTCTTTCACTTCAAGGGTCTCTAAGGTCCTTCCTGCTCTGGTTTTCTCCAAGTCCATGGTTGTCACAATCCTATAATTAAGCCAGAGGGCAGAGTGATAAGTGTGGATCCCACTGTATCCCCCAACGTGACCCTGGCCGCCCATCATCATAGACACTGTGACCACAGCTGCAGATGGCATCAGTGCACAGCTCAGGTGGCTCTGCCAGGGGGAGACAGGATACTTTGGGGGAACTGACCAGAGGCCAAAGGCAGGCAGGCTGACTTGATAGATCAAAGGTCGGAATCAGATCTTGGCTCTTTTTGTCCCCAGCTCCTGGCACAAACTGGGGTCATGATGGCAGCCTGATGTCTAGAAGTTATTAAATAGACTGACAGCTGATGTTGGTCTAAATGAGGTAGTGGCTGGTGGCTCTGTTTTGACTAGTGGTTCATTCACAAACCTGATACAGAGAGAGCAAGGTATCTTAACTGAATCGTGGGATCGTCTTTTGGGAGCTCAAATCAGTGTAGTTAAGCAGCCTTATGCATATTTCAATAAGGAATTAATGCAACAGATTGATGCCTCTGATGTAGGGCTTAGTACTATTTTCTCCTCAAAGATGCAGAGCAAGTAGCAGCAGCCACTGGTCAGCATGGGCCTGCCATTCCACCTCCAGGCTGCTTACTGGGAAAGCAGAGGCTCCACAGCATGGCGTGATCTCCCATTTCCAGATTGCTGACTTTTGCACACAGGGGCTAGTGTGGATCTTTGTATCCTTCCCAGGGCTGGGGTAAAGGGGGTCTTGAGCTGGTGTGGCCTGCAGGTGCCAAGACCAGGGAAGCCAGCACTGAAAAGATGCTTCCTCCTCCTTCTGCAAAGTGGAGAGCCCATAGGTATTTGCCGTCTTTTCACAGAGGTTCTCCAGGACATGTGGAAAAGAATGAGACTTCCATAAGCAAGGCAATCTTTCATTATTCTGGATTACACTGCTAACAGAACACGTGGAGGTTATTCCTTCTGAATTTCTGGATTTGAAAATGTGTCTGCATTTGTTTTAGAGTGGGAAGATTCCCTGAGGGACAGCCTTATTTAATCTTTCACCTTTGGCCTGAGGGGGAAAACATCTAGCTTTGAGACCAAGCCTGGCTTTCGTCCGTAAGTGTAGGTGATGAGAGTATCATGTCGCCCAGAGTCATTTGAAAGCGGCCTGGCAGATGCTCTCAGGCTTGCTGAGCCCCCACGTTTAATTCTAGTCCAACCACAGAATGCTTTGGCTCTCACAGTGGTTTCCAAAGTGTGGTCCCTGGACTGTCAATATCACCTGGGAACTCACTGGAAATGCAAATTCTCTGAATCAGACCTATTCTAGGGGGTGGGGCCTGTGATCTGAGTGTTACTAGTTCCTCTAGGAGATTTCTGACTCACGCTTCAGTTTGAGAATGTTGGGGCTATGATCTCGGTGACACGCATGAAGTTTTGAGACCTGTTTCTCCTTTAACCAGATGGCCAGTCCTGAGCGTCCGATGCATGAGAGAGGTTCTGAGCTTTCCACAAGACAGGAGGTGTGCCTAGAAGAGGCAGAAGTCTTGAGTCTTGGCAGATATGATCCCAGATAGCAGGATTGGGAGTGGGAGAGAGGTTTGGTCAGAGGGACAGGGTCACAGTGAAGAGTGTTCAAGAACCTAGAAATCTTTGTTTAAACACTGGTTAAAAAGTAACGCCTGGGTGAAGAGGGTAAGTGGACCTCTCTGCACTATTCTTGCAACTTCCTGTGAATCTATAATTATTTCCAAATAAAAAGCAAAATAATAAGACCACCACCATCACCTAAGAGCTTCTGGATTTTCAAAGTGCTGACCTGTTTAGTTCATCTTGGAGTTGGAGGAGAAAAATAATTAGCCATTCCCTAGTCCCAGTGACACTGATTGGTAGTATAACTCAAATTTTCTTCAAAATCCTTTATAGAAACAGGAAGATATGTCTGAGAGGTTGATGAGACCTGTATGTCTTGCTCTACCTACCTAGGCGTAGTCTTCTGCTTTTTTGGGTAAGTGGTTGTACTTCTCGAAAATGCTTTCTAGAGATGTACAGAAGCAGCATAGCTTGCAGTTACTGAGAATGGGACTGTATTTTGAAGAGACGGTTCTTAACCTTACTGGGCTGGACTTGAACACAGATTCCACACCTTTGGGCAGAGAAAGGAGAACCCCCAGCTTTGTTTTAGCCATGGTGTGAAGACCACCCCCACTGGGTGTACCAGTGCATGCCTTTGCTTCACACAAGTTCCCTGATTCCTCTTTGAAACATCTTTAAGTGCTTGGTTGGAGGTGGAATGAGACCATGCATGTTTAAAGACCAAGCTGGCAGCAAAGCAGATTCTGTAAAGGAAGTGTTGTTCTCTGCATTAGAGGAGGAAGAGAATTCAGGCAGATCTCTGACCACTTATCAACTGCAGTAGCTCCTCAGGAGATACGAGTACAAAATCCTAGCCTGTCCTCTGGGGAATGAATTGCAAGCAAATGTGAAGAACACCTCCACTTTCAACAACAGTTGAAGATCACACATCCGGAAGCACAGATTATCCTCTGAAAACACTGTATTTCTGCTGTTTAGAGGGAATATGAGGCCTATGAGAAGCTGAGGGAGAAGGGATATGGAAAGAGCATACTACACCTTGCATTTCATTATAATTATGAACTGAATGACCATTTTCAGATCTAGTGAAGCTGCTGTGTCTAGCATGCTGGGGTAGTTATCCCATAAGTATGTGAACTTTTTTCCCTAGTCAATGGAGATAGATAAAAGGTTGCTGTAAATTTCTAGTGTAGGTGGTAAGCTGGTTTACGGAACACAAGGCGATGAGAACCTCTGGCTTACGGAAAGTAGCATGAATTAATAATCATTTAATTGGCTCCTCCATTATGTTGCTGGTTTGGGAGATGGAAGTTTAGATGGAGGGGCTGTCAGTGGTACTTTAGCTAAGAGTCTGATGGTTGAGAAGTGGGCATGGTGGCTGCCTTTGGCCTCTCCACAAGGATTAAATGTGAGGCAGCATCCCAAGCCCTCAGTGGGCTCACCTTGGGGCCCCCAAAAGGAAGAGGATAAGCACTTTTGTGAATACCACCTCCAAGTGCCAATCCACCATGAAGAGAAGGAAATGCGGAAGAAACTTTCCAGCAACATGAACAGCTCACTGCATCTCAGAATCTCCCCAGGGGAGGTCTTTGGCCAAAGGGAGGCTAGCCTGCGGCACAGGATGTCCACCATGCCAACAGTGCCATTGGTGTGTTAAGTGATGAGAAGATGGATTTTGCTCATGAAACAGAAACTAATTCTACCAGTACTTTTGGTTTTCTTGGAGGGCAAGTCGATGTCTTGGCTAACAATTAGAGAAGGCCAAAAACTGGGTACCTTAAGGTTTCAGTGCTACTTCATTTACAATTTTTCTTCAGGTTCCTTTTTCGTGAGGCGGCAACTCTGTGCCTTACATGGCTTCAGAGTTGTACAGAGCAGGTTACTAGGTGAGAAATGAGGCATGTGTTGGCATTGAGTCCATTGGTGGGTCTATGGTGTTACAAATGCAACTCTTAAGTTTTCTGTCACCAAAATTTCAAAATTGGTTGTACTTCTCGAAAGTGCTTTCTAGAGATGTACAGAAGCAGCATAGCTTGCAGTTACTGAGAATGGAGTAACTCGGATTTTGATTCGTTAGAGTTGGAACTGGGTGAGAATTCATTCTAGGAAGAGTGGTTTTATCAGCTGAAGTTACAGGGGCTCTAGGGGCTCTGTTTCTACCATCCTTGGCCATGTTATAAGCCCCCTAAATTATACTATTCTTGCCTATTCTTTAAAGTAAGTCACTTTCTACCTGAAGCTTTACTAGGCTTGTTTTAATTACTCTGTGTGCTTACAACATAATAAAACCATTTCTTGAAAATTGCACAGAAAACTTGCATGAATTCAGTTGGCTCTCTTCCCTACTCCCTCTAATTAATATGACAAGAGAGATAACTTTTAAAATTATTGTATTTAAATAATTACTGGGAAATACTTACCAGATAAATATGTTAAAAGGCTATCTGGGAGCTGATGTCTCCGTGTATAAATGATTTTTCTTTTCTTAAGGAAGCCATGCATGGACTACTGTTTCCCTTTGAACTGAAATTCTTTTGCCTAGACTAGAGGAACTTAAGAGACTAAAACGGAAAGTCAGGAATTAGGTCTGCCTCTCAGTATTTGTTCTTGTCAGTTGTAGTGGCCAACCCATCACAGTTTAAGGGGAGATGGTGGCTTTTGGCTCAGAAAGCCAACTCTTAGGGGCCAGCCCAGTGGCGCAGCGGTTAAGTTCGCACGTTTGGCTTCAGCGGCCCAGGGTTTGCCGGTTCAGATCCCAGGTGTGGACCTATGTACCACTTGTCAAGCCATGCTGTGGTAGGCGTCCCACATAAAACAGAGGATTGATGGGCACGGATGTTAGCTCAGGGCCAGTATTCCTCAGCAAAAAGAGGAGGATTGGCAGTAGTTAGCTCAGGGCTAATCTTCCTCAAAAAAAAAAAAAAAGAAGGACAAGAGAAAGCCAACTCTGAATTTTCAGTACTCCATAACAAAGACATGCCAGTCCTTTTTGTGCCTCATCGGTGAGTTGGGTAGGGCAACCATAACTCCCAAGAAGTTGAGCAAGTGCGTTTTCACTCCTTAGAAAGTTTGTGTGGCAAGGAATCCACAGCTCACATCTTATCAGGTTATGGTAGGGTTTTGACCTAGCGTTTCATTGTCACAATATCCCATTTGCTAGCTTTGTAGTGTATGTAATCTATAGCACATGCACTCACATGATTCCTTGCCACATTTTTATCCCCTTTGAAGTGCCAGGAGCCCAGCATGTTGCCTATGGAGGATTCGTTGAGATTTAACACATATTTTCATATGACATAGCTGCCAAAATGAGAAAAATTGCTTAAACCAGCAAAGTAAAAAATACCACCTGATGTTTTGCACAGTATGGATCCAAATATCAACTTTTTCATGGGTAGTTGAATTTAAATGCTAAACTATTTAATTATAATACTAAAAATAATTTAACTACATGACAAACTTAGAAAATGGGAAAATGGTCCATGATGCCATCACCTAAATACAACAATCATTTTCTTCTAGTCTTTTTTTCTAATACCTATTTTTTACATAGCTGTATCATGGTATGATACACGTTTTCTTTCTTTTTTTCTGATTAACGTTCTCAAGGACTTTTCCATATTGCTTCATAGCTATCATTTTTAATGTCTTCTCATACCCAGTAGAGCAGCTGTACCATTATTTAACCATGCCATGTTGTAAGAGATCTAGATTGTTTCCAATTCATTTTGTCTTTATTATAAAAACCACTGCAGGTAGTAACCCTTCAAGTTGTTTGACTTTTTGTTGCCAGTATAAACCAAAGGTACCAGGCACTGTTTAAAGTCTCTGGAGCACATCTATTTCCATTTCACTACAGTGACATCATAGTGGCCTTAAAGTGACCAGTAATTGGTTTTTGAATAATATTTTCTAGACTGTGACATCTCTCCTAGAATTTAAGTTAAAGTTTAGAAAAGTCTTCAGAGCAGAAAACCACAGTACTTTCTCTCTTGGTATTCATACAGCCTCGTTTACTTACGCCTACAATGTATGCTAGTGATAGAATTGAAGTAGAAATTGATTTTGAGAATCTGGCCCCTGTGAAATTGTTCAGAGAGAAGCAGCTTGAGAAGACCTCGGTCTGTGGCCTGTGGTAGACTCTCACCCAGCATGCTGATGGAGAACTTTCACAACTGTTTGCCTGTCTACAGAGACTGGATGAAGGCTTCAGTACCATGTCTTGATAGGGATTGACAGTTTAATGTCTAAGGTCTGGCTAGGAGGGCGCCTGTCAGCCTAGTTAACTTAACTCTTGGGAGTAGTCCCCACATCACCCGGGGAAACACAATGGGATTGTAACTGGGTGTAACAGATTTAATAGAATCTGTTATAACAATGGCTTGGCTTTATCTTTAGAGAAGGGGCTAGTGAGCTGCAGGTGGCTAATGTCCTCTTCTAGATGGAACTCATCTAATAAAAATGCAGGGTGTCCAGGATAGAAGGGAGATGAACCCCAGAAGTTTTTTACACTGGTGGATGCAGTATTTCATATTATAGCAGGGCCGTTTTGTTACTGGAGAGAAAGAGGAATGAGTGAACGATTTTATTTTTTTAAATACTTTATAAGGACTCCTTAGCTCAAGCTCACAAAGGAAGCTTTAGAATTCCAGAGCAGTTTGAGAGTTTGAAAAAAAGGAAGGTAATAAAAGTTCCCCTCTCCATGCAAGAGGAAAGAATAGTAGCTTCTGAAACCAGAATTCTCACCTCTGCAACCTTGTCACATTTCATCATGTGTTCAGCATTGAAGGAAGAAGATGGACTCTTTGGTCCTATGAGGAAGCTAATGCCGCACTGGGTTACACTGTTTGCTTTTCAGCTCTGAGTGAGTGAGATGAGTTGGGTGGTCTCAGCCTCGGTGTTCATTCATTCACACTGCTGAGCAACTGCACAATTGATAATCACTCTAAAGGGGGGCAGCAGGCAGATTGAGGGCATTTACAAGGTAGTGTCATGGTCCTGTAAAAGCAAGTATTGTTTCAGGGCAGGCAGACTAACAAAAAGACGGGGGTGGGCGTTTGGAATAGAATCTGTATCTCGGTTTGCCTCTAGTGGAAGGAGGAACAGATAACAGCTCTTTCCTAACTCTGAGCCCTGAGCCTAATCTAATGCCTACAGGTTGGAGGTGGAAATGGGGAAGGTGAAGGGATGGCTAAACAGGTCAGCATCTGAAGTATCACCTAATGCCTCCTCTCACCCCATCTGTAGAATACATTTGCAGAGTTAATATATAGAAGATAAACAGTAAGCAAAAATGAAAAATGATGGAGAATAAAGAACCTTCTGGAGGCAGGGGAAACTTAAATCCCTGAAACAGTAATTAAAGACTGCTATTATGGGAGTGTTCAGGCAGGGGCCCATCACACTGTGAGGCCTAAAACCTGTGACACAAGGTTCCGCAAAATCAGGTCTGCAGGGGGCCAGGAGATGGGAAGTGGGCCATGGGGGAACTGGTCTAGGATGTTACAGCACCTAGTTAATCAGCAGCCAGTCCATCACATTAAATATCCAGCCGTCATGTATTACCTTTCAAGTGAAAATGAATAACTCCCATTAAGAGCAAAATGGGTTTGAAGTCGATCTGAGACAGATTAAAGTACTGTTATGAATGTGTGTGTTGGCAGGAGGAGGGGTCTATGTGTAATATGCTTGTCCTTGTACTTTTTAAATAATAGATGTCCTACAAACTTATGTAGACCAGGTTACCAAGATACTGGAGTTAAAGGTCACAAGATGTGCATTCTGGGAAGAGCATCAACTTCCTGGAATATTTCCTGCATTTAGCAATCTTTTTTTCAAAATAATTTTGTGGCCTTATGATTTTAATGAATAAAATTGATTCTCTAAAATTGTTTATTAAAGCACATGTCTATAATGACAGCCTCTTGGTATCCACGTCAGAGCAAATGTCAAAGCTGAGCATAAAATGGAAACACATGCTAGGTAACCAGACTGGGTGAGACAGAAAGCAGTGTGACCAAGGAGTAGAAATTAGGCTTTCTAAACCAGTGACCTCAATGCTGAGTCACACTATTTGTCAATGAGGACAGTTAGGTATATATTTTCTCACTACCATATTCAGGGTTTATTTTATTGCTTTTAGCAAAATTCTGAAAAATGCAATTCCACGTCCAAAACAAGAGGGCCAACCCTCAGGTACTGACCAGGTTTTGGAATGACCAAACCCAACCATATTGGGGTTTGTGTTTACACTGGAGGAGCCCTACTTATCCTGTTAACCCCTTAGCCCAGGTGTTTTCTCATCAAAATCTTCCAGATCCCTTTCCATGCTTCAGAGAACTCCTTCTACCAACACTTCCATACCCACTGTTTGCTACGAGTCTCCTGTGACTCTCCTCATTGGTGTTTTGTTTTTTTGGTGGAATGGTGAAGTGGGGATATGGAGGGCGTGGTTTGGGCAAGCACATAGGAAACTTTCCCTCTTACCACTCACTCTGAGTAAACTCTTGCATCTGGAGCATTGGTTAGATTATTACTTGGGTTTATGCCCTAAAACTTCCACTCTTCAGTTACTTCTTCCCCAAAAGCAAATTGCTGCAGCCAAACTTGATTTTTTCCCCCACGTATTTGTATGCAGGTATCTGCAAGCACTTCTCTCAGGTCACATTTCTCATGTCCCCTGTGTTGTGCCATGCTGTGATTCCAAGAGCTGGAACAGTAAAGCTGGGAGCACATGGTTTGTTACATCTATGAAGGCAGAGTATGTCTGGTCCTAAGGTTGACTATTGGTTGGTGAAGCAATTGGTGAAACCTTCCCACCCACCCTCAGCCCTACTGCTCCCCCATAAGCCAGCAGACTGTGTCTTGACTGGGGGAGGTCAGAATAGACTGAATTTAGCATAATCCAACTCAGAGCCTTTTAGTCCGTTTCTTTATCTTCTTTTCTTAGTGTTCAGTTGTTAAAGTAGTGACAGAAATTCATGGGGGAAAAAGAAACACTTGCTTCTTTTCCAACATGCTTGATAAGTCAGTCCGGAAGCTCATCCTTCTTGAATTTTGGAGTTTTAAGAAAATCCTGCGCTATAAATGACTGTTGATTTTCACCCAACACAAATCCTCTGGGAGCTGGCCTGGTCTGGCTGCTATATTGTATCTTCTGCTTTTTCTTCCAGCATCGTCCAGCCAAGCAGAGAAGGAGCTGACAGATTCTCCTGCAACCTCCAAACGCATCTCATTCCCAGGTAGCTCAGAGTCTCCTCTCTCTTCAAAGCGACCAAAAACATCTGAGGAGATCAAGCCGGAGCAGGTGAGGCCGGAAAGGGCTCTGCTGATGGTGGGGGCGTGTTTAAGACAGCGGTTGGGGAACGAAGTCTTGGGTGGGTGGGCTTGGGGCAGACACAGTTGCTGGTGGGAACTGAAGATTCAGCCAGAGGGGTGGGTGTGTTCCCCACAGATGTACCAGTGTCCCTACTGCAAGTACAGCAACGCCGACGTCAACCGGCTCCGGGTGCATGCCATGACGCAGCACTCAGTGCAGCCCATGCTTCGCTGCCCCCTGTGCCAGGACATGCTCAACAACAAGATCCACCTCCAGCTGCACCTCACCCACCTCCACAGCGTGGCACCAGACTGCGTGGAGAAGCTCATTATGACGGTAAGGCAGCCAGGAGCAGGACCCTGTGGCTCTTCTTCCCCCAGGGGTCAAAGGTGATGCAGTAACATGAACAAGACACTGTGTTGTGGTCAAGAAAGCCAGTGTAGAGTTGGAAATGTCAAAAATGGTCCTAGTTCTGTGACCTTTGTTCTACTATACCTGCCTTAGACTTGGCATGACCATGGTCTGATTGTGGCCCAAAGGGCTGAATACTTATGTTTGTCAACCTTCCCTTATCATTTCCTCCCCTCTCTCCCTGAGGGATGCAGAGGCCTAGATTAGCCAACCATGTATATGAAGAAATTATTATCCAGATTCTCCAAACCTTTATTGAACAAGTCATGTTGTAGGTTGCTCTTATATTCATTATGTCACATTTTATCCTCACAGCAACCCTATCTAAAAAAAAGAAATTTGAAATATTTACACTAACAATTGAGGAAACCAAGGCTCAGAGAAGTTAACTGACTTGATGCCACTTGTAAGTGGCAGAGTTGAGATTTGAACCCACATTTTCCAATTCTAGAAGTGTAGCCCTGTAACTGGGGAGTTTCTCAAGTGGACACTTACTCTTGAAACAGGAAAATGGTCAGTTGGATAACACGTTGATTCATGACTGAGGGCTTTGCATTTTAAACATGATGTTGCTCCACCTGCAGGTTTTGAAAGCATGGTTCTAAGTGGCCTCTGTAAACATGGCCAAGAAGGTTAGTATAAAGACTTAAATCTAATTATAACTTGAAAACTTTTCAAAATACTACAGGTGATCCTGATGTCCTACTTTCTGTCTGGTGGGGTTGTTGTGGAAGCCCTTCCTGATCACTAGAGGAACAACCACCAAAGAGAATTACTCTCACCTCTAACTTATGTCAACAGCGGAGTAATAAGAAGTTAATTTGATTGCCTTTTCGTGTGAAGATTCCCAGAGAGGTAGTCTGTTTGGAATTCCACGTTATAACATGCAGGTCACAGACATATAACCTCTGGGTATTTCCCCTTCCATTTGGTTCTGCAAAATTAAAGAATAATATTCTAAGTGCTGTTTAGTCATGAGGAAAGTAGACTTGATGATGCATCAGGAGAACTTCAGCAGCCAATGGGAAGCTCAGAGGTGCGCTAACATGAGTTTCACTTCAGAGATCTTTTAAGTAGAAACTCACTTTCCATGGTATTTTCAAGTAGATTGGTGAACATTGTTGAAAGATTCTCTGTCAGTAGAAAATTCCTTCTCTGGATGGGTGGGTTTCTGTGTTACAGTTTTCCTTGGCATTTTCACCAGCCTTGGAAATAACGAGGGGGATTTTCTCAGGCCTCCTCATACTTCCTATCACATCACTGATGGCCTGGAACCATGGGAGCCTGAAGGGAGGGAAGCATTTTCAATACTTAACTACATTTTTCTCTTGCTCATGTGATTATTTTTCCTATTTAATATAAATCTGGTCTAGGAAGTGTGAGGCTATAGTAGTGTGTATGACAGTACATTTCATTTATACATCCCTAGAGACTAGAGTGTAAATTATATTTCTGATATTCATTGTTTGTCATATTTTTATAACGGCAATAGTGAAGTACATTTCAAGTAGCAAGCCTGGTGGTCGTTATGAATCTTCTTCATTTTGCCAACAGTCTTCCAGGGCAGGATGTTACTGTTGTGTTTGCTTGGCTCCCAATCCCTAAGATATTTCTGGGTGTTACCGACCAGCTAGCACCTTCTCAAGCAGTGATTCTCAACCTCTTTGGAGACTCTGATAAAAACAATTCAGTAGTCCTACTGGGTTCTTCTGTGCACACTAAAGTCTGACAACCACTGTTAAGACCTCCATCCAGTATTCTGCATATATAAAATTGTGTGTACAATGCCAAGGAGCATAAGGATACCCTAAAATTCATCCATAGAACCAGGTTCATAAACCCTGTTCTGGAAGAATCTCTGACAACATAATTATGTAGGAGAAACATGCTCCCTAGAGGGACTGTGCTTGGCACCTTGTCCAGAAACCCCTGTGCACCTCATCTTTCCACAGCAGACAATGGAGATATTTTCTAGACATTTCTGAAAAACATGCAAATTGTGGGAAATGTGCTGATTATAGGCAGTCGATTTGCTAGTCATAAGAGAAAGTTAATGGATTCAGAAATAAAGTTGAAAGTTGTGGGAAATGTAATCATTTGCATTGAGCTAAATGAAGCATTTCCACCTTGATCCTTTCGGACTAAAGAAAAAGATGAGCAACCAACATTAGAGGGGCATTTGTGGCCATACTTCAGCGTGAACCCACAATCCTGCTTGAGGACTGGACTGCTGATCTTGGTCTCTCCCCTGATGAATCAGAACAGAGGCTGCTGTCCCTCCTCTGAAAAGTTTGGTATTAAAACAGAATTTGCAATCGTTATACCACCAAGTGATTATAATGAACCTGTGCTTAAAATCTTGCCCCTGTAGGGTATTTTACTGTAATTTTATTAGAAAATTGGCCATGGGAAAGTATTGGTTAGGTTTTCTGGCTGTATATCTGTTTGTTCCTGGCTAACTGGAGAAGGAAACTCTGAAAACAGCATAATGAGAAATGCCCCTCAAATCAGAGCTCCATTTTCTAAACCATATCATTAAGGAATGGCCAGTGTACAGTCATTCATCCTCCAAGAGGAGAAAGTTAGGTCTGCTTTGTCCCTGAGTGGCTAGAATGAATGGCACTGAGAGGAGTGAATCTTCTTCCTTGCAAATGACTCGACTGATTTAGCTGCCTTTGGTTGCAGAATAGGAAAAGCTGGCAAAATCCACCAAATAGACAATCCTGACAGACATGGGGTGTGTCCAGGCTATCTAAAGCTATAAATTCTAGTAAATATTTTTTGCTATCTGGATCCAAGTTCTCAGGATCTGGCTTGAATTGGGTTTCAGTCCCTCTAAAAGTAAATTCCACTCTGATAAATGGAAATAGATTACTTTCTACACAATGTCTTTCCGTTCAGTTGTAAATGGAGAGTGTTTTGAGGAGGCTTCATTTAATAATACCTTATCAGACAGCTTTCAGGAACCTGCAGTGTCTAATATGTCTGTTGCTATGGTAACAGCTGCTTGCTTATGCTCTGCATCTCATATCTGTGTCTTCCATGGGCCCCCTTCTTTTTACTGATGAAGGGGCTTGAAAAATACTCTCCACTGGGAACAATTGTAGCTCTGGCCCTCCACCATGGAAACTGCACCCACAGCACTTCATTCTGCTTGGCCTATTAGAAACAGCTCCAAAGGGTGTCTTTATACATGTCATATGAAAAAAGGAAATCTATAAAGCTTAAGGGCGATGAGACAAGTGCCCCTTCAGACCTGACTGAGCAGCCCGCCCCCCACGTCAGTTCCACAGAACTCTCACCTATTTGCAGAGAAGTTAGAGAATTCAAATTGGTGCTGGGGATGTAGGAGCTGCTGCTCTGTGACCTCATTTTCCCACTCTTTTGGGGAAGGAGGGTTTGAGGGTGTGGGGGACAGGTTTCTGGTCCCTAGATGAGAATGGGAAAGACCACTTACCATGCATTTCAGTAATCTTAAATTATTGTAATTGATCACTGTCCTTCTAAGTGACAGGACACAAACACTGGGATCCTGTAGCATTAATTTGGGGGAAATTGTTCCTCGATCACTTAAGAAAATATGGCCTTACAGTGGAAATGAGGATTGGCCCCTGAGCACCCAGGAACACCTTTTTCTCTAGCCCTTGTCTTCTCTCCCTTTCATAGTTCTTAATGATTCTGTAATTTTTTGTACCTGCACAGATTTCCCTTCTCTGCTCCTGGCCCTGCACTGCCTGCAGTTCTTTCTCTCTCTCTTTCCCATAGGAGCAATAGTTGGTCTCCTGTGATTTTTTTTGGTCAGTGTCTGTGTCTCTCCAGGCTTGCTGTGTGCCTGTTCTTCTGAGTTTCTGGGATAGCCAGCTAACCGTCTGGCTCCCCACACTCAGGCTCTCAGGTGGCCACTGGCCCTGGGGCTGTTGTACCCACCCAAGTACCAGCTCTCACTTTGTCTCCATCTCAGAGGAAGGTAATGAAAATAATCGGGCTTCATTAATTCCAAGCCCTGTGAGATGATAGCCATTTGGAGCCTGTTTGCCAATTAGATGGTCTAAATTAGAAGTGACCTTGGTATACTGCCACTGCTTGCCTCTCTGAGTCTAATGAAGCTTTTTCTCTCCGATTCATTCTCCTTCTCAGTTCTTTTCTCCCTCTCACTCCGTGTATGTGTGTGTGTGAGAGAGAGAGAGAGAAAATTGTTCATGTGTTTCCTGTCCTCCCACCCACCTCCTTTTTCAGTCTTTCTCATTCTTAGTTTTTAAAATCTGGTTCAGGGCTATGTTTGCTTCTGGCCCACATGAATGTTAACGTGGCCCTGCAATTTTTCCTCATGGGTTTTATGTTTGTTTGTTTGTTTGTTTAAATGGATAGACAACCACATAGAAGACATTTTCGAAAGGAACAAGAGAGAGAGAAACCAGGTCCTCTAAACTCCATGTTACAGTACCCAGTCTGGCACATTCGGTAGGTAATAAAGGAAGGAAAAAGGCCTGTGCTGCCAAGAAGTGCCCTGGTTTGCTGGCTGCAGAAGGGCAGAGTCCAGCTAGTGGGCTTCAGCAGCTGTCTAGGTACAGGAGAGGAAGTGAGCAACAGGGCTGTCACTGGAGAGGTCGGCTTTAGATCCACCACTAGCTAGAATGCTCAGCTCTGTGAGCACTTGGGTTTTAACTTCATGCATAAATGTTTTGAACAGAACCAACACGTCATTCACAAGGATGTAGAGACGGGCTGGGTCTGTGCTAGGAAGGCCTGTGTCTGAGGCATTCCTTCTTTTTTTCCCTCTGAGGTTCTTCATTCTGTTGGTTTTCACTGAAAAGTGAAGGATCTGAGGCTTCCTTGGAAGTCTAGTTTTTGGAAAATGTATACTTTCACTTGGAATACTGAGCCTTTCAGAAAGAAGGCGAGCAATGCCAAGGCTGTAGGGACGAGGGTCTCAGAGAAACAAAGTTCAGTACTTTTTCTAAGAAAATATCTTTGCTTTCCAGCATGTGAAACTTGTTGGTTACATTGATCTAACCTCAGACAAGGTGGCCTTGAGAGGGGAATTTGCATGAACAGTCCCATAAGAACTTAGCTTGGCTGCTCAGTGTTGTGTTGTATTTGGCCATTTCACATCTGTAACCTGGAGAAAGTAAGGATGGGGGAGAGGACTCCTTGTAATTCCAACTTCTTCTACCAAAAAATATACCTTGGGCCCCCCCCCCCCCCCCCCCCCCCCCCCCAGTCATAGTGGGAACCAGACCCACACTTAGCCCCTGGGTTTTGTAAGGTGTGTCCTTGGGGCTTCAGGGTCCATTCACCTCATAGAAACTTAAATCATGATCCAAAATAATGGTGAATTGAACAGGAAGTAGGAACTAGGTATTTATGAACCTATTACCTCGCCTAGTAGTTCAAGAGCAATTAACTTGAGTCTATGGATTTCCCTCTAGGGAGTCTGTGATTTCCCGAAATTATCTGTAGTAGTCTGTGTGTGAAGAAGTCTTGTTTTTCTAGGAGTCTGCAACTTTCATCAGATTTTCTAAAGAGTTTGTGATCTCTAAAAGGTTAATTCTGGATTGTGAGCTTGGGCACAAGGACTTCGTCTAGCTTCATCTCACAAGCATGCAGCACAGGGACCCTGTACAATGTTTAGTGAGTGATGGTCAAATGAATGGATGGACAGAGTATCACTTGATCCTTCCTTTTAAACAACTAAGTTGCTTTGGAATTGCTTAAACTTGAAGATTTTCAGCATCAGAGCAGAACTTCACATTTCTCTTGTTATCCATGAGACATATTTACTTGTTAGGAAGATATTTAGAACCACTGTTTGTTTTCAGACTTTCAGCACCCCAGCTCAGATGATGTTTTCTTCCTGCATTCCCATCAACTCTGCATACTTTGGGAGGAACACATGTGGTATCTAAAAGATCACCATGGAACTGCCCTTTGCATGGCTAAGGCCAATCTTGAGAGACCCAAATTCTGAAGAAGTAATGGCTCTAATCATTGAGTTTTCTTACTACAAAAACTTTGTTTTACTTCTGGTTAAAAGTACAATAGTCTGAGGTCTGCTCTATACGTTAATGAGTAGAGTATGGGGAGCATAATTTAACATACTCGACGTTTATGGGTGCACATGCAGATTACTAGAAGAATCCCTCTACATGGACAGTATAGTCAATGTAGAAAGTGTAGGTGTCTGGACTGATTGTGTGCCATCATCTGGCCAAATCTCCAACTTCCTGTTTGGCTTCTGAGTCTTGGATGGGGTAGGAGAGGAGGCGGAGGGAGGGAGGGCAGGGAGAGGAAGAGTGTGTGCGTGTGTGCGCGCGTCTTGTCTGTGAAGGGGAGCTGGTAGCGGGGTCCAGTTGTTTGAGGGGCTCTGAGGTTTGGGCACGTTTGGGATGGCTCTGGTTATACTGTAGCCAGGTTTTGTCCTCTCATACACCTACATGCTCCAGTGCTCCTAGCAAAAGGGAAGGTCTTTACAGAACTGTGCTCAGCACGGTTGAGTGACTGCCTTTCCCGCTGACTTTCAGCTGGCCATCAGAGACTGTGGCTGGGATAGTCTGAACCTTCCACAGTTTGGTAGCCAGATATGATTGGAAAAGAAGGGGGGTGCCAAGGTAAGTGTTGAAGGAACTCCACCTTCGGCTAACTCTCCTTTTCTTCAGGGAGCAGAACTCCTCAGTGAGCTGTTGGCAGGACTATATTTTTGGCTCTTTACGAAAAGCATGCGAACTTTGAGTGAAAAACTTTGGAAGCTGGTAGGTGACAGAGGAATGGACATAGGCACAGGAACATTATTGTCTGAGAGCTGACATGGCTGCCCTCAAGTAGGCTGTGCAGCAAGGCTTCCATTCTCAACCTCTCTGTTCAGACACATGTGCAGATAGACCCTACCAGAATTTCTAGATCCTTAGGATTCCCTTTAGAGATGTTCCTCTTTGCCTCCTGGGAATTTCTTGCCCATTAAAATTTAATATAACCTTTTTTTTTTTTTCTTCCCCAGGGGGAGGTTGGGTATACTATAGATAAGAAGATGCAGGTAGATAAAAGTAATTACTTAAACACATATGGGGCAAGACTTACAGGTTTGGAGGCCCAGATTAAGATGCAAAGGAGCATGTGAGGTTGATGATTATATTTCGGGGAGAGTTAATTGATGGAAGGTGAAGGCAGACAAAGAACCGCTGCTTACTGCCTTCTTGAATCCCAATCAGGAATTATGATTAAAGTCGCGGCGAGACAACAGAGGGCTGATGAATTGGTGTCTTTTTTTTTTCTTTTTTGCCGTCATTCACACTTGATTGACTTCAACCTTTCAAGTGCAAAAGTCTCTCTTTTCCATTATTATTCATAGCCATCTGAGTTTTTCTAATTAAAGTGTATGAAAACAATTACTGATCCGTCGTACTGAGTCTGTTAGAGGGGATGTCTGCCTTACTGTAATGCGCACAAAAAGCCCACAGTTTTCTATAATGATGTGCAGCTGAGGTGTTAGATAATTTTATTCTTTTTTACTCTGTAGGGCTTTTTTTTTTTATTTCTCATGATTCATTTTTCATAATTCCTAAAGATCCCAGGAAAGGACTGATCCTGCAGCTACAACCGAGAAAGGAGGTGGGGGGGAGTCTTTTTTCCTTTCCCTTTCTCCCCATCTTGCCCCCAACCTCATGCTCCCCCTTGGCTGAGGACTATAAATTAATCGGTGACCTTTCACTTCTTGGATTCCCGCTGGACTCCCTAACCACACTGGTCAGAAATGCTTTCTATTAAAAAGAAAATAGATGGAATGAGTTTGGCAATCTCTGCTCCATTCCTAACGATTCATCAACAGCTAGCCTTAACCAGCTGCCGACGAGCTTTGTGTGAGGTGCAGATGTCTGTGAGAGCAGGAATTCTGTGTCACACAACATTCACCTGCCATGCACCTGCTCTTCGTAAACACAGAACCCTTCTTCATAGTGCCTATTGCTTAATTTTTGCACCTGTTGGCATCTGGGTTGCTGAAATTGTCCTAATACCCGTAAATGTGTTGGGGAGTTACCTTTTTGGTATTTATGGGGACGGTTGTCTGGGTTTCCTTTAGGAGTTGACCCTATCACTGATGATTCTAGTGAACATGTCAGCAGCTATTTTCAGCAGGCCAGGATTTTCAAACAATTAAAAGTCAATAGAAATTTATTTAAAATATTTAATTTTGAATAGTAACCTAGGTGTTCCAATCTTCGCAATAGCAAGTGAAGATATTATTGTGATATTTGTGTTTGATGGGAAAATAATGCCACCAAGTGGGACTGGGCACCATGTAGAAAGGTTAGTGGTGATGGTAGTTTCTGTTCCTATAACCTCTAGGTCAGTTCGTTTCTCAGGCTGTCATCAAACAGAAGATGATTTCTGATTTCATTTGGGAGTGTCATCACCAACTACCTTTCCACCTTATAGCAGGCAAAGGGATGCTGCTTGTTTTTAAACGAAAAACCATTATCCTTACATTGGAATGTTGAGGACTGCTTATCACATTAACATAAGGCAAAGGGTAACTTGTTTGGACAAGATTCTGGCCAGATGGCTTAGAGAAATGTCTTGAGGATCTGACCTAAAGTTGTAGTTCTTTTGATCCAGGCTAATTCTGGAATCGCTCTATTAGGAAACAATAGCCCCGGTCAAGGTGGGGCTGCCCTGTTGTGGAAGGCTGTGCAGGGCACCCTCTGTGGCTGGGACACTAGCCAAATTCCCTCAGATGCTGTGTACCTCGGGCAGAGACTCCAGAAGAAATCCTGGTTTAAGTGAGTCATAAGAAATGCTCGTTTGCACTTGATCTCAGCTTGTAAAGGGTTATGAAATGTTGTTTCCTGGAAAGTCTGCCAACGTGTCTGCATGTCCTTAGCCTTCCCTTTGTTCTCCTCTCTTACCCTTTCCTTCGCTCTTATTCCCTCCTCTTTGTGCCTGAATACATTTTGAAAACAGTACTACAATGCTCCCTGCTTCAAGATTACAGTGTACTTTACTAGATATGATTTAATTAGGGCCCTTATTATGTTTTCAGCAGCTTAAGGTGGGCCTTTCAACTTATCTACCTAATTGGTTGCACAAGAAGTTTCACAGCCCATGACAAAACATTGTCAGTGATCAAAGTCAAAATTCTGCATAAAGGAAAAATATTAATAATAAGATTATTCTTCAAGTGTGCACTGCTAATTATGTCCAGAATGTAACCGTAGAAACACTTTTGACTGATGTGAGCTTTGTCTAATAAACATGAATCTTCAGTGAGCTATGAAAAGTGACACCTCCAGCTTTACACTGGTGAGGGCTAATTTTGCTTATTAAATAATTTTTACACATTTCCCTATTTTGTGTCTTTCCTCTCCATTTGACTCTCCTCATTTCTCTGCCTTTTGCTCTTCAGGTGACCACCCCTGAGATGGTGATGCCCAGTAGCATGTTCCTCCCAGCGGCTGTTCCAGATCGAGACGGGAACTCCAATTTGGAGGAGGCAGGAAAGCAGCCTGGTTAGTATTATTATCCTCAACCCCTGGAAGTGGAAACAGAAGGAAATCTCAGGCCAAAATTTTCACAGAGTGAGAGTGCCAAGAATCCTGGATAGTACTCCTTAGCTGAGTGTAACTGATCTAGAGATGAGGGGCTGGTTCTTGGCATGTATTTGTATACTATGTATATGGTTTAAAGTGAGAGAAAATCAGGTGAGAACCACTGGGATTTTGATGGACACATATCCCCTTAGACTATACACATCAGAGTGAATAATCAGCGACTCAGTCAGTAGACCCATGACTCACCATCCTAAGCTGTTAAACACTCCCATCTCCAGGGACTTAATTATTAGGGACTTGTGGAGCACGTGGGTGATTTCAGGCCACTGGATTGGTTGTCTTTCTAGAAGCTGCCTGTGCACAAAGTTCTTCTCTGAGTCTTCTGAGATTGCCTTAGGATGCAGTGTAGAGGTGCATTTGGAAAGAACATTGTTATAGACATGGATGCTGCATAGTATAGTAGTGGTGCCCCACGGTGGTTCCTAGCTAGATGGATCATTAGACCCCCATTTATGAGGCTCTTCTACATCTTTGACCTCTTGTCAGCTGCTGAGATTTAAGTTGGGAAGACTTCAGCCATACTACTGCCCTACCTCTTCCCTTGTGATTTTTCCATATTAGGCAGTGGACAGCTGACCTGAAAAAGGGTCAGAATGTTTATGGGTATGATGATCTCAATGTAGAAAAAAATTTTTGTTTATTTTAATAATTGGCCACTTGAATGTTCATTGAATAGAGAATGCTTCTTGAATAGAGATGACAGCCAAAAGTTACATTGTAACAAGAAATTAAATGGCTAAAAAATATATTTCAAAATTTCTTATATTACAATGGACAGCAGTTCTCATAAATTCCCCACAACTTAGGACAGCATTAATTTCACATATTCTGCAATTCAGATCCATGTAAAAAGGGAATCCAATCTAATAAGATCAATAACCTTCAAAACACTTCTTAAGAAATTGAGGATTCTGAGTCAACCAATTAAATATTGTTTAAAAGACAGATCCGTGATATGATACAGGCCTATTATCAGTTGAAACTTTTTGTATGTCCTTTTCTTCCTCTCTGTTCATGTGTGCCTGCTTATAATATGTACTCTGTTGCTGGCAGGTAGGGGTGGAGTTTGTGTTCAGGTTGGGTATTTCCTGCCTCATCAGAGTCTGTGTTTGTGAGACCTTGCAAGGTAGACAGCTCTGGGTGCCATCCTTGAAACAAAGCCTTCTTTATCATTGGGCTTGATGGGTTTTTTTTTTTTTTTTTTTACAGAAACCTCAGAGGATCTGGGAAAGAACATCTTGCCCTCTGTGAGCACAGAGCATGGTGGAGATTTAAAACCCTCTCCTGCTGACCCAGGCTCGGTGAGAGAAGACTCAGGCTTCCTATGCTGGAAGAAGGGGTGCAACCAGGTTTTCAAAACTTCTGCCACTCTTCAGACACATTTCAATGAGGTTCATGCCAAGAGGCCTCAGCTGCCTGTGTCAGATCGCCACGTGTACAAGTACCGCTGTAATCAGTGCAGCCTGGCTTTCAAGACCATTGAAAAGCTGCAGCTCCATTCTCAGTACCATGTGATCAGAGCTGCCACCATGTGCTGTCTTTGTCAGCGCAGTTTCCGAACTTTTCAGGCTCTGAAAAAACACCTTGAGACGAGCCACTTGGAGTTGAGTGAGGCCGATATCCAGCAGCTTTATGGTGGCCTTCTGGCCAATGGGGACCTCCTGGCAATGGGAGACCCCACCCTGGCCGAGGATCACACCATAATTGTTGAGGAAGACAAGGAGGAAGAGAGTGACTTGGAAGACAAACAGAGCCCAACAGGCAGTGACTCTGGGTCAGTACAAGAAGACTCAGGCTCAGAGCCAAAGAGAGCTCTACCTTTCAGAAAAGGCCCCAACTTCACCATGGAAAAATTTCTAGACCCTTCTCGCCCTTACAAGTGTACGGTCTGCAAGGAATCTTTCACTCAAAAGAACATCCTGCTAGTGCACTACAATTCTGTCTCCCACCTGCATAAGTTAAAGAGAGCCCTTCAAGAATCGGCAACTGGTCAGCCAGAACCCACCAGCAGCCCAGACAACAAACCGTTCAAGTGTAACACTTGTAACGTGGCTTACAGCCAGAGTTCCACTTTGGAGATCCACATGAGGTCTGTGCTGCATCAAACCAAGGCCCGGGCAGCCAAGCTGGAGGCTGCAAGTGGCAGTAGCAATGGGACTGGGAACAACAGCAGTGTCTCCCTGAGCAACTCCACCCCAAGTCCTGTGAGCACCAGTGGCAGTAATACCTTTACCACCACCAATCCAAGCAGTGCTGGCATCACTCCGAGCTCCAGCTTACTGAGCCAAATGTCCACCGAAAGTGTAGGGATACCGCCCCTGGGGAATCCCATCGGTGCCAATATTGCTTCCCCTTCAGAGCCCAAGGAGGCCAATCGGAAGAAGCTGGCAGATATGATTGCATCCAGGCAGCAACAGCAGCAGCAGCAACAGCAGCAGCAGCAACAACAAGCACAGACACTGGCCCAAGCCCAAGCTCAGGTTCAAGCTCACTTGCAGCAAGAGCTGCAGCAACAGGCTGCCCTGATCCAGTCTCAGCTATTTAACCCCACCCTCCTGCCTCACTTCCCCATGACCACTGAGACCCTGCTGCAACTGCAGCAGCAGCAGCATCTCCTGTTCCCCTTCTACATCCCCAGTGCTGAGTTCCAGCTCAACCCCGAAGTGAGCTTGCCAGTGACCAGTGGGGCACTGACACTGAGTGGGACAGGTCCAGGCCTGCTGGAAGATCTGAAGGCTCAGGTTCAGATCCCACAGCAGAGCCACCAGCAGATCCTGCAGCAGCAGCAGCAGCAACAACAACAACAAAGCCAGCTCTCTCTGTCCCAGAGTCACTCTGCCCTCCTGCAGCCAAGCCAGCACCCTGAGAAGAAAAACAAATTGGTCATCAAAGAAAAGGAAAAAGAAAGCCAGAGGGAGAAGGACAATGCTGAAGGAGGAGAGGGCAATGTGGGACCAAAGGAATCCCTGCCAGATGCCTTGAAGGCCAAAGAGAAGAAAGAGTTGGCACCAGGGGGTAGTTCTGAGCCTTCCATGCTTCCTCCACGTATCGCCTCGGATGCCAGAGGGAATGCCACCAAGGCCTTGTTGGAGAACTTTGGCTTTGAGCTGGTCATTCAGTACAACGAGAACAAACAGAAGGTGCAGAAGAAGAATGGGAAGACGGAACAGGGAGAGAATCTGGAAAAGCTCGAGTGTGATTCCTGTGGCAAGATGTTTTCCAACATCTTAATTTTAAAGAGTCATCAAGAGCACGTTCATCAAAATTACTTTCCTTTTAAACAGCTGGAGAGGTTTGCCAAACAGTACAGAGAGCACTATGATAAACTGTACCCACTGAGGCCCCAAACCCCAGAGCCACCACCACCTCCCCCTCCACCCCCACCACCCCCACTTCCTGCAGCACCGCCTCAGGCAACTTCCACCCCAGCCATCCCTGCATCAGCTCCACCCATCACTTCACCTACAATTGCACCGGCCCAGCCATCCGTTCCGCTCACGCAGCTCTCCATGCCCATGGAACTGCCCATCTTCTCACCGCTGATGATGCAGACAATGCCGCTGCAGACCTTGCCAGCTCAGCTGCCCCCTCAGCTCGGACCTGTGGAGCCTCTGCCTGCTGACCTGGCCCAGCTGTACCAGCATCAGCTCAATCCAAGCCTGCTCCAGCAGCAGAACAAGAGGCCTCGCACCAGGATCACGGATGACCAGCTCCGAGTCCTGAGGCAGTATTTTGACATTAACAACTCCCCCAGTGAAGAACAGATCAAAGAGATGGCGGACAAGTCTGGGTTGCCTCAGAAAGTGATCAAGCACTGGTTCAGAAACACTCTCTTCAAAGAGCGGCAGCGGAACAAGGACTCCCCTTACAACTTCAGCAATCCTCCTATCACCAGCCTAGAGGAGCTCAAGATTGACTCCCGGCCGCCTTCGCCGGAGCCTCAGAAGCAGGAGTACTGGGGAAGCAAGAGGTCTTCAAGAACAAGGTTTACTGACTACCAGCTGAGGGTTCTACAGGACTTCTTTGATGCCAATGCTTACCCAAAGGACGATGAATTTGAGCAACTGTCTAATTTACTGAACCTTCCAACCCGAGTCATAGTGGTGTGGTTTCAAAATGCCCGACAGAAGGCCAGGAAAAACTACGAGAATCAGGGAGAGGGCAAAGATGGAGAGCGGCGTGAACTTACAAATGATAGGTACATTCGAACGAGCAACCTGAACTACCAGTGCAAAAAATGCAACCTGGTGTTTCAGCGTATCTTTGATCTCATCAAGCACCAGAAAAAGCTGTGTTATAAGGATGAGGATGAGGAGGGGCAGGATGACAGCCAAAATGAGGATTCCATGGACGCAATGGAAATCCTGACGCCCACCAGCTCCTCCTGCAGTACCCCAATGCCCTCCCAGGCTTATAGCGCCCCAGCTCCATCAGCCAGTACAGCTTCTTCGGCTTTCTTGCAGCTTACAGCAGAGGCTGATGAACTGGCCACCTTCAGTTCAAAAATAGAGGCGAGTGATGAGAAACCAAAGCAAGCTGAACCTCCCAGTGCACAGCCAACCCAAACCCAAGAAAAGCAAGGACAACCAAAGGCAGAGCTGCAGCAGCAAGACCAGCCTGAGCAGAAGACAAACACAGCCCAGCAAAAGCTCCCACCACTGACTTCTGCGCCTTCATTACCACAGCCTCCTCCACAAGCGCCCCCACCTCAGTGTCCCTTACCCCAGTCAAGCCCCAGTCCTTCCCAGCTCTCCCACCTGCCCCTCAAGCCCCTCCACACGTCAACTCCTCAACAGTTGGCAAACCTACCTCCTCAGCTAATCCCCTACCAGTGTGACCAGTGTAAGTTGGCATTTCCATCATTTGAGCACTGGCAGGAGCATCAGCAGCTTCACTTCCTGAGTGCGCAGAACCAGTTTATCCACCCCCAGTTTTTGGACAGATCACTTGATATGCCTTTCATGCTGTTTGACCCTAGTAACCCACTCCTGGCAAGTCAGCTGCTCTCTGGGGCCATACCTCAAATTCCAGCAAGCTCGGCCACTTCTCCTTCAACTCCAACCTCCACGATGAACACTCTGAAGAGGAAGCTGGAGGAAAAGGCCAGTGCAAGCCCTGGTGAAAACGATAGCGGGACAGGAGGAGAAGAACCTCAGAGAGACAAGCGTTTGAGGACAACTATTACACCAGAACAGCTAGAAATTCTCTACCAAAAGTATCTATTGGACTCCAATCCCACCCGAAAGATGTTGGATCACATTGCACATGAGGTGGGCTTGAAGAAACGTGTGGTACAAGTCTGGTTTCAGAACACCCGAGCCCGGGAAAGGAAAGGACAGTTCCGGGCTGTGGGCCCAGCCCAGGCCCATAGGAGATGCCCTTTTTGCAGAGCACTCTTCAAAGCCAAGACTGCCCTCGAGGCTCATATCCGGTCCCGTCATTGGCATGAAGCCAAGAGAGCTGGCTACAACCTAACTCTGTCTGCAATGCTCTTAGACTGTGATGGGGGACTTCAGATGAAAGGAGATATTTTTGATGGAACTAGCTTTTCCCACCTACCCCCAAGCAGTAGTGATGGCCAAGGTGTTCCCCTCTCGCCAGTGAGTAAAACCATGGAGTTGTCTCCCAGAACTCTTCTTAGCCCTTCTTCCATCAAGGTGGAAGGGATTGAAGATTTCGAAAGCCCCTCCATGTCCTCAGTTAATCTCAACTTTGACCAAGCTAAGCTGGACAACGACGACTGTTCCTCTGTCAACACAGCCATCACAGATACCACTACTGGAGATGAGGGCAATGCAGATAACGACAGTGCGACGGGCATAGCAACGGAAACCAAATCCTCTTCTGCGCCCAGTGAAGGGTTGACCAAAGCGGCCATGATGGCAATGTCTGAGTATGAAGATCGATTGTCATCTGGTCTGGTCAGCCCAGCCCCAAGCTTTTACAGCAAGGAATATGACAATGAAGGTACAGTGGACTACAGTGAAACCTCAAGCCTTGCAGACCCCTGCTCCCCAAGTCCCGGTGCAAGTGGGTCAGCAGGCAAATCTGGAGACAGCGGGGATCGGCCTGGGCAGAAACGTTTTCGCACTCAAATGACCAATCTGCAGCTTAAGGTCCTCAAGTCATGCTTTAATGACTACAGGACACCCACCATGCTAGAGTGTGAGGTCCTGGGCAATGACATTGGACTGCCAAAGAGAGTTGTTCAGGTCTGGTTCCAGAATGCCCGGGCAAAAGAAAAGAAGTCCAAGCTAAGCATGGCCAAGCATTTTGGTATAAACCAAACAAGTTACGAGGGACCCAAAACAGAGTGCACTTTGTGTGGCATCAAGTACAGCGCTCGGCTGTCTGTACGTGACCATATCTTTTCCCAACAGCATATCTCCAAAGTTAAAGACACCATTGGAAGCCAGTTGGACAAGGAGAAAGAATACTTTGACCCAGCCACTGTACGTCAGTTGATGGCTCAACAAGAGTTGGACCGGATTAAAAAGGCCAATGAGGTCCTTGGACTGGCAGCTCAGCAGCAAGGGATGTTTGACAACGCCCCTCTTCAGGCTCTTAACCTTCCTACAGCATATCCCGCGCTCCAGGGCATTCCTCCCGTGTTGCTCCCTGGCCTCAACAGCCCCTCCTTGCCGGGCTTTACTCCATCCAACACAGGTGGGTTCTGTTCTAGGTGATTCTTTCAGCATTAAATAGCTGCCCAGTTAGCACTTGGTTCTGTGGCTACTACCCAAACCCTCTGAGTGTTGGGCACATAGATAAGAAGCTTCCCTTTCTAGTTTTCTAACAGCACCAAAACTTCAGGTCCCTTCTCTTGAGTCTCCCTGGACCTGTGGCGTACAAGGTTCTTTGACTTCCCAGTTCAGGAGTGGGACCTCCTGGTTGCAACAATCTCCTCTGAAACCATTCTCATGCCCTGTGTTCAATAGCACACCCAAGGTGTGTGCTTAAAGGGAAGAATTTGAGGGTCCTGGTATACTATATCCTGGGGTATCTTCAAGAAAGAAGTTTCCATCATAGACCGTTCTATTCAGTTCTTGTGGAAATGCCAATCCCGTCCATATTTCTGTTGTCAATATAAGACATTTGAATATCTTAGCTAATTCTGGATGGTGCCCTAGGGAAACTGATTCAAGAGAATTTAAATCGACTCTGCCCTCACCAGTGGTCCTCACCCCCTTTGTTAGAGAGCTACTCTAGCAGGAGAACTGTTATCAGGAGGAAGCACTCATGGTGGATCCTTACTCCTGGAGTTCCCTTCTAGTCAGAATAACAGTGGCTGTTATAGTTTCTAATGAGATTGCTTTTGTACTTGAATGCACTGACCAGGAATCTTGTATTGGGCAATGTGGTTCTGAATTTTGACATGTTTGTATTAGTCCTCCAGACAGACAAAAAATGTTAATGGTTATTTTTAGAGGTATTCAATCACCCCTCCATTTCCTTTTGCCCATTTCCCTTTCTTCCCTCCTTCCAAACCACTAAAGCAGAGTCATACACTTGGTGTTCTTATTTTTCCACTTAACAGGGAGTTTCGCAGTTCTTCCTGTGTACGTACCTCTCTTTTTCCTCTTCCTCTGTCCTCACCCTTCTTCTCTGGATCCAGCTGTCTTTCCTAAATTGGACCTTTACCTCCAGGGTCTTGTGGGACTTAGGCTCAAGTCAGCAAGTTCCCACCATAGGCTGCATTAACGAGTGCACATTCACCAAAGAAGAGCCCCTCAGAGTACCTCTTTGCCTTCAAAACATGGCTCTGTTCCCAGGGCTTGAAGCAGTTCTGCTGCTTCCCAGAGCAGTCCTGGTTTCTGGTTGAATGAAATCCAAGTTTTACAGTTTTGGCAGTGTTTTACAGAACATGAGGCTACCACATTCCTGGTCCAAATTTCTTATTCAAATAGAAGAACAAGAAAAGAAAGCATTAAGATGTAGAAGACGTTGCTTATATGTGTTGGCAAGTAATGGAGGCCAGCTAGACATAAGCCAAGAAAGCAGCTACGGAAAGTGGCTGGGCACTGAATTACCCTTGTTGCCCAAGCCCTTGGCAGAGGGGCTTGGGAAAGCCCAACATTTCATAAGAATGTGAAAAAATTAGAATCAGAATGTCTGATCTATTCCCCTTGTTTTACAGATGAGAAAACTGAGGCCCAGAGAGGTCAAGACCATTCAGCAAGCTAGGGTAGGAGCCAGAGCTCCCACCCAGGCCTCCGGGCTCCCAGTGCTATGTGCTCCTTCCACAGCACCCAATATGAGCCAGTCAGTCAACAGGTATATGTTTAGTGCTACTCAGGTTCTGACCACTTAGAGTGGACTCAAGATAGAAAGATATGCTGTTATTTAAGGCAGCCAGGTGTGTCCCAGTTACCACCACCTGACTGTACCACAGCTCATAGGAGCACTGGATCTGGAATGGGAGGGAAAGAACTTGTGTTTCATATGTCAGGCTCAATGGTAAGCTCTTTCCGTGTGACCCTTCATTTAATCCTTACAACTATCTGTTGTGGAAAGCTGAGGTTCCAAACAGTCAACTAATGGGCCCAAGGTCACACGGCAGACATGTGTCAGCCCCAATCCATATCACATCAGTCTGACCCCAGAGGTGTGTGACTGAGTCTCAGGGGGATGAAGTGCCTTGGTTGATTCTCATCTTACAGATGAGAAAACTGAGGCGACAGAATTATTGTGAGAATGTATTAAGCTATTGTATCAAACATGGCTAGTGCAGAGCTTGGTAAATAGCAGGAGTTCAGTAAACATTTCTTACAATTTGAATCTCTTATGTAGACTGTCAGTGCAAGATACAGAAAGTCAGTTTGAGGTCTTCTGGTCTGGATCTTTCTTCTGAAAGCCTGATGCCATAGGGATGGGGAAATCTCTAGATTTCCTTTCTTGCCCCACTGATCTTTCGCTCTGGCTCCAATCTAAAACTTGGTGCAGGTCCAATGCCTAGAGCTGAACAGAAAGAGCCATGTCCCAAGTTTAGAATTCATAATCTGTTCTGTCTCCACCTCATTTGTGCCGATTTAACCAACAAGGCTTTACTGAGTTCTACTGAGTTCTTCTGAGTCAGACACATATTCTCCTCTGGTCTCAGTCCCTTATGTGCGTTGAGGAAATTAGATGACTTAATCTCAGCGCTCCCTTTCTGCTGTTTTGGAAGAGTAAATTAATGATGCTATGCAGTGCTGAGGGAAGCATCCTCGTTGGCTATCCAAATATTAATGGATATTTTCCTGGGATTGGCAACTTGAGACAACCTTGTTCCCTTCATCTGAAATTTGAGGGTTTTTAAATAAGGTGTGATAAACACTGCACCGCTGTAGCCCAAAGTTAACATCTTTACCCAGGTCTAGGCTTCAGAGTAGTTTTTCTCATGAGGACAGTGTCCTGTTATAGAATGCCCTACCCCAGCTTTCTGGCAGACGGTGGTCCAGATGAAATTAGGGGCTGTAGGATTTTTTATTTGACGTTTTCGTGCCCTGTAAAATGAAAGGATGTACAGTATACTGTCTAGTTTCTTGGGTGTGGTGAATGTAAAGGTGATCCAAGGGCTGCTGCCTGTGAACTCTTCTCAACTCCTGTCTTTTCTCAGCATGTCATCATCTAGCACATCTGCCCCCTCAACAACGCTGTCCTTCCTCACCACCTTGCTAGTCTTAACGCACCTGCAGCTTGATGTACTAGCAGCAGTAACATCATCTTCCATCACCCTGGAACAAAAAACTCAAACCAGGAGATAGCTATGGGTCAGGGAGGATATTAGGCTCTGGGCTGGGTGGAGGCTTTACAGGAAGTGGTGGTTTAGGCCTGAGTGTGATTGAGGATGGGGCTGTACTCCATGTGGGCCTGGTCGTATGGTCAAAGACGTTTGCCGCCCATAAGCAGTAGTGCTTGGAGTAGGTTTCAGTGTCTTAGGAATTGGTAGTGCCAGCACGTTGGGCTGTTCCTTTTCTGACATGCTTTTCTCCTGTTCCGTGGCTGGTTTCTCAAGCATTTGCAGCCCCAGCCCTCCCATATAGCATTCAAACAGGGGCAAGAGGCTAAAATGCTCATTTCTTCAGCAGACTCCAAATCCTATTCCTAGCTAGATACCTGTTTCAATAGATTTGTTAAAGCAGATCAGCTGAGCCAAGGCAGTGGAACAGTTTTCCCTGAATGGACTATTTTTCGTTTCTTCCCATTCCTCCTCCTCTCTCTGCCCTCCTAACACTTCTGTTCAGCTGCATCACTGGAGGCCAGAAAGGCCCACGTGTAGAGCCTGTTATTTGATCACATGCTTCAGGGACCTGGCCAGGTTTCCTGCTTTTGCTCTCATCTCCTCTTGCCTCTCTCCTCTAGACAACTTCTGGTAGAACCTCTTGGCTGTACTATTTCTGTGGAGCTTTGATGAAGGCCTTTGGTTCAGATGGGTCCCAGCTGGAAACAGCTAGTTTGGGGGCCTCCAGACTACTTGCCTTGGGTGGAGTGAATGGTATCTGAGAGCACAGCAAAGAAAATATGAACTAGTGGGTGTCGCACATTGGGCGGGAAGGTGTTGGAAGTTGTTTAGCTGAAAGGGGAATTATGGGAGCTGACCCAGGACTGAGTCCTGATTAGAAAACAAGGCCATCCAACCCTGAGCCTGGTGGGATACCTCTGTTGAAAACGTAGTTTTGAGAGGTTGCTTCAAGTTTAAACCTTGAGATCTCAGACTTTGTGCCCGTGACACAGGTAAAGCGTCTTGAGCTTCAGCTCACCACCCCAGACTGACACATGATTTCTTTATCTGTCTCCATTCCTTTCAGCTTTAACGTCACCTAAACCGAACTTGATGGGTCTGCCCAGCACAACAGTTCCTTCCCCTGGCCTCCCCACATCTGGATTACCAAATAAACCATCCTCAGCATCGCTGAGCTCCCCGACCCCAGCACAAGCCACCATGGGGATGGCCCCTCAGCAACCCCCACAACCCCAGCAGCAGCAGCCACAGGTGCAGCCGCCGCCAGCAGCCCAGCCGCCACCTGCACCACAGCTCCCGCCACAACAGCAGCCACAGCAACGCAAGGACAAAGACAGTGAGAAGGTAAAGGAGAAGGAAAAGGCACACAAAGGGAAAGGGGAACCCCTGTCTGTCCCCAAGAAGGAGAAAGGAGAGGCCCCCACGGCCGCAGCCACGATCTCAGCCCCTCTGCCCACCATGGAGTATGCGGTGGACCCTGCACAGCTGCAGGCCCTGCAGGCAGCCTTGACTTCAGACCCCACAGCGTTGCTCACGAGCCAGTTCCTTCCTTACTTTGTACCAGGCTTCTCTCCTTATTATGCCCCCCAGATCCCTGGCGCCCTGCAGAGCGGGTACCTGCAGCCTATGTATGGCATGGAAGGCCTGTTCCCCTACAGCCCTGCGCTGTCACAGGCCCTGATGGGGCTTTCCCCGGGCTCCCTACTGCAGCAGTACCAGCAATACCAGCAGAGTCTGCAGGAGGCCATCCAGCAGCAGCAGCAGCGGCAACTACAACAGCAGCAGCAGCAGCAGCAAAAAGTGCAGCAGCAGCAGCCCAAAGCAAGCCAAACTCCAGTCCCCCAGGGGGCTGCTTCCCCAGACAAAGACCCTGCCAAAGAATCCCCCAAACCAGAAGAGCAGAAAAACGCACCCCGTGAGGTGTCCCCCCTCCTGCCGAAACCCCCCGAAGAGCCAGAAGCAGAAAGCAAAAGTGCAGACTCCCTCTACGACCCCTTCATTGTTCCAAAGGTGCAGTACAAGTTGGTCTGCCGCAAGTGCCAGGCGGGCTTCAGTGACGAGGAGGCGGCGAGGAGCCACCTGAAGTCCCTCTGCTTCTTCGGCCAGTCTGTGGTGAACCTGCAAGAGATGGTGCTTCACGTCCCCACGGGCGGCGGCGGCGGCAGCGGCGGCGGCAGTGGCGGCGGCGGTGGGAGTGGCGGCGGCTCGTACCACTGCCTGGCGTGCGAGAGCGCGCTGTGTGGGGAGGAAGCTCTGAGTCAACATCTCGAGTCGGCCTTGCACAAACACAGAACAATCACGAGAGCAGCAAGAAACGCCAAAGAGCACCCTAGTTTATTACCTCACTCTGCCTGCTTCCCCGATCCTAGCACCGCATCTACCTCGCAGTCTGCCGCTCACTCAAACGACAGCCCCCCTCCCCCGTTGGCCGCCGCCCCCTCCTCGTCCTCGTCCTCCGCTTCCCCCCACGCCTCCAGGAAGTCTTGGCCGCAAGTGGTCTCCAGGGCTTCAGCCGCGAAGCCCCCTTCTTTTCCTCCTCTCTCCTCATCTTCAACGGTTACCTCAAGTTCATGCAGCACCTCAGGGGTTCAGCCCTCGATGCCAACAGACGACTATTCGGAGGAGTCTGACACGGATCTCAGCCAAAAGTCCGACGGACCGGCGAGCCCGGTGGAGGGTCCCAAAGACCCCAGCTGCCCCAAGGACAGTGGTCTGACCAGTGTAGGAACGGACACCTTCAGATTGTAAGCTTTGAAGATGAACAATACAAACAAATGAATTTAAATAAAAAAAATTAATAACAAACCAATTTCAAAAATAGACTAACTGCAATTCCAAAGCTTCTAACCAAAAAAAAAAAAAAAGGAAAAAAAAAGAAAAAGCGTGGGTTGTTTTCCCATATACCTATCTATGCCGGTGATTTTACATTCTTGTCTTTTCTTTTTTCTTTTAATATATATTAAAAAAAACCTTAACCCTGTTACATTGTGTCCTTTTGAAGGTACTATTGGTCTGGGAAACAGAAGTCCACAGGGCCTCCCTAATGTCTTTGGAGCTTAAACCCCTTGTATATTTGCCCCTTTTCAATAAATGCCCCAAGTTGATAGCACAGAGGAGCCCGGCATGCACTGTATGGGAAAGCAGTCCACCTTGTTACAGTTTTAAATTTCTTGCTATCTTAGCATTCAGATACCAATGGCTTGCTAAAAGAAAAAAAGAAATGTAATGTCTTTTTATTCTCAGGTCAATCGCTCACACTTTTTTCTGTTTTCAGAATCATTGTTTTATATATATTATTTTTTCGGTTTGTTTTTGTTTTTGTTCCAGAAAAGATTTTTTGTTTTGTTAATTTAAAAACGGGCAGAAAGTATTCGAGAAAAACAATGTGAACTGCTTTAGCTTTCTGGGGATTTTAAGGATAGCTTTTCTGCTGAAGCCAATTTCAAGGGGAAAAGTTAAGCACTCCCACTTTCAGAAAAAAAAAAAACCCACACACAAAGAGTGTTGAGGACTTGTAGCTTAAAAAAAATAAGTTTTAAAAACTGACTTTCTGTATTTATGATAGATATGACCATTTTTGGTGTTGAGTAGATTGTTGCATTGGAAATGAACTGAAGCAGTATGGTAGATTTAAAAGGAAAAAAAAACCTTTTGTGTACATTTAGCTTTTTGTATGGTCCAGCTGACAGCTCCTCATTTGATGTTGTCTTGTTCATTCCTAGCAGATAGATTGCAATCCGTTGATTCGCCTAAGCTTTTCTCCCCCTTGTCCCTTAATTCCACTTTCTCTTTCCTTCTCCCACTTCCCATCCTATAATCTCCCACTTAAGGTAGCTGCCTTCATTTCTTAGAGGGTAGCTGCAGAATTATTTTATAAAACTAAAGAAAGAAATTCAAAGGGTCCTAGGGGTCATTAGGATCCTTAAAGATTATTTTTGGTTGGGGAGTTGAAACTTTTTAAAGGCATATAATTCTAGTTATCTATGTCTGTTAGCCTTGTGCATTTATTTTTAATTTATCCTTGGCTTTTCTTTTCACCTCTTCTTTTCCTCCTTTTCCTCCTTGTTCGGTAGATGCTTCAAATATTCTTTTCCTAAACTAAAGCATTTGTTTCGGTTTGTTTAATTGGGCTGTATGCTTTTCTTTTCTAAAAAAGTTTTTGGTTAGGGGTTTGGTGTTGGTTTTTGTTTTGTTTTCTTTCCTCTCTCAGAAAAAGAAATTTCATGCTTTAAATAAAATCCAAAGACACACCCTTTCACTGCTGATGCAGAAAAAAGGGAAAGGGTTCTTGTTACTTGAGAATTTGTTTCTGATTTAAACAAACAAGACTTAGTTTAATAAGAGAAAGAGTAAAACAAAAGATTCCCAGGTTGTTATGTGCTTCTTCTGCAAGCAGAGAGGCAACTGTTAATGACAATTCCATATACCAAAAGACACATTTTTTACTTCAAAGTTTTGTCCTTGTGTTAGGCAGTCTGAGCGGCAAGTGATCCAGAGTGCAGCCAACAAAGAAGCAGATAGCAATGTAAAGAGAGCAAAAAAGGAGCCGTATGTGAGGCACTTGTGTTTATGTTGATATCCGTATTCCTGTAACACACAACACAACGCAACATACACCCTTTCTCATCTTAAAGAACGGTCTGAACTTTGAAAGGAAAACTTTGTGCTGCTAAAACATAGATTTTGGAGACAAATAGATGCTTTGCTGTTTCACTTTCATAGCCAAACATCAACAGAAACAATCTCCCCTGCCCTGAAAGTGTGAAATCCTTCTTCCCTTCGTTCTCTTCCTTATGTTTCAAAAGGGAACTTTGAAGACTGTGAATGCAGGTTCCATTGGTCACCTTTCGGGCTTCTTTCCCCAGTGCTGAAGCCACTCATCGACTTTGCAAAAAGACTGGAGCATTCCAAGATCTGAAAATGGATTTCTTTTTTTCTTTTTTCTCTTTTTCTTTTTTAGCCGGGACTATTTTATTTTTATGAATTTGTTTTTAGTTTAATGAAAGAGTAGATCCTGAACTGTTGTACATATTTCTAACTAGGCTGATGCACAGTGCAAATTCCTTTTTTAATTTTTTTTTAAGTAGAAATACTAAAGAATACCATCTAACTATTCATACCAGTATCCAGTTGTAGCATAAGGTGTCAAAAATAAGTACGCAAAACATTTGCTGTTTTAACAAGCTATTTTCTTTTAACAAGAATTCTTATATTTCTCCCTGTGTTTGAGATGAACATTTTTAAATTTTAAAGTTGTACAGTTTTTTGTTTTCCATTATTTTATCTTGTTTGTAACTCTATGAAATATATATATATTTTTTTGCCATTTAACTGTTGTATGTTACTCCGTGTCTGTATCATATAGAAAAAAATTGGTTTGTTTTGTTTTGTTTTTGGTTCTCTATGTGATACCAATTAACAATTTAACACTAGTTTTATCTGTCAAATTCTGCTAGGTCTTTTCTGAAAACTTTGTTTTTAAAAATGATATTGCTTGGTAATAGTGCAATTTCTATCCCTTTCCCTCCCCCCTCAACTTTAAGTTCATTTCCTTGTAATTAATTTTGCCATCCCCTCCCCAATGGTTTTTTTCTTTTCTTTTTTTTGAGCTACTATGCCGTCCTCCCTCTGTGAGGCAGAGTGACTGTCAGTGTTTTGTTTTGCCATGCCTTGACCTGTGGGTGTGTTTGGCAACAGCAAGGTGGTTGGGTAGATTGTCTAAGCATGCTTCCCCCCACCAGTGTTCCTCAGAGGGGTTATGCGATTGTTTCAACCTGGAGTGGGTTGCACACTTAATGGTTTCCTCTACAACTCTACAGCCCACATAAATGTTCATTCAAAAAAGAAAAAATGGTTCTCAGCATTAACCCAGAAGTAGCAAAGCAGTCAGTGATTGTGAAAATTTGAGGTCAAACATGAGCTAGTTAGATGTTTGTGGGCTGACATCCACCATGGCTGTGACCCATATCATTTACAAAGCATGAATTCACTGCAGTGCTCAACTGTTTAGATTGGTCTCACTTGGAGAATTTACTCCTGTCTGCTGCATACTAGGTAGCTGAAAGGATATTTCAACTCACTTTTTAAAATAGTTCTTCACCTCCATTGACACTTCATATTTTGGTTTTTTTTTTTTTTTCAAATACTCCACAGTGTGGGTTGGTGCTAGACACCATTCAGTCAGAGCACCAAATAGACCCACAGAATGGGAGTTATTTCATCCATCCTTCCAAAAAGACACTTAAGAAGGAAACACACACACACACACACACACGGAAAAGTTTAATAAATCTAGGAAGCTTTTTTTTTTTAATTAAAACTATTTAAAGAGATGAATGTGGCCAAAGTTTTACACAATTGAAAATAAAGTAAAACAGACGGCATGTGTTTAAACCTGAGTTTATCAGGCATGGCAGGAAGTTGCAGGAGAGAGAGGCAGTGACCCAAGCCAGTGCACTTGATGTTCATGGACATATATTTTTTTTAAATAATAAATTAAATTAAAACATTTTAAATAGAAACATAAATTGAGTTGGTTGTTTGTTGGCGCTGAGATACTGCCCACTGTGAAACAAAGCTTTGACTATTTTTTTTTGTTTGTTTACTTTCTTCGGGAGGGAGGGGGGCAAGTTTGGGTAGGAAAGAAAGCATAAATGAACGTGACCCTGAGGTGAAGAGGTATATGAACAGCCTTTGCAATGTACAAAAAAATAAAAAATAAAAAACAAAAAAAAAATAGAGCAAGTGAAACCAAAAATGATGTTCTTGGTGTTTTTCTATAATGTAGTCTTGTTAGCTTTTTTGTTACTGTAACAATGCTGATCTCGAACTGTACCAAAATACATGGAGACTAACAAACAGAACCACATGGAACTTTCAAACTGAAAAGAAATTTGTCACAAAAACTTTGTTGTCATAGTTAAGTTGATTGTAGATGGTAATTGAATATACTCCTTTGAAAATATTTCATCAAGTATGTTTCCTGCTCATTGTGATACATTAAAAAAAAATATGAGCAAAAGCTCTTGTCTGTCACTAGATTTTGTGGCTGTGCATGTGTGAGAGAGAAGGAGCTTGATGACTGGTGAAGTGTAAATCTGAACAGCATCTTGAGGTTGCGTGAGCAAGGATACTCATTCCAAGGTACACAAGCTCTTTATTTCTAAGTGTCCTCGTTTTTCCCATCAACTGGCACTCACCAAAGTGCAGGAAGTTGTGGCCATGATGCTGACCAGCTTATTTCATTGAGAAGGGTAAGCCTGACAGCTCGGATGATAATTGACCCCTGAGAGCCCTAATTGCACCTATATTTTTAATTTAAATGTTTTTATAAGAATTTTAGACACTTGGCACAAAGAAGTTTGCTGATGGCCAGGAGAGAGGTAAGTTCAACTTCTCTGAAATGGGAATTAGATCCAGTGTTTGTGACAGAAGGATATGAAAGGTAAGTTGAATTAAGTGGGTGATTGACTACATTTACCTTTCCTAGCAAAGGACTTTTGTCAACCCCTGTTAGTGCAGAATTTGAGATAAGAATAGTCTGCAAAAATAGTAACAGCATTAGTAAGTCCTACATACAAGAGAGAATACTCAGTCCTCTTATCAAAAACCTTCCGTTACAGCAGAAAATGCCTGAAACTCATTAATAAAGAGTATTTCCCAGATTGGGCCCAAAGGCCTTCCATTCATCTCTAATTTATAGCCACAGCTGATAAATAATTTACAGAACTCTAGCAGCTGGGCTTGGATGGCATTGCAGGCTAGCTGTGTCCTTGCAAGGTCTGCAGCATCTGCCCCTGGCCAACAGGGGTCTTTTCTACCCCAGGAGTTAAGCTATAAAACCCTCTTCTATTGGCTTGGCCATTGTCAACCAAGTCTTTTTTTTCTTAGTTCCTGCAGCAGGCATTCAAGAAGAAGCAGTGACCCTATTAACTCAAAATTTCAATGAATTCTACAACTGACACAGGCATTACTAGTGCTCAGAAAGGAAAAGTTGGTTGTCCTGCCAGTGCTGGAAACTCTATGCCAAACAAGTGTCACCGTCCCTAATGAAACCCTGATCTTTCCCCGGGCATCATACCTTTCTTTTGGGTGTTCCTACAGAAGCACATGGCTTCTATCTTGGTATGTTTTCTTGGCACAGTTTCTTGACAGTTATGAAACTGATGTTTCTTCCAACCCCATGAAAGGTACAGTATGATAAAAACTGTTCAGACCCAAAGCCGTGTCTGCCTTTGTGAGCTATAATTATTTTAGGATCTGGCAGGATCACATTGAAACGTTTTAAATGGAACTAGTTTTGCAGAGAGGTTTTGCTGCCTCAGCTCTTTGGAGGAAGGTGACTACAATTCAAATTCTTCTAAAGATAAATTTTTAAGAAAATAAGACAAAAGCTTAGTGATGGTTGAGCCCTTTGTATCAGAAAATCTCTAAGCAGCTAAGTTACATTGAGAGGGTTGGATAAGGGACTCTGTTACTAGAAACGCTTTTTAAGGGAGAAGAAGTCTTCCAATCTGGCTTCAATATCATGCTCATGTGGATATTAATATCCTTGGAATTAATAGCTTTCCCCCCTGGAAAATGTGAAACGGCAACATCTTAAAATGGCCGATATGTGTTAGTCAGGTAGCTGTTTCTAATTTTGCTTTAAAGAAGTGTCTGTAGTGCCTAGCTCCTATTACAGACTAATGACCTTCCAAATATCACTTTTAACAAGTTTAGACTTTAAGTTACAAGAGCACAAAGCAGCGCAAGAGTCAAGTTGAAGGATGAGAAGTTTGCACCTGCTGCTCTGCTCTGCACCCTTAATTATATCAGGACAGATGTGCTTGCTCAGTCTCTGTACATTACTGCTGGCGGTGGATCTGCCAAGGCTCTGGCAAAACTTGCAAAGGAATTAGTGCTCTCAGGGCCATAAAGTAGAGGCAGCTTTCTATTTTTACTTCATAGCAAAGGTAGGTATTTCCTTTCCTTTCCTTTTGTTCCCTTCCCTTCCCTTTTCCCTTTCCTTTCCTTTTCTTCCTTTCCTTTCTTTCCTTCCTTCTCTTCCTTCCTTTCCTTTCTTTCCTTCCTTCCTTCCTTTCCCCCCCCCAACTAGAGGCATATGTTTTTAAGATGTCTTAGCCAGTTACTTTAGATTCCTCTCTATCTTCTTGAGTTTTTAAATTATAGTTGCAAAACTAAGTTTGTTCTTGATCCTTTGTGACTACTTCATTCTTATCCTATGTGGAACACAGAGACTATTTAACCCAACTTATGAATCCCTTATTAACAGGGGAATGAAAACTTTCAGATGAACTATTTTACTCTTGGGCCAAGATCCCTTGGCCTGAGAAATGAGTGCTAAGTAACAACTAAGAATAGCAAGAGAGAAAGGCATCAGTAGATATTCTCTGCCTCTGTGATACCAAAAGCTTCCTGTTGACACTCACTTTCCTTGCCTTCCTATCTCAATACACTACTCTTCCCTAAGCCCCACTATGCATTGCTGCTGTCTTTTAGAATTCCTTATAACACCTTATTTTTAATAACACCTTACTTTTGCATGAGACTTGACAATATTTTCTAAAATTACTGCTTGGTTGTTCCTCAAAATGATCTATAAGGTAAGCAAAGTGGGTGACATTTATCCCAGGCGTTCAGGATAGTAAGGTAACGAGTAAGGGGCGAATCATGTGTTTAGCCTTTGTCCAGGGCTCCTTCCCCCCACTATCTCCCGAGGGACACTAAAGAGCAGTTGAGAGTGTGGACTCAGGAGTCAGACAGGGTTCAAATTCTGACTCCACCACTGTGACCTTGATTGTGTTACATATTCCCACTGTAAAGTGAGGATAATGGGATCTACTTCATAGAGTTGCTGTGAAGATTACATAAGTTAAAATATGTAAAATGTTTTGAACACTACCTGGTACGTACTGAGTGCTAAATATCTGTTGCTACAATTATTGTCAGTATTAACTCTCCACTTTTTCACTGTAGGTCCCTTGGGATTGTGGCTTTCTGACTCTCTTTACTTTACAGAGCATCCCAGAACTGCAGTAGTATAAATCAGTCCTATCAAGCCTTTGCCATACGTTTATATCTGATGCTTTCCTGTCTGTACGTATCTCGGAGGATCCAGAGGTCCTTCAGGGAGCTTCTGCTCATGAGTCATACAGGAGTCTAGTGCAGGAGTTTACATTTCAGTCTTTCAATGCCTAACATCTAGTGATTAATTTGGTCAGAGGGAAGGATGACTTGTAGCTTGCCTTGTTTGCAAGACTAGACATATCCCTGCTTCACTGTGCCTTGATGAGAGAGCAGCTTAAATTTCTGCATTACAGAATAGAGAAAATGGAGTGGGTGGTAACAATTTGCCCACTGCCACTTCCTGTTTGAGCTGGTTCAGATACACAGGTTGGGAAGTGTAGCATCTAAAATGAGACTGTAAGAGTGAATGAATTGTACATGAAACAAAACTGAAGAGGAGTACACATGAAGGAGTGCAGCAAGAGGTCTTTCTACCCCAAAACACCGAGTTTTAAAAAATACTATTATTCCAGTAACCTGCAAAATAAACATCTGGAAGAGGTGTGGGGAAGAGTGAGTAAAAACTAAGTTAAACACAGAGAAAAGGTTCAAGTAGAGTGTTTCCATGATAGCCTCTGCATCTGAGAACTCATCGGTGACAAAGGCTTTAGAAGCCTCTGGCTTTGTGAACTTTCTCCATTTTTGATCAGAATCAAAGAGGGTATTAGAAACAAGGTTGCTGATGTGGATATGAGAGGGCTAGTAAAGGCTATGGAGGATGGCTGGTGGGTTATTTTTTCCTTTTCTCTGAGGATAATAACCTATAAATGTGGCTTTGGCCTATTGCCTATAGATAGGATATCATGATACAGTGTCTGCACTGGGTTTCTTTGTTATACGGGTCTAAATTTAACATTGAATACTTTTCAAAGTCTGATCTGTACTCAGCTGAATTTGTTTCTTTCAATACTGTAAAGATGTTGCTCTATTATTGCCTCATTTGAATTGTTTCCAATAAGAAATCTGCTGTCATCCTTATTTTTTAATGTATTTTTTTCTCTAGTTGTTTTTAAGATTTTTTTCTTTATCACTGGTTTTATCACATCATGTTTTGATTATGATGTGCCTTGGTGTAGTTTTATTTATGTTTCTTGTGCTTGGAGTTTGTTGAGCTTCTTGGATCTGTGGGGTATTACTTTTCATCAAAATTTCTTCAAATATATTTTTTCTCTTCCCTCCCCCAACCACAGGGACTCCATTTATATGTATTAGGCCATTTGAAGTTAACCCATAGCTTACTGATGCTCCGTTTTTATGGGTTTTTTAGGGGTTGGGGCGGTTACTCTTTTTTCTGTGTGTTTCATTTTTGGTAGTTTCCAGTGCTATGTTCTTCAAGGCCACTCATCTTTTCTTCTGATTTACAATTAATCCCATCCAGTGTATTTTTTCATATCAGACATTATAGTTTTTATCTCTAGAAGTTTGATTTGGGTCTTTTTTTATATCTTTCATATCTCTACTTAACTTTTGAACATATAAAAATACAGTTATGTTAATCACTTTAATGTCATCCTCTGCTAATCCTAACATCTATGTAAGTTCTGAGTCTGTTTCAGAAGATTGATTATTCTCCTCATTGTGAGTTGTGTTTTCCTGCCTCTTTGCATGTCTGGTAATCTTTGATTGGATGCTAGTCATTGTGAATTTCACCTTGTTAGGTTTTGGATATTTTTGTATTCCTATAAATTTCCAGTTTGTTCTGGGATGCACTTAAGTAACTTGGAAACAGTTTTATCCCTTTGGGTCTTGTTTTTAAGTTTTGTTGAGCCGGATCAGAATGCTATTTAGTCAAGAGCTAATTATTCCCTAGTACTGAGAACCCCTGTGAGACCCTTCTGAGAATTCTACTCAAATGTTCCACAAACTGTTCCCCACCCTGTGTGAGCATCAGGTGCTGTAGCCTCTTATCCTTTGGGCTGGTTCTTTCCCAGCCTCAAGTAGTTTCCTAACATGGATGCACTGGTCAGCAGTTTTCTGAATACCTGGGGACCTTGTGAAGATCTCCAGAGGTCTTTCTTCCCTGGTACTCTGTCCAGCAAATTCTAGCTGCTTTGCTCTCCCCAGACTCAGCTTTATCTCCTCAACTCAAGCAGTCTGCTGGGCTTTACCCAGAGTCCTCACCCTGTGCTGTGACCTGGAAACTCTCTCAAGGCAGTAATGTGGGATAATCATAGGGCTTACCTTGTTTGTTTCCCATCTCTCAGGGATCACTGTCCTTCATGGTATTATGTCCAGTGTCTAAAGAACTATTCTTTCATACATTTTGTCTTGTCTTTTTAGTTGTTTCAGCTGGGAAGGGTACATCTGGTCTCTATTACTCCATCTCCACTGGAAGCAGAAGGCAAATTTAGTTTTTAGATATATGCAGTAAGAGTCCTGCATAACTTTCTGAAGTGCTACCTACGTTTATGAAATTTCCCAAAAAGTTTCAATTAACATAGGAATCTGATTTCCCCAGCAGACTTCTCTGGACGTGATATGGTGCTAATTCACTCTTACAATCAAGGGTTGCAACTAATTCATCCTTTTGCTTAATCACAGTGATCAGAGGTGGAAGAAAGGTAGGTAAATGCATGAATTTTTCTAGCCAGTTTTTCCCTTGCCATAATGCCACATAGAGTAGAAAAACCATTTCTTAGGTTTTAAAGTTATAAGTCAGCCTATGGAAACAGAGGTATGACTGATGGTAAAACACTATTTTAGCTCTTCCCTTTAGACTATAAAGGTTATCGTTATTCATAAAGTTATTCAAGTCTTACCAAAAAAACACTTCATTTCAATGTCTTCCTTCACACAGCTCATTTTTCAGGCTAACTAAATGTGGCTCAAGGAAATCCATTAGTTTGGAAGTGTGGCTCTCACTCTGAGATGAAGTCATTGCACTGAGTTATATACAGAGGAATGATAAAAATGAGGCCCCAGCAGACACTAGTCATTCTTCCTAAACTCAAATTATGGTTTTTGTTTGTATGTTTGTTATTTTGTCAAAAATTTGTTCCTACTTAAATTGGGCATATTAATACATCCAAGATAAGTGAAATTCTTAAAGTGTTAACTCATTACCTGCTTTCAAAACTCTCAAGATTTGCTCCAGAGGACTTTTCCGACTATGCTTATCTGCAGATAATCTGCTCCACTGAAACCAGTCTCCTTCCAAACACAACCTGTACTTTGCCCCTCTACATTTAAAGTCTTCACTAATGTCATTTACTCCATGACATCTCATCACGTCTGCCTAGTCCCTTTTCTGACCCCTTATGGCAGCACATGTAATGCCTTGCTTGGCAGTGATTCGCGTATGTGTCCTATCCTTAGATAGCCTGCTACCCTATATTTACATTTAATGTTTGAATGATTGAGTAAATTAATTAAGGAATGAATGAGGGAAAGGATATTCACCCTCATCTTTATGCTTTTTATGGGAGGAGAGGTCTTAAATTGGTTATTGAATACAAACAGAATTATATAAAATTAGGGTAGAACACTTTAAAATTTTTGCAGTCCCCAAACCTTCTGTAAAGTAAAGGGAGAGAGATACTTTTCAGCAAATAGTAATGGAGAATAGAAATCAATGAAAAAATTAAACTGGAGAGGATAAAAACCATACTAGGCAAATGTTTTCTTTTTAGGAGAGAAAATAATTACAATAAACAGTCTAGGAATTTAGAAGTACCAGTTGAAACCCTTTGTAGCTGTCCCCAAATTGAAGGGTGGTATTACATAGTTATTTAAAGGGAGTTACATGGTTATGTTTTTCTAATCAAACTGCAGATGTTTGTAGAATATTTGAAAGCTAGGCCTCACCCCAAACCTAGAAAGAACATCAGAACATAATTATCTAATTCTCTATTAGGGCTATAAAGTCTGAAATTTGTCTTCAGTTTTTACTAGCTGTTTTCTTTGGTTGGCTCATTAGAAAAAAAGATACATGGAATATTTTTATGATTTTCTGTCTGTAAAAATCTCACACCAATAAAGATTTTTCCATATGTCATGTATAAATGCAATAGAAATAAGTTGAGAACAGAAAAAAGACATGCAGACTTCTAGAGCTTCATTTAATGGGTCTGACCTTTAGGGCATCCCCTCTTAACTTTAAAACATTTTTTGCTATCAAAGAGCTATAGAAGTACCCTGAGAAAAGCAGCATGCTCAGAATGTTTCATGGGTAACTTTTACCAAGCCTTTAAGGCCAGTGCAGCAGCAACTGCAAAGCCACTAGAGAGGGATAGGAGAATATAAAAAGAGATGTAAGGGGGAAAAACTTCCACTTAAGTTAAGCCCCAAAATTAACATTCCAAACCATATGAAAAAAATTTACCAAGATAATCAACAACTTAAAAATCAAGAGATGGATTTACTTAAAATCTAAAGGCTTATGATCCGTTAACAACTACTAATTATGACACACAAGCAGACAAGTGTGACTGAAGAAAATAATCAAATAAAAAATCCTACATATGAAAAACATAGTAATTGAATTAAATAATAAATGATAATCAGAGATAATGATATGGCCATTTTCCAGAATGGAAAAATACTTTTCAGATTGAAAGTATACATGACATATCAAGAAGGATAAATGAAATAAGTCCACACTGAATTTATAGGTAATCTATAAGCTATTTTTCTCCTCAATGACTTTAAGATTTTCCCTTTACATTTAATATCTGGCAAAGATAGAACAAGTAGACTGTAAGCAAATTTTTTATCACCAAGAACAGATATAGGAGACAATGAAATAACAGCCACAAGATACTGAGAGAAACAAACTAACCATGTTGGTTTCTATATCCAGCTAAACTATCATTCAAGAAGGAAGATAGGAGCAGTCCAGTGGTGCAGCAGTTAAGTGTGCACATTCCACTTTGGCAACCTGGGGTTCACTGGTTCGGATCCCAGGTGCAGACATGGCACCAAGCCATGCTGTGGCAGGCGTCCCACATATAAAGTAGAGGAAGATGGGCACGGATGTTAGCTCAGGGCCAGTCTTCCTCAGCAAAAAGAGGAGGATTGGCAGATGTTAGTTCAGGGCTGAGCTTCCTCAAAAAAAAAAGTGAAGATAAAGAAATTCTGGGAAAATTTTAATAGAAGCCAACTTTTTTTTTTTTTTAAAGATTTTATTTTTTCCTTTTTCTCCCCAAAGCCCCCGGTACATAGTTGTATATTCTTCGTTGTGGGTTCTTCTAGTTGTGGTATGTGGGACGCTGCCTCAGCGTGGCCTGATGAGCAGTGCCATGTCCGCGCCCAGGATTCGCACCAACGAAACACTGGGCCGCCTGCAGCGGAGCGCGCGAACCCAACCACTCGGCCACAGGGCCAACCCCAATAGAAGCCAACTTTTTAAATCTCTTGTAATTGCCCTATGAAAACAGAATGACTAGAATAACAAAATCAAAATCCACAAACAAGATCTACAAAAAAACCCTAAGTGATATCTTCACAAACCCCAAAATATGAGTAGAAAAGGACACACCATCAAAGCTATATGCCCTGCATGGCATCAACAAGTATCTGATAGAGGTATCAGATGAGGTTGAGAACAGGGAAACCCTAAAATAGCCAATAGGTAATCATGAAAATAGCTGAAACTAGGAGAGGTTTTGCATGCCCTAATTAGGTGGTCAGGGAGCTAGGGAGCTGGAGAGTAAGGCAAGGTAAGATCTGAAAGGGCTGGAATTAAAGTTCCCTTTTAGGACAAAGTGCCACAATGAGAAGAAATTGCAGTCAAGAGAATTCAAATTGAGCAAGATAGGGATAATAGGGAGGGTAAGGGGAGAGGAAGAGAAAGAAAGCATGTGAGAAGAGGGCTAGTGTGAGTGAGCAAGAGCACTGACTTAAAATTGAGGGAGGGGAACAGATTTAAGAATTCCCAGAGTATAAGACCATATTTTTGAAGACTTCATGAAAATAACATAAGAGGATCACTAAAGCCAGGATGCTAAAAAAGTTATCACAACTCATCCACTCCTCCTAAAAGTTAAAGAAAACTAATTTCACACAAGAATGATCAACAGAAAAGGATCATGACTGAACCCCATAGAAAGTTATAAGAAAAAAATAATAGGGGCCGGCCCCGTGGCCGAGTGGTTAAGTTCACAAGCTCCACTTCAGTGGCCCAGGGTTTTGCCAGTTCAGATCCTGGGTGTGGACCTAGTACCGCTCATCAAGCCATGCTGAGAGGGCTTCCCACATAGCAGAACCAGAAAGACCTACAACTGGAATATATGACTATGTACTGGGGGGCTTTGGGGAGAAGGAAAAAAAAGATTGGCAACAGATGTCAGCTCAGGTCAAATAAACAGATCTGTTTATCAATTAAATTACAAGGAGAGTGAAAGAGTTGGAAGGAAAAAAAAAATCTGTGCATTAAAAAATACCTAAAAACCATATTTAAAACACAATGGCAAAGTGGATTTACTTGTGTTGATTCAAGTTATAATTTGTTTAAAAGTTATGACATTTGAGTCAAAGATTTGATCATTACTAAGAATTTCATAATATTAAGAACTCACCATTAAGGGAGCTAACATCTGTTGCCAGTCTTCCTCTTTTTTTTTCTTCTCCCCTAAAGCTCCAGTACATAGTTGTATATTCTAGTTCTGAGTCCTTCTAGTTCTTCTATGTGAGTCTCTCCCACAGCATGGCTACTGACAGATGAGTGGTGTGGTTCTGCGCCCAGGAACCGAACCTAAGCTGCCAAAGTGGAGTATGCTGAACTTTTAACCACTAGGCCGTCAGGGCTGCCTCTTAAAGTTCTTATATTGTCCATGAAGCAGGTAGGAATACTGGTTGCCATTAGGCTTTTACATGTTAAGAATGATGGTTTTAATTTTTTTACATTTTATGCATTTGTATTCAATAGTCAAAATTACAGCACAGGATGAGCTGAATGTTCAATCAGTTCAGTAAATGGTCTATAAATTGAGGAGGGATTCTTGCCATACAGGAGAAATGAACATTCAGAAAAAAAGACAAACATTTATGTTTTTAATTTTCAAAATTTCATTAGCAAAATAAAATATATATACCAGCCAAACCTCAAAATCTATTGCCTTTAAAAAAAAAAAAAAGTCCTTGAGTACTAAAGATGCATTTTTAAGTCAGATCTACTGAGGTATAATCTACATACAGTAAAAATCATCCTTTTTACGTATACAGTTTTATGAGTTTTGACAAATGTATAACCACCACCAAAATCAATATATAGGATATTTCCATTACCCCCAAAAAGCTTCTTCCTTTATTGTCAGTCCTCTCCCAATCCCTAGCCCAGGCACCACTGATCTGTTTCTTTCTCTATAGCTTTGCCTTTTATAGAATATAATATAAACAATTATACAGCATGTAGCCTTTTGTGTCTGGCTTCCTTCACTAAGCATAAGGCTTTCGAGATCCATCCATATTGTTACATGCATCAGCAGTTCCTTTTTATTATGGAATAGTGTTCCATTGTGTGGCTATACTGGGATTTAGTTACCCATTCATCAGTTGGTGGATATTTGGGTTGTTTCCAATTTTGACAATTTTCAATAAAGCTGCTATAAACATTCATGTACAGATCTTTGTGTGGACATATATTTCCTTTTCTCTTGAGTAAATAGCTAGGTATGGCATTCCTTAGTCATATGGCAAACGTAATATATAACTCTATAAGAAGATGCCTGTGGTGGACAGACTCTAAGATGACCCCTAATTATCCCACCCTCCTGGTATTTATGCTCTTGTGTAATACCCTTCCCCTGAGTGTGGGTGGGACCTGCTTCTAAGCAATAAAATACAGCAAAGGTGGTAGGATGTCACTTACATGATTATGTTACATAAAATTGTAACTTTCATCTTGCTAGTAGACTTTATTTATTGTCTTCCTTCTTTGTTCTGATGAAGTAAGCTGCCATATGGAATGGTCCACATTGGCAAGAAACTGAGTGCAACCAACAGCCAACAATGAATTGAGGCTCTCAATCTGACAGCTGCAAGGAACTGAATCCTGCCAACAACCACATAAGCCTGAAAGTAGATCCTTCCCCATTTGAGCCTCAGATGAGACTCCAAACAGGACTGACCCCTTTATTGCAGCCTTGTTAGAGACCCTGAACAGAGGACCAAAGCTAAGCTCTGCCCAGAATCTTGACTCATAGAAACTGAGATAATACATGTGTGTTGTTTTAAACTGCTAAATGTGTATAATTTGTTATGCTGCAATTGATAACTAATACAGCCTATTTTCTAAAATTATTGTACCATTTTGTATCCCTACTAGCAATACATGAGTGTTCCAGCTGCTTTGCACATCCACCAGTACTTGGTAGTGTCAGTTTTTGTAAATTATAACCATTCTAAAAGGTAAGTACTGGTATCTCATGATTTTGTGTTTCCCTTATGACTAATAACTTGGACTATCTATTAATGTGTGTATTTGCCATCCATCTCTTTATTTTCTTAATACTGTATTTTGAAGATCCAAGCTTTAAATTTCAAGTTAAAGTTGTTGATTTTTCTTCTTAGTATACATACACTTTTTGTGACTTAGCCAAGAAATCTGTACTAATCTAAAGTCACAAAGACTTTCTCCTATCTTTTCTTCTAGAAGTCTTATAATTTTAGCTTTTCCATTTAAGTCTATGATTCATTCTGAGTTTTTTTTGTATAAAATATGAAACATGGGTTGGGGTTTAGTTTTTTCCCATATAGATGTCCAATTGTTCCAGAACCATTTGTTGGAAAGACTATCATTCCTCCATTGAATTACCTTGGCATCTTTGTTGAAAATCAATTGACCGTATATGTGTGGCACTATTTCTGGACTCTCTGTTATGTACCATTGATCTCTATATCTATCCAAATCAGCACCACATTGTCTTGATTACTGTAGCTTCACAGTAAGTCTTGAGATCAGGTGCTGTTAAGTCCTCTAGCTTTGTTCTTCTTTTTCAAAATTGCCACTTCCCTCTACTTTGATAATATAAGGTTCAATATGATACCAATCAAAACTCAATAGGCTGTATTGTAGCACTTAACAAGCTAATTCTAAAATTTATATGGTGGTATGGTCTAAATCTTTACATTCCTCCAAAATTCCTTGTTGAAAATCTAAAGCCCAATGTGATGATAGTAGCAGGTGGGGCCTTTGGGAGGTGATTAGGTCATGAAGGCAGAGCCCCCATGAATGGGATTAATGCTCTAATAAAAGAGGTCCCAGGGCCAGCCTGGTGGTGTAGTGGTTGAGTTCGCATGCTCCGCTTTGGCGGCCCAGGATTTCGCCGGCTTGAATCCTGGGTGCAGACCTAGCACCACTCATCAAGCCATGCCGAGGCAGCATCCCACATAGTACAACCAAAAGGACCTACAACTAGAATATACAACTATGTACTGGAGGGCTTTGGGAGGAAGAAGGAAAAAAAAAAGAAAAGAGTGGCAATAGATCTTAGCTCAGGGCCAGTCTTTAAAAAAAAGAGGCCCCAGAGGTCTAGCTTGCTCCTTTGCCATGTGAGAAGTCAGCAACCTAGAAGAGGTCCCTCACCCAACCATGTTAGTGGCCTGCTGATCAGACTTCCAGTGTCCAGAACTGTGAGAAATAAATTTCTGCTGTTTATAAACTACCCAGTCTGTTATATTGTTATAGCAGCGCAAACAGACTAAGACATACGGAAATACAAAAGACCAAGAAGAAACATAATACTCTTGAAGAAGAAACAAGGTAGAATATCTTGTTCGACCGGATATCAAGACTTGTTATAGAGCTATAATAATTAAAATAGTGTGAATAGGTGCATGAATAGACAAATAGAACACAGAACAGAGAGCCCAGAAATGGACCCATGCATATACCGATACTTAATTTTTGACAAAGGTTGCAATTCAGAGCAGTGGGAAAAGAACGGTCCTTTGAATAAGAAAAGATATTGGAAAAACTGGTATCCATGTGTGAAAAAATATGAAACTGGACTCCTACACAGCATCAGTTTCAGAGAGATTATAGACCTAAAATCTCTTGTAGATAGATGCACAGTAAAATTCTTAGAAAATAACGTAGAGGAATATTTTCATGACCTTAGGGTAGTGGGCAATTTGTTTTTAAAAAATAATTTATAAGAAAGGGAAATGCTGATAAATTTGGCTGTATTAATATTAAGAAAACCCTATGAATAGCAGCACAGCATTGTCTGATACAGCACCAGAAGGTGAGAGGATAGCGCAAAAAGACTGGACAGGGTTCGCTCTGCTCTACACAGGGTTATCAGAATTGACTTAACAGCACTAACAACAATTAATATTAAGAATTTCTTCAGTATATCAAAAGACATTATAAAGAATGTGAACTCCAAGCCACAGAGTAGGAGAAAGCATTGCAACATGTATAACCAAGAAAAGCACTTGTGTTCAGGATATACAAAGAACTCCTACAAGTCATTAAGAAAACAACAAACAAGTAGATAAATGGGCAAAAAAAAACTGAACAGGCATTTTGCAAAAGAAGAAATTCAAAATGCCAATTAACATGTGAAAAGATGCTCAATCTCATCAGTAGTCAGGGAAATGCAGATTAAAAGCACAATGTGATACTATTATATATCTACCAGATTAGCTAAAAATCTGACAATACCAATTGTTGCTATAGATTTAGAACAGCAGGCACTCTTACAAACTAGTGGTGGGAGTGTAAATTGGACAACACTCTGGCATAATACAGTAAAGATGGAGCTATTCATGCCATGTGACCCAGCAATTCCACTCCTATTTGTATACCCTAGAGAAACTCACCAACAGGTACTCACATGTAAACATTCTTCCTAGCAGCACTTTTTGTAAAGACCCAAAACTGGAAACTCTTATTTACAGATCAATACTTATATAGTAAAACTTTAAAGAAAAGCAATAATGTAATTTCCATAAAAGCCTGGACAGTGGTTCCCTCTACTGTAGGGGTAGTGATCAGAAAAGGTCATGTAGAGAAAAGGAGGTGCTTCTAGAGTTCTAGGGTTCTATTTCTGAACCTAAGTGATGAGAAATATTTCCTTTATATGATTCAGTTAAACCATACTTTTAATTTTAAGCTTTTTTCTCCATATGTGTGTGTTTTCCACAGTAAAATAGATTTAAAAATATACAAGATGCAGAACAAGCTGCATGATATGCTCACATTTGTATACAGAAATAAATAACACATATATTTATTTTACATGTGTATAAATTTACATGTGTAAGAGTGTGTGCATATTGAGTTATCTCTGATGGATTCCAAAGACACTAGTAAAAGTGGTTGCTTTCGAGGAATTGGGAGTCAAGGGTGGAAGAGAGATTTAATTTCCATTATATTCCTATTTTACTGTTTGAATTTTATACCAAGTGTATTACTTTTACAAAATGTATTTTAAACATTATTTAAAATATAGACAACAAAACAAAAATTAATCGTTATACCAGATAAGCCTAATATTACAGTGGGCCAGGAAAGGTGGTCCATCTCAGATTTTTCCAGTAAAGAAGAGATTAAGATACAAATGCTGCTTCCTGTAGGCACAGCTTACCTCTTTGGGCTAAGTTTTGTACTAGGCACATCCCTGGGTTTAAGTGTTTCGTACAGTGACACAATAGTCGAGTTTTATACATTAGTGATGAAAAAGTCACTTTGGTTGTGGGAACAACAGAACCTAACAGGTGACTTGATAAGGCTTAAAAGTGTGTCACTGACTTACTTTGAGTTTGATCTTGATGTTTTTTTGGGAATGAAGGTATTTTTCTCCCATAAACCTGGAGATTTATTCCCACTCATATCACTTGAATATAATGGCAAAGCAAATCTACTAAAGCAAATGCCCAGAATCATAGGGTGGCTGGCATGTTCACAGAGCTTAAACAGTTCTAAGATTTTTCTAAAAATTTTCTGTTCTTTTGGATTGCTGTAAGTGAATCACTATGTGCTTTTTAAAGACTCAAAAAAACTTTTCTGGCTGGCAATACTCACAGGAGGAAAAATTGAGACAGTCAGAAGGAAGCTCCTATTTAGTAATGTGTTCAGTATTTTAGTAAAATTTTAGTAATTTCAGTAATAATGCTAGGAATATGAAAGAAAGAAAATTCTATGCAATAATTAAAACTAATTCAGCTGAGATTACTTTACTTAATCCTCTTTCCTAAAGACCCATTGTGTATATCTTTTGTTTCCATCACTAGATCATCCATTTGTAGTCTCTTGCCTCCTCCTCAGCTTGCTGTCTCAAATCCTTTTTTGAAGGACTACATGTACACATTCCTCAGTTTGCTTGCTTTTTCCTTTTTTTTCCCCTCCTTCTCCTCCCCTTCCTCCTCCCTTCTCCTCCTCCACCCCTCCCTCGTTCCCTCCCTTCCATGCTGTGTGTTTGTGTGTTTGGGGAGGGTGGGGAATCTCATTTCCAGTGACTGATTATAAATGCCCTTCCTTACAATACACTACAGAAATTACAGGACATTTTTTTCCTCTTCTACGCATTTTCATAGTCAAAAGTTCAAGTAAGATAGTCATGCTGCTCAAGCCTTTTTTACCTTGCTGAAATGTTCTTTTGATAAAACATGCCATAACATAGTATGATAGAGATAAATGAAAGAAAATTACTGAAGGAAATAAAATATTTTCTGAAACTTCACTTCTTCCCTTTCTTTTTAAAGAATAATTTATGTCATAGCTGTTTTTTTCTAATTTAAAGGTCCATTAGATATAAGGACTGGCTATATTAACATATCAGAAATTGTGATTCCCTAGCAAGAATTTACAAATGATTTCCTACATTTTGATACCTAATGCAACCATTACGGCTAAAATTTATAAAGGTAAGCACTCAAGATCAAAGCATCGTAGTTTATTCAGTGTTAGGTTTGGATTCAGCACTTTAAAGCCATGCTCTTCTTTACTGAATGCCAAGAAATGAATCATTGCAGATTCTTGGCTGATATGGTTGTGAATTCCACCAGTGGTTATTCTGTGTTTAGAGACAAACAACATTCAAAGGTCAAGTGTATTTCTGTAAGTAACCACCTTGTTCTTGTCTTCTCTACCATAACTATGAGAAATTATGGACAGTGTCAATCTAGAATATGGCCTCCTGATTGCTCAAGAAGAACAGAATATAAACCCTGGTGCTAATAAGTTATTCTAACCTATAAAGCAATGAGTCTTTCAGGACTCTAGGAAAGACAGCCAGAGAGATGTCAACAGAAGTACCAAACCCAGGCAAGATATCTAGTCTGGGACATCCAAGACATACACTCTGGGTTAATCTGATAGTTCTCATAATAGTAGAAAATATCAAAAAAAAAAAAAAAAAAAAAAGAAAGAAAGAAAGAAAGAAAAACAAGCCAGCAAATATGCTAAAAATAGTAGAATATCATGTCTAATTAGGTAAGAGTTTTGCTAGGAATTTCTACGTAGCGGCCCCCTTTCTTCAGACAAAAACCTTGAGTTCTCAGTATGTTTTGACAGGGCATCTGTCTGAAGTCTTGCAGGGTATCAATGAAAAGGATATTCCTTGGTTCTTATTAACAAATGATTTAATAGTTGCCAAATACAAGCAGAAAGTGACTAGCATAGACCGTTGCTGCTTTTTATTTATTTTTTGTTTGTTTGGGGCATTTCTGGACCTTTTCTAGGATATATCAACTGCTCAGCTCCTTCAAGTTTTTGCAAAGATGACTGGAGCAGTGGAGGAGATCTTTATAAGTCATATTTGTTTTCAGAAAACTCTGTTTCTTTATGCTTATAATTGTAGGCAAAGGAGCTTTGAATTTGTGATGATAAAACTTGAAAAAGAATTTGTAATCTGCCACATTCTACTGCTCGAAACTCCCAGAGAAACCACGTAGCACATCTGACTTATCCTCCAACAAGGACTGCCCTCTGATGTGTCTGAAAGAAAGGTGACAATCATATTCAGACTCTTCATGGACTGGCCCTCTATTTGGACAACTGCATAATATCTAGATCTTTGATACCCTGTCTGGGGACAAAATTTTGTCAGCTGTGCAGGAACCAGGTTATCCTGGAATACAGTGAAATAAACCATAAAACAGTTCTTTTTGTTTGTCAGGCAGAGCAAAATGGCATTGCTTCCTTTAAATCTGGTTTGTTTTCCTTTTCTCTTACCTAACCAGCTCTTCAACCTGGCTCTCCAACCTGGGGCTGGAACTGATTGGGACTTTAAAATGCTTTGTTACCGTCTGTTCTTTTTTCAGTAAGCACAATGGTTTACTCCCTTTTGAGGCAGGGTCCCGTGTAATGAGTCGATGCTTCTGTTAACTCTAAGAACCCTTAATTATTTCCACCATTTTCTCCATGTGTTTCCTTCGCTGACTGTGTGAATCACAGGCAGGCTGCTGGTTGTCAGAGACTGAAAAAGTCACTGGCCTTCCTTGGCAAGGAACTGAATTCTGCAGCGTCTGTATTCATGGACAGAGTATCCTGTCTCAGAGTTTGTGCAGCACCTTCTGTTTTTAGTTTACTGGTGATCGGGGCACATCACAAGAACTTGGAGTGCAGCTAAAGCCAAATCAGACTTGACAGAAAATTATTAGCAGGGTACAGAAGGAAAAAAGATCCCCCTTCCTCTCTGTAATCAGGTTAATATGTGCATGGAATGTTTCACTTAAAAAGGTAGTGTGTTTTGGCAAAGCTGGTTTCTTAAGTAGAATTTCAGTTCCCATTATGCGAGGCTATCCATTGCTGCTCTGGCAGGGCCTTTGATCAGTGAACTCAGTGGGGGAGAAGGGCATAGGCATATTAATAACTTCAACATGTGGCCCTTCGGCCCAGCTGTACCCTAGTCTTGGAAAAAGGCCAACTGGAAAGGGTTTTCTTAACACCACCTATGCATGCATATTTTGGAAAGGGGTAAAAGGAAGATAGGGGTTCAAAGGAGGAAATAAAATCTGGTTTTATGGTAGTTATTTCTCTTGTCCCTGTTCCCTATTTGGAGCATTCTGCTACTACATATTTGGATCCTATGCACTCAGGCTCCATCCTCAACTTTTACTATCTTTGTTCCTTCTGCTGTAATGTTATAAAGATTAAAGCTACTGGTTTAATTTACATACCAGCTCAGGACAAGGTTAGGGAGAGGCAGAAGGCTTCATAAGAGTCTATAGGGATGAGAGATTAATGGGAACCAGGTGCCTGAAATAGGAGCCCAGGGTCCATTTTGCCAGGACTGTATCTTTTGCCCTTTACCCCCTGCATAGGTATTTTTGACTGTTTTATTTTAACAATCATAGGCTTTAGGCCTCATGAAATTACTGCCACAGACTAGAGCCCAGCCTGCCCTTTTAGTGTGTGTTTCCTTGTATTATTTCATACCATCCTCCTTTCATTTTCTTCTTCTGGGTTGTTCATTTGCCGTGTCTCCCTGTGAAAAGTTTCCCAAGTGACTCTACATCATAGCCATGGAAAGCAGACTTAGCTCAGCAAAAGTGGCTTTTCAACAATGACCTCAGTAGACATTTGTTCTCTCTCTCTCCTCCTCTTCCTCCTTCAATTTTATGATATTGTTATCATTTCCTTGATTCAAATCTTCTATGCTTCTAATTCCCTAACTGCCTGATACTGACTTGTCACAAAAGATTAGCAGGAAATGATCCCAGGAGTGAGATGTGATACCCAAGGGCACTGTATTACTTAGGATATAGATTTGACTTCTGTAACAAAGGCCAAAATAACAGTGACTTAAACAAGACAGCAGTTGATTTTTGTGTCACATGAACAGTCCGAGCTTTAGCAGCATAGGGCTTAAAAGGTGGCTCCATCAGTTCAGGTACCCTGGACTCCTTCTATCATGTGGGTTTCTTATTCTCAATACACAGCTTCCATCAGCTAGTCTAGGATTGCTTCCCCAGCTCCTGTCCCCACATTTCCGTTCCTGCCAGCAGGAAAGAAGAAAAGTGAGGGGATGGCGTGCTCCTTCCAATCTAAATGTGTTAAGTTGTACTTACTACTTCTCATATTCCATTGTCCAGAACCTAATCACTTGGCCACACTTAGCTGCCAAGGAGGCTGGGACATGAATTGTTTAGCTGCTGGTCATCTTTGCCACAGAAACTTTTTCAGCATTTTGTTTCAGACAACTATGGGCATTGTGAAATTGTGAGATAGTTATAAACTGAACTAGCACAGTTATGTTGTCTTCTTGGAAAAGGTGAGAATTAGAACAGGTAACAGTGTGATGGGCATGGTTCTTTGTTTGTTTTTGAACTACTGTTCTCCGATGACCTTACTCATTTATTCAATCCACAAAGTAAGCATGTCAGGTACTATAGAAGGCTCTGGGTCTACAAAACCACCTCCAGTATAGGCCCTGCCATTATGAATCTTACCACAGGCATGTGAAGGAGTCAGACAACAATGCCAATGTGCATGGACATGGGACTTCAGTGGGACTCTCATAAGGAGTATGTTCAGCAGATGAAAAGAAAAGAGCTAAGGAGGAATGAGATAATAAAAAGTCTTATATGTCAGGATAAGAAGATTCAAATTTGTCCTGTAAAAGGTGATACTGAGATACCAAAGATAAATTAGCAAGAAATAACATGAATAGATTTCATTTTTAAGGATATGATTTCTCTATAAAAGAGATACTTGATCAATTTGACTACATGAAAATTAAAAAAAATCTACTTGGCACAAACATCATGAACAAAATCAAAAGATGAGCGACAAAGTGAGAAAAATATTAACTGCACATATGACAGGCAAGGGGCTAATTTCCACATATAATACAAAAAAAAATACCCCACAACAATGTAAAGACCGGTAATATAAAAGTACCCAAAGATGTGAACAGATCCTTCACAGAAAAAATAAATTACTAATGACTTTAAAATATAGGAAATAACCTCTCTTAAAAGAAATTAAAAACTTGACATGTGCAAAGTTTGCTAATACGTCTTATTGGTGAATATTGCGGGAAATGGGCACTCGGGGCAAAAAGCATTAGTCCAAAATAAAAGGAGTACTTTATAACAAAAAAAGATATATCCCATCGTAGTAAACAGGCTCTAAGATAGCTCCCAATGATCCCTACTTCCTGGTATTGATGCCCTCGTGTAATCCTTTCCCCTTTAGTATGAGCTAAACCTAGTGACTCTCCTCTAACCAAAAGAATATAGCAAAAGGACTCTGGTTTCCGTCTTGATCACTCTCCTGCTTTCTCCCTCCTTCACTCTGAGGAACACCAACTGCTGCATTGTAACCTTCTCTTTGGGGAGGCCAATGTGGCAGGAACCTGATATCTCTAGCCAACAGTCACTGAGGACCTGAGGCCTGCCAACAACATGTGAGTGAGCTTAGACGTGGATCTTCCCACAGTTCAGCCTTAAGATGACTACAGCTCCAGCTGACAATCTAATCACAGCCTTATGAGAGACTCTGAGCCTGTGGACCTAGCTAAGCCACACCTGATCCCTGACTCACAAAAACTGTGAGATAATAAATGTTTGTTGTTTGAAGCCACTAAGCTTTGGGACAATCTGTTACATAGCAATAGATAACTAATACCGGTTTTTAAAAAATCCTTTTATTTAGGTCATAATCGTTTGTAACATTGTGAAATTTCAGGTGCACGTTATTATTTATCACTTTCTGTGTAGACTGCATCGTGCTCACCACTAATAGTCTAATTTTTATCCATTACCATATATATGTTTCCCTTTGCCCCTTTTGCCCACCCACAATCCCCTTCCCCTCTGGTAACCACTAGTCTGTTCTCTTTGTCCATGTGTTTGTTTATCATCCATATGAGTGAAATCACGTGGTGTTTGTCTTTCCCTGTCTGGCTTACTTTGTTTAACATAATACCTTACAGGTCAATCCATGTTGTTGAAAATGAGACAATTTTGTCTTTTTTATGGCTAAGTAGTATTCCATTGAACTAATACAGATTTTGATACCTGAAAATGGGATGCTGCCTTGACTTTGGAACCAGGCTGTGGGCAGAAGCTAAAAGGACTTTGAGGAACATGTTAGAGAAAGCTTAAATTGTCTTGAACAGACTATGAGGAGAAATCTGGACTTTGAGGATACTGCCATTAAGGCCACAAAAGGAAGTGAACATATTATTGAAAAGTAGAGGAAGAAGTTAGGTAGTTGCAGAAAACTTAGCAACACTATTGCCTTCAGCAATATGAAAAGCAGGATATGTATTGAATGAACTTGGTGACCTAGCTGAGATTCTCAAACAAACCGCTAAAGCTGCTGCTTAATTTGTTATTGCTCTTTATAATAAAATGAGAGAGCAGAGATATAAAGTGAAGCAAGACTGGTTAAACAAAAAGGAATCAGAACTGGAGAATTATGGAGAGATGGAAGAGTAGGAAGAACTGGGAATTCATCCCTGCATCTAGACAACATTTGTCCTGGCAGAATCTGTCTGATATAAGTACTTTGGAACTCAAGAGTTTATTCAAAGGCTTGCAAATTCCAGGGGAAGTCTTGAAGAGTAAATTAATTTAGGTCAATTTCAGCTCTCAGCTCGGTAGCAGCTACCCATTTCCCACCCACTAGACCAGTGGCAGGAAGCCATGTATGTTCCAGGAGCAGTTTATATGCAGCTTGTCAAAGCCAGGGTAGGCAATAAGGACCCTGTCCTCCAAATATCAGGGACCTGTGCTCTGATGGCTGATTACTGCTTCCAATTTCAGGGGTGTAGACACAGAGATGGGCAGCCATTGTTGCAACTCTCACCATCATTGCTGCAAGCCTATCTCCTCCAGCTGAAGTGACTTCTAGGAGATGTGAATGATGGGTCCATTTTCCTCCCTTAATTTTCTCTTTTTGCCCTTGTGGGAGCCAGACATTTAAAGACTAGGACATTCAAAAGCAACCACATATACAGGAGGAAATCACTGTACATATGGAAATAAGGTCTTTTCAAATCTTTTCTGAGTGTGCACCTTTAAGTTTATACCTCAGACTGATTACTGGCACAGAAATAGCCTATAACTAAAACAAACAAAAAAGAGAGAAGGAGAGAAATTCTGTTTAATTGAATCAACAGAACTGTCCATTGAATCAGTAGAAACTGTCTCCAATAATGATCAGATGGCCAATTAACCAGACAAAGATTTTAACATAACCATTTTAAAGATTCTTAAAGATGTACAGGAAGACATGAAGAAAGTTAAGAAAATGATGTAGGAACACAGTGTAAATATCAATGAAGAGACAGAAAACATAAAAAAAAAATAATTAGAAATTCTGGGCTACAAAGTACAATAACTGAAATGAAAAATCCACCAGAGGGATTTGAAAGCAGATTTGAATAGGCAGAACAAAGTATCACAAACTTGAGGATAGGACAATTGGAATTATCAAGGCTGAGGAACAGAAAGAAAAAAGACTGAAGAAAGGTGAAGAGGGCCTAACAGACCTGTGGGACACCACTAAGTGGACAAACATACACATCATGGAAGTCCCATAAGGAGAAAAGACAAAGAGGCAGAAAAACTATTTGAAGAAATAATGATTGCAAACTTCCCAAATTTGACAGAAGAAATTAATGTAAATATCCAAAAAGCTCAACTAACTCCAAGTGGGATGAACTCAAAGAGGTCCACATCAAGACACACTGTAATCAAACTGTCAAAATCCAGAGACAAAGAGAAAATCTTGAAAGCAGCAAAAGAGAAGCAACCCATTACACATAAGAGATCCTCAATAAGATAAGATTATAAGTAGATTTCTCATCAGAAACCCTGGAGGCCAGAGAACTGATATACTCAAAGTGCTGAAAGAAAAAATTATCAACCCAAAATCCTATGTCCAGAAAAACTGTCCTTCAAAAGTGAGAGAGAAATTAAGACATTCCCAGATAAACAAAAGGGAGTTATGACCATTAGATCTACCCTACAAGAAATGCTAAAGGGAGTCCTTCAGGTGTAAATGAAAGGACACTAGACAGAAACATGAAGCAGTATGAAGAAATAAAGATCTCCATAAAAGAGAATACATGAGCAATTATAAAAGCTAATGTTATTTTTAACTTTGGTTTGAAACTCCACTTTTTGTTTTCTACATGGTTTAAGAGACCAATACGTTTTTTTAAAACAGTTATTAATCTAAAAGTTAGCATTATTTTAACTTTGGTTTGTAACTACACTTTATGTTTTCTAGCTGACTCAAGAAGCTAACGGATAAAAAAAATTATTAGTCCATATTTTTGACAGAATGTATAAAGATATAATATTGTGACATCAGTAACTGAAAGGAGGTGGGGGACAAAGTTGTATAGGAGCAGAGTCTTTATATGTTACTGAAATTAAGCTGGTGTAAATTCAAATTAGACTGTTATAACTTTAGGATTTTAAATGTAATTCCCATGGTAACCACAAATAAAATAGCTTTAGAATATACACAAAAGGAAATGAGATGGGAATTTAAACATTTCTCTACAAAAAAATAAACACAAAGAAGACAGAAATGAAGGAAATGAGGGACAACAGAGCTATAAGGCATATTGAAAACAAATAACAAAATGACAGAAGTATCTCCATATCAGTAATTACTTTAAAAGAAACGGTTTAAATACTCCAATCAAAAGACAGATATTGGAAAAGTGGGTTAAAAAAATCCAACTATATGCTATTTATAAGAGACTCACTTAGATCCAAAGACACAAGTAGTTTGAAAATGAAAGGATGGAAAAAAGTATTATATGCAGATAGTTACCAAAAGAGAGCAGGAGAACAATACTAATATCAGACAAAATAGTTTTTTGTTGTTGTTGGTTTGTTTTTTTTGGTGAGGAAGATTCGCCCTGAGCTAATATCTGTGCCAATCTTCCTCTATTTTGTATGGAGGTCACCACCACAGCATGGCTGCCAACAAGTGATGTAGGTCTGCACCCCATGAATTGAACCTGGACCACCAAAGCAGAGTGTGATGAACTTAACCATTAGGCCACAGGGTCAGCCCCAAAAATGAATTTTAAATAAAAAACGTTTACAAAGGACAAAGGAAGACATTATATAGTGATAGGAGGTTCAATACAGCAAGAAAATAAACATTTATGCAGCAAATAACAGACCATCAAAATATATGAAGCAAAAATGAACCAAATTGAAGTGAGAAATAGTTCTACAATAGTTAGAAACTTCAAATACTCCACTCTCAATAGTAAATAAAATAATCAGACAGAAGATAAGTCAGGTAATGGAGGATTTGAACAACATAATAAACCAACTAGATTTAATAGACATATACAGAACACTTTACCCAACAACAGAATAAACATTCTTCTCAAGTACACATGGGACATTCCCCAGGACAGATCATTTGTTAGGCCACAAATTAAGTATCAGTAGATTTTCAAAAGACAGATATCATATAAAAGATAAAGTATCTTCTCCAACCACGATAGGATGATGTTAGAAATCAGTAAGAGAAGGAAAACTGGAAAATTCATAAATTTGTGGAAATTAAACAACACAATCTTAAAAAACCAAGGGATCAAAGAAGAAATTATCAAAGAAATTAGAAAATACTTATAGATGAATGACAACACAAGATACAGAAATGTATGACACACAGTGAAAGCAGTGCTAAAGGGGGAAATTTATAAATGCTTACATCAGAAAAGAAGAAACATCTCAGATTAACAATCTAACTGTACAACTTAAGGAACTAGAAAAAGAAGGACAAACTAAACCCAAAGCTAGCATAAAGAGGGAAACAATAAAGATTAGAGCAAAGAAAAATAAAATAGCATAGAAAAACAATAGAGAAAATCAATGAAACCAAAAGTTGCTTCTTTGAAATTACTAACAAAATTGACCATCTTTCCACTAGCTGGAATAATAAAAGAGAGAAGACTCAAATGGCTAAAATAAGATATATAAGTGGGAACATTACTACCAATTCAACAGAAATATATATATATGTATAGGGGGCTGGCCCAGTGGCACAGTGGTTAAGTTTGTATGCTCTGCTTCAGGCAGCCTGGGGTTCACAGCTTCAGATCCTGGGCATGGACCTACATACCACTCATGAAAGCCACACTGTGGCAGCATCTCACATACAAAATAGAGAATGATTGGCACAGATGTTAGCTCAGAGCTAATCTTCCTCAAGCAAAAAGAGGAAGATTGGCAACAGATGTTAGCTCAGGGCCAACCTTCCTCACCAAAGAAAACTCTCTCTCTCTCTCTCTCTCTAAAACTATATATATATATAAAAGAATACTATGAACAATTGGATACCAGCAAATTGGACAACCTAGATGAAATTGACAAGTTCCTAAAAAACAAAAAACCCACCAAGACTGAGTCATGAATAAATAGAACATCTGAATAGATCTATAACTAGTAAGGAGATTCAATCAGTAATCAAAACCTCCTGATAAAGAAAAGGCCTGGATCTGATTACTTCACTAGTGAATTATATCAAACATTTAAAGAAAAATTAACACTAATCCTCCTCAAACTTTTACAAAAATTTGAAAAGGAAGGAACACTTCCTAGCACATTCTATGAGGCCAACATTGCCCTGATATCAAAGCCATACAAAGGCTCTACAAGAAAAGAAAACTACAGACCAATGTTCCTTATTAACATTGATGCAAATCCTCAACAAAATACTATCAAACTGAATTCAGCATATTGAAAGGATTATACACCATGACCAAGTGGGATTTATTCCTGGAATCTAATCTAATGTGCAAATCAATTAATGTAATACATCACATTAACAGAATAAAGGAAAAAAATCCGTGATCATCTCAATTGACAGAGAAAGCATTTGACAAAATTCAACGTTCTTCAATGTTAAAAAATACTCAACAAACTAGGAATAGAAGGAAACTACCTCAACATAATAAAAGCCATATATGAAAAACCCACAGCAAACATCATACTCAATGGTGAAAGACTGAAAGATTTCCTCTAAGATCAGGAACAAGGCAAGGATGCCTGCTTTTGGTACTCTGACCAGAGCAATTAGACAAGAAAAATAAATGAAAGGCATCCAAATTGCAAAGGCAGAAATAAAAGTATCTCTGTTCACAGGAGAAATTATCTTATTTGTAGAAACCCAAAAAATATTACACACACACACACACACACACACAGTGAAAAGTAATAAATGAATTCAGCAAAACAGCAGGATAAAAAAATCAACACTCAAAAATCAGTCTGTTTCCAGACCAACAATGACAAATCCAAACAAGGAAATTCTGAAAAAAATTCCACTTACAATAGCATCAAAAAGAATAAAACACTTAGAAATTAACTTAACCAAGGAGGTGAAAAACATACAATGAAAACCACAAAACATTGCTGAGAGTAAAGAATTCCCTGAAAACTGAAACATTGATGAAAGGAATTGAAGAAGACACAAAATAATGGAAAGATAACCCATGTTCTTAGATAGGAAGAATTAATATTGTCAAAATGTCCATACTATCCAAAGCCATCTGTAGCTTTTCAATGAAATCCCTGTCAAAATTCCAGTGTTTTTCACAGAAATAGAAAAAAAAATCCTAAAATTCATATGAAACTACAAAAGACCCTGAATAGTCAAAACAATCTTGAGAAAGAACAAAGCTGGAGGCATCACATATCCTAATTTCACACCATATTACAAAGCTATACTAATCAAAACAATATGGTACTGGCATAAAAACAGACATGTAGACCAACAGAAAAGAATCAAGAGACCAGAATAAACCTATGCATATATGATCAACTAATATTTGACAAGGAAATTAAGACTACTCAATGGGGAAAAGCTAATCTCTTCAATAAATGATGTTGGGAAAACTGGATATTCACATCCAAAAGAATGAAATTGGACCCTTATCTTATACAACTCACAAAAGTTAACTCAAAATGGATTGAAGACATAAATGTAAGACCTGAAACCATAAAAACTCCTAGAAGAAAACATAGGGAAAAAGCTGCTTGACACTACTCTTAGCAATCAGTTTTTGGATATATCACCAAAAGCACAAGCAACAAAAGCAAAAATAAACATATGGGACTACATCAAACTAAAAAGCCTCTGCACAGCAAAAGTAATGGTCAACAAGATGAAAAGGAAGCCTACAGAATGGAAGAAGATATTTGCAAACCATATATCTGACAAGGGGATAGTATCCAAAATATATAAGGAACTCATATAACTCAAGAGCAAAGAAATAAATTATCTGATTAAAAAATGGGCAAAGGACCTGAAAAGGTGCTTTTCCAAAGAAGATATACAAATCGCCAACAGGTACATGAAAAGATGCCCAACATCACTAATCATGAGAGAAATGCAAATCAAAATCACAATGAAATATTACCTCACATCTGTTAGAATGGCTATTATCAAAAAGATAAATAACAAGTGTTATCAAGGATGTGGAGAAAAGGGACCCTTGTACACTGCTGGTGGGAATGTAAACTGGTGTAGCCACTAAGGAAAACAGTAAGGAAGTTCCTAAAAAATTTAAAAATAGAGAGGCTAGCCCCATGGCCCAGTGGTTAAGTTTGGCACACTCCACATCAGCAGCCTGGGTTCAGTTCCCAGGTGCAGACCTACACCACTTGTTGGCAGCCATGTTATGATGATGACCCACATACAAAATAGAGGAAGACTGGCACAGTTGTCAGCTCAGGGCAAATCTTCCTTAGCAAAAAAAAAAAAAAAAAAAAGAACTACCATATGATCCAGCAATTCCACTTCTGGGTATTTATCTAAAGGAAATGAAATCACTGTCTCAAAGAGATATCTGTACCCCCATGTTCACTGCAGCATTATTTACAATAGCCAAGACATAGAAATGACCTAAGTGTCCACTGTCAGATGAATGGAAAAAGAAAATGTGCTGTGTGTGTGTATGTATATGTTTATGTGTGTATGTGTAATGTAACATTATTCAGTCATAAAAAAGAAGGAAATCCTGCCATGTGACAACATGGAAGAACCTTGAGGGCATTATGCTAAGTGAAAGAAGTCAGACAGAGAAAGACACCGTATGATCTCACTTATGTGGGGAATCTAAAAAAAACAAACTCATAGAAACAGAGAGCAGATTGGTTGTTGCCAGGGATGTGGAAAACGGGTAAAGGTGGTCAAAGGGTATAAACTTCCAGTTATAAAATGAATAAGTTCTGGGATCTAGCACAGCATGATGACTATAGTTAACAATCCTGTACTGTATACTTCAAAGTTGCTAAGAGAGTAAACCTTAAAAGTTCTCAGTACACACATACACACACACACACACACACAAATGGTAACTATGTGAGGTGATGGGTGTGTTAACTGCCTTATTGCAGTAATCATTTTGCAATATATACATATATCAAATCATTGTATTGTATATATTAAACATATACAATGTTATATGTCAATTATATCTGGAAAAAATAGAAATTAAAGAAGGCATAAATAAATGGAAACACATACCATGTTCATGGATTGGAGGACAATGCTGTTAAGATGTCAAAACTATCCAAAGTGATCCACAGATTTGATGAAATCCCTATCAAAATCACGAAGAATTTTTTGCAGAAAAAAAAATCCTAAAGTTCATATGAAATCTCAAGGGACATGGAATAGCCAAAAAAAAAAATATTGAAAAAGTAGAATAAAGTTGGAGGACTCACAATTATGATTTCAAATTTTACTACAAAGCTATAGTAATCAAAACAGAGTGGTATAGGCCTTAAGATAGAATATAGACCAATGGTATATAATAGCCCAGAAAAAAATCCTCACACATATGGTTGCTATGGACTCAATTGTGTCCCCACTGAAATCTATATGTTGAAGCCCTAACCTTCCACATGACTATATTGGAAATAGGGCCTTTAAGGAGGTGATTAAAGTTAAATGAAATCTGATAGAACTGACGCCTTTATAAGAAGAGGAAGAGTTATCAGTGCTCTCTCTCTTTGCTATGTGAGGACACAGCCAGAATGCAGGAGTCTGCAAGCCAGGAAGAGAGCTCTCACCAGAACCTGACTATGTAGGCACACTGATCTTGGATTTCCAGCCTCCAAAACTGTGAGAAAATAAATCTCTATTGTGTAAGCCACCTAGTCTATGGTATTTTACCACAATTTAAAAAAATGTTTTTTTAAAGGGTGGTTTCGAAAATTTTCAGCCTCTCCAGATTTAAAGGAAGCTAACATTAAGAAATAGTTCTGAGGAAAAGATTGCAAAATGGTGGGGTGAGCTGACCTGGGACTCTCTCCCCTCCAAACTACAACAAAGGATTGGAAAAACTGAATTTCAGCCAATAATCCTAATGCCAAGACCGTCAGAGAACTACAGAAACAAAACCACGGAGGATGGAGATGCTGCAGCCGGCCTCGGAGGAGCTGCAATGGGGCAGGAGAGAACTTTGCTCCCTCCCCTAGAGACTGGGATCGCTGCCACGGGTGAAGGAAGGAGCAGGGGAGGGGCCGCGTGACCAGGATGTCCAGGACTCCCACCGCCGGTGCAGTGGAAACTCACTGACAAGGGAAAGCTTCCATGCATGGGGACCCCATCAAGCCAGGGCCCCGCAAGACCACAGAATGGGAGCTGATCGGAATCCAGATCGGCAGGCGAGAAAAAGTGCCCCTCCTCCCTGCAAACCGTGCTGGGCGCCGCCATCTTGCCTGAAGGCGGAGAGCTCAGAACACGCGGCTCTCGACTCCCATCTAGTGGCGACAGGCTGTAACTGCAACCGAATACAACCATCATGTGCAAAAACTGCTCCTCTACCATCCAGCAATTTATAAAAGCTCCAGACCAGAAGGAAAACAATAAAAACACGGAATTAAGTCCTAAGGACTTGGAAATAGGTAAACTAAGTGAAAATGAGTTCAGAGTAGCTATCATCAAAAAACTCAATGAAGTAGAGGGAAAGATAGAGAAACAAGTCAACGAGTTCTGGAGTTACTTCACAAAAGAGATTGAAATTACAAAGAAGAATCAAACAGAAATACTAGAGATGAAAAATATGATGGATCAGATAAAACAGGATACAGACTACCTGAATGCCCGTGTAGACACCATAGAGGAGAAAATTAGCATAATTGAAGATAGACAGGCTGAATGGCTCCAGACAGAGGAAGAAAGAGAACTAAGGATTAAAAAGAATGAGGAAAATATCAGAGAGATAGCAGATTCAATGAGGAGAATGAATTTAAGGATTATAGGAATTCCTGAGAACGTGGAAAAGGAAAATGGAGCAGAAAGTGTGCTTGAGGAAGTTATAGAAGAGAACTTCCCAAATCTAGGGATTGAGGGAGAAATGTGTGTGGAGGAAGCTTTCAGATCTCCTAGATTTGTCAATGTAAAAAGACCTACTGCAAGGCACATAGTAGTAAAAATGGCAAAAATGAACGACAAAGAAAGAATACTCAGGGCAGCAAGACAGAAGAAAATAATCTACAAAGGAACTCCTATCAGACTTTCAGTGGATTTCTCTACAGAAAGCTTATAAGCTAGGAGAGAAAGGAGTGACATATTCAAAACTTTAAAGGATAAAAATCTTGAGCCAAGAATACTCTATACAGCAAAAATATCCTTCAGATCTGAGGGAGAAATTAAATCTTTTCCAGACAAACAAAAGTTTAGGGAATTTGTAACCAAAAGTCCTCTACTACAAGAAATCCTCAAGAAGGCTCTCATACCTGAAAAAAAGGGAGAATGGGGTCACAAACCACAGAGTAGGGAGACAGATAGATAGAACCAGAATAGGATAGCAAATATTCAACTATAGCATTAGGATAAAGGTAAGGAAACCACCAAAGTAAAGATGATCTTATCACTCTGACTACAAACTCATAACATGAGTTGGAATAAGAGATGAAAACAATAATTTAGGATGAGAAGAGCAAAGGGACTTAATCAGTCTAGGGCAAGTAAGTAAGAGACCACCAGAGAATAGACTATATTATACATGAGACTCTAAATACAAATTTCAGGGTAGCCACTAAACTAAAAAAACAGAACAAAGCCACAAAGCATAAATAAGGAAAAATCTAAGAAACCCAGCATAAGAAATCGCAGAAGTCAATGGGTAGGCTAAAACACACAGGAAGAGAAACAAAGGTAATGCAGGAAAACCAGATAACGAGCGACAGAATGACAGCATTAAGCCCACATGTATCAATAATCACCCTCAATGTAAACAGATTGAACTCTCCAATAAAAAGACATAGGGTGGCAAAATGGATTAAAGAACAAGATCCAACAATTTGTTGCCTCCAGGAGACATCCCTCAGCCCCAAGGACAAACACAGGTTCAGAGTGCAGGGGTGGAAGACAATACCTCAAGCTAATAGCAAGCAAAAGAAAGCAAGTGTTGCAGTACTTATATCAGACAAAATGGATTTCAAAATAAGGCAGGTAAAGAGAGACACAGAGGGACAATATATAATGATCAAAGGGACACTGCATCAAGAAGAAATAATGCTTATAAATATCTACGCACCCAACACAGGAGCAGCAAAGTTCATAAAGCAACTATTAACAGACCTAAAGGAAGATGTTAAAAACAACACAATAAGAGTAGGGGACCCCAACACCCCACTCACATCAATGGACAGACGTTCCAGACAAAAAATCAACAAGGAAATAGTGGAGCTAAATGAAAAACTAAAACAATTGGACTTACTAGACATATATAAGATCACTTCATCCAAAAGCAGCAGAATACACATTCTTCTCAAGTGCACATGGAACATTCTCAAGGATAGACCATATGTTGGGAAACAAAGCAAGCCTCTAAAAATTTTTAAAAAATTGAAATAATAACAAGCATCTTCTCCAATCATAATGCTATAAGGCTAGAAATTAATTACAAGAAAAAAGCTGAGAAAGGCACAAGGATGTAGAGACTAAACAATACACTACTGAACAAGCAATGGATCATTGAAGAAATTAAAGAAGAAATAAAAAAAATACCCAGAGACAAATGAAAAGGATAACATGCCATACCAACTCAGATAGGATACAGCAAAAGCTGTATTAAGAGGAAAATTCATTGTGATACAGACACATCTTAACAAACAAGAAAAATCCCAAATAAGCAATCTTAAACTACACCTAACTGAACTAGAGAAAGAAGAACAAACAAAGCCCAAAGTCAGCAGCAGGAGAGAAATAATAAAAATCAGAGCAGAAATACATGCTATTGAAATGAAAAAGGTGGTAGAAAGGATCAATGAAACAAAGAGCTGGTTCTTTGAGAAGATAAATAAAATTGACAAACCCCTAGCTAGACTTACAAAGAAAAAAAGGGAGAAAGCTCAAATAAACACAATCAGAAATGAAAGAGGAGAAATAACAACAGACTCTGCAGAAATACAATGGATTATAAGAGAATACTACGAAAAATTATATGCCAACACAATGGATAACCTAGAGGAAATGGATAAATTCTTGGACTCCTACAATCTCCCAAAGCTCACTCAAGAAGAGGCAGACAATTTGAATAGACCAACCATAAGGAAAGAGATTGAAACAGCAATCAAAAACATCCCAAAGAATAAAACCCCAGGACCAGATGGCTTTCCTGGGGAATTCTACCAAACTTTCAGAGAGGATTTAATACCTATCCTTTTCAAGCTATTCCAAAAAATTAGGGAGGATGGAACACTTCCTAACACATTCTACGAGGCCAACATCACGCTGATACCAAAGCCTGACAAGGACACCATGAAAAAAGAGAACTACAGGCCAATATCGCTGATGAACATCGATGCAAAAATTCTAAATAAAATTCTGGCAACCAGAATTCAGCAATTCATCAAAAGGATCATACATCATGATCAAGTGGGATTCATACCAGGGACACAGGGATGGTTCAACATCCACAAATCAATCAACATGATACACCACATCAACAAACTGAGGAATAAAAACCACATGATCATCTCAATAGATGCAGAGAAAGCATTTGACAAGATTCAACAGTCATTTATGATAAAAACTCTGAACAAAATGGGCATAGAAGGGAACTACCTCAACATAATAAAGGCCATATACGACAAACCCACAGCCAACATCATACTCAATGGGCAAAAACTGAGCGCCATCCCCCTGAAATCAGGAATGAGACAAGGATGTCCTCTATCACCACTCTTATTTAACATAGTACTGGAGGTCCTGGCCAGAGCAATCAGGCATGAAAAAGGAATAAGAGGAATCCACATAGGGAGGGAAGAAGCGAAACTCTCACTGTTTGCAGACGACATGATCTTATATATAGAAAACCCCAAAGAACCCATTGGAAAATTCTTAGAAGTAATCAATAACTACAGCAAAGTTGCAGGGTATAAGATTAATTTACATAAATCAGCAGCATTTTTATATTCCAATAACACAATACCTTTCACAATCACTACAAAAAGAATAAAATACCTTGGGGTGAATTTAACTAAGGAAGTGAAAGACCTATACAATGAAAATTACAAGGCCTTTCTGAGAGAATTGGATGACGACATAAGGAGATGGAAAGACATTCCATGTACATGGATTGGAAGAACAAACATAGTTAAAATGTCTGATCTACCTAAAGCAATCTACAGATTCAATGCTCTCCCAATCAGAATCCCAATGACATTCTTTACAGAATTAGAACAAAGAATCCTAAAATTCATATGGGGCAACAAAAGACCCCGAATTGCTAAAGCAATCCTGAGAAAAAAGAACAAAGCGGGAGGCATCACAATCCCTGACTTCAAAACATACTACAAAGATACAGTAATCAAAACAGCATGGTACTGGTACAAAAACAGGTACACAGATCAATGGAACAGAATTGAAAGTCCAGAAATAAAACCACACATCTATGGATAGCTTATCTTCGACAAAGGAGCCGACGGCATACAATGGAGAAAAGAAAGTCTTTTCAACAAATGGTGCTGGGAAAACGGGAAAGCCATATGTAAAAGAATGAAAATTGACCATTCTTTCTCACCATTCACCAAAATAAACTCAAAATGGATCAAAGACCTAAAGTTGAGACCTGAAACCATAAGGCTTCTAGAAGAAAACGTAGGCAGTACACTCTTTGACATCAGTATTAAAAGGATCTTTTCTGACACCATGTCTTCTCAGAGAAGGGAAACAATAGAAAGAATAAACAAATGGGGACTTCATCAGACTAAAGAGCTTCTTCAAGGCAAATGAAAACAGGATTGAAACAAAAAAACAACCCACTAACTGGGAAAAAATATTTGCAAGTCATATATCTGACAAAGGCTTAATATTCATAATATATAAAGGACTCTCACAACTCAACAACAAAAAATCAAACAACCTGATTAAAAAATGGGCTGGAGACATGAACAGACATTTCTCCAAAGAAAATATATGGATGGCCAATAGGCACATGAAAAGATGTTCACCATCACTGATCATCAGGGAAATGCAAATCAAAACTACACTAAGATATCACCTTATGCCCATTAGAATGACAAAAATATCTAAAACTAATAGTAGCAAATGTTGGAGAGGTTGTGGAGAAAAAGGAACCCTCATACACTGCTGGTGGGAATGCAAACTGGTGCAGCCACTATGGAAAACAGTATGGAGATTCCTCAAAAAATTAAAAATAGAACTACTATACAACCCAGCTATCCCACTACTGGGTATCTACCCAAAGAGTTGAAGTCAGCAATTCCAAAAGTCCTATGCACCCCAATGTTCACTGCAGCATTATTTACAATAGCCAAGACATGGGAGCAACCCAAGTGCCCATCAACAGATGACTGGATAAAGAAGATGTGGTATATATATACAATGGAATACTACTCAGCCTTAAAAAAGAACAAAATCGTCCCATTTGCAACAACATGGATGGACCTTGAGGGAATTATGTTAAGTGAAATAAGCCAATTAGAGAAGAACAATCTCTGTATGACTCCACTCATATGAGGAATTTAAAAATGTAGACAAGAGAACAGATTAGTGGCTACCAGGGGAAAGGGGGGGTAGGGGGTGGGCACAAAGGGAGAAGTGGTACACCTACAACACGACTGACAAACAATAATGTACTACTGAAATTTCACAAGATTGTAACCTATCGTTAACTCAATTAAAAAAAAAAGAAATAGTTCAAACTGTAGCACTTCCAGGAGAACCCTAGTCTAAAGGTGATACCAAGGGTATGTCTAAAAACTCTTGTTAGACTACAAAGATAAAAGGTGGTGCCTTCAGAGTACTATGCAGAGTCACACAAAGGGCCTTTTAACAAGATTAAAGGTGTGCTTCACAGGTCCTCTCAAACAATAGGGTCTCTAGGAAGATTGAGAGCTGTGTCCTGCAGACTTGTAGGAACCTAAAGTAAAGAAGGGCTTATCTAGAAGAGTTTTCTGGTTGTGACTTTTGTGTAACAGAGTGAACCTTAATGAGAGTCACAGGGGGCCCACAAATTTTTTTCATGAATTACATCAGCAATAACTCTGCCAACTTGAACTGAAAGAGACAGAATGAGAAGTACAGTAGAAAACAAAGAGGCCACTAGACAACCCCCCTCCCCCAATTCTACTGGCAGGAAAAGCAGGCTGATCTTGACTGTAACATGTGCTACTTTTCTTGAAAAAGAAAAAGGATGACTCAGAGTGAAACCAGGAGCCCAGACAGCAGAGCCAAAACCTATGGAGAATCATTCCTAGATCTTCAGACCTAATCAAGGAACTTCCAACACTGGCCCAAATGTATTTCAGAATTGCAATGGACTAGTGACTATTTTGTGCCTCCCATATCCCCACTTTTTGAACAAGAATGTCTATAATTGTTACCCTATGCCTGCCTCACCATTACATGTTGAGTATAGGTGGGGAGGAGTTTTACAGATTGAGAAGAACTGCAAGAGTTGTACTTAAGGAAGTACACCTGAGGAGCCTCATCTACGACAGGATGTGATTTAGATGATGAGGTCCTGAACTGTGAGCTGATGCTATAACTGGATAAGACTTTAGGGGACTGGGTGGGGGGGAAGGCGGAATAAGTATATTTTGCAAGTGCAAGGGACATGAGTCATTGGGAACATATGAAAGACTATAATAAACACCTTCTAAAATGGTCCCCAATGATCCTGCTTTCTTGTATTTATGCTCTTGTGTAATCCTCTCCCCTTGAGTATGGAGTAACCTAGTGACTCTCTTACAACCAAAAGAGTGTGGCAAAGTGATGAGATATCATTTCTGAGATTAAGTTACAAAAAGACTCTGCTTTCCATCTGGATTACACTCTCTTTTGCTTTCTCCCTCACTCATTCTGAGGGATACCAACTATCATGTTGTAAGTTGCTCTGTGGAGAGGCTTACATGGCAAGGAGTTAATATGTCTAGCCAATAGCCAGTGAGAACCTGAGGGCTCACAACAGCCAGGTGAGTAAGGTTGGAAGCAGATCCTCCCCAAGTTGAACCTTCAGATCATTGCAATCTTGGCTGACACCTTAACTGCAGCCTTGTGAGAGACCCTGACCTAGAGGACACAAGTAAATTGTGCCTGGATTCCTGATCCACAGAAACTTGGAATAATAAGTGTTTGTTGCTTAATGCTGCTAAATTTGGGGGTAATTTGTTACATAGCAATAGATAATATACCCATAATGAAGACCTAACAATCTGTAATATTTATGTTCAATATATATCTAATATACATATTTATGCAATATATATACATAATACTGTCTTCCAAGAACCTTGGAACATTCACAAAAATTAACTATATATTAGCCCTCAAAAAAAAAAAATCAATAAATTCCAAGAAGAAGAAATGGTACAGATAAAATTCTCTGATCAAATGGGGAAAAATACTCTGGAAATACTTTTACAATTTTCTTAACAATTTTGGGAACAAAAAGGAAATCAAAACCAAAATTACACAATTTCTACAAAAAGGACAACAGAAAAGCATCTATCAGACTGTATAGGATAACCACAGTGCTCAGAGGAAATTATATACCCTTAAATAGCTATATTAATTTATAAGTTATTCACATAAGAATAAAAGTTTAAGTTCCAATTCAAGAAATTGTAGGGCACCAGTAAACCATTTAGCTTATAAGTAGTACAAACAAGAAAAAGAGTAGAAAACATAAATAATATAAAAAATTAGAATGGGGAAATAGATTCAGAGGAAATATAAAACATACTATAACAGATTACTTTTTTAACTCTATAGATTTGAAAATATTATTGAATGGATGGATTTTTAGGAAAATAAAATGCACCTTCAGAGGAGAGAACAAATCTAAATGGATTAAGTACCACAGGAAAAAAATGTTTTTAAATTATCAAAGAGCCTCTCTTCTCCCTCAGAATACACTAAGCCAAGTTTTCAGCAGTTCACTTTCACCGCTATTATTTAGCAGTGTTATAGAGACAGTTGCTGATGCAATTAAGCAAGAGAAAGAAATAGCAGGTCTTAAACTGGGAAAGAAGAGGCAATACTATCATTATTTATAGAAGGTATAATGCCTATTTTGCCTTTTCAGGTTCTAAAGGCAACACATTCCACAACTAGGGATGCTGCTCTGGCCCACACATCAGTAATACAAAAGGCTGCCAGCTTTGAATGGGGCCAGGAACAGGAGAGAGCTCTGTAGAAGGTACAGGTTATGGTGCAAGTGGCTCTGCCACTTGAGTCATACAATCCAGCAGATCCTGGGGTGCTGTATCAGTTGTGATAACAGGTGCAGTGTGTTTGTAGCAAACCCTAGAGGAAGAATCAAAACATAGACCTTAAGGTCGTGGAGCAAGGCTATGACATCTAGAGCATAAAATTACATGACTTTTAAAAAACAGCTTCTGGCATGAATACTTGGGCCTGACAGATGGAACACTTGACCATAGGACACCTAGTGATCATATGTCCAGAACTGTTGAACTCGGCAAGTCATAAAGTTAAATTGGCTCACCAGTAATCAATTCTAAGATAGAAATAGTACATATAGGATAATCATGAGCAAAACCAGAGAGTACATGTAAGCTGCATAAGCAGGTAGGCCAGACCCCGGTATCATCCACCATAGTTCACCAGAGTCTCTCCCTCAGCTCACATCTATGGCCTATATATAACCTATGTACATCACACCCATATACAATACACCTATGTAAACTATGTGAAAGAGGTGAGTAAAGCCTGAATTTTGAGGTAATGAATGGGTGAGACTCAAGCCAAAAATGAATGGTAACTGCATTACAGCCTCATTCCAGGGCAACCTTGAAAGACAGTAGGGAGAGAAAATCTTTATTGATGGTCAGAGCTTTTCGGGGTCATTGTCCAATTTGTATGGAAGAGAAGTGGCTTGTGGTAAGAGAATGTATGGACTCAGAGACAGTAACAAATGGCCTAGCCTACTGGTCAGGAACTTGGAAGGTAAAAGATTGAAAGATTGGAGACAAGGAGTCCTGGGGAAAAGGCATATGGATGAGCGTAGGCATGCAGTATGAAGATCTTTGCATTGTGCATCTATGCTCACCAGGAAGCATATATCATGGAAGAAGCATTAAACTACCAAGTAAACAAAATGACTTGGTGAGTTAATATTAGCCAGTTTTTGTCATTGTCCAGGCAGCACAATGGGCCTATGAATGAAGTGACCAGAGTGGCAGAGATGGAGGCTATACATGGGCCCAGCAACCTGGACTCTTTTTAACCAAGGCTGATCTAGCTACCGTTGTCTCTATATGCCCAATTTGCCAGCAGCAGACACCAAGGCTGAGTGTCCAACATGGCAACCAGCCGTTAGATGGAAAGTTGATTACATTCCATGTTGGAAGGGCCAACTGGAACTGATACCTATTCCAGTTATGGGTTTGCTTTTCCTTCCCTCAGGGCCTCAGATAGAAATACTATCTAGGGGCTTAAGGGATACCTGTTCCATAGGCAGGGAACCCCACAGAACATAGCACCCAATCATGGATCCCTTTTTACAATAAAGGGAACGTAGAAGTGTGCCCATGGGATTCCACCTGTTGTATCACTTACTGAACCACCTAGAAGCTGCCAATCTAATAGAGCATTGGAATAGACTGCTGAAGGACCAGCTCAGAACCAATATCCTTCAAGGATGGGGAGCCATCCCCCAGGTCATGGTATACACATTGAATCAGAGACCTTTATGTGGTGCTTGTGTCCTCAATAGAACACAGCATTCAGGAATCAAGGAGTGGAAGTAGGAGGGGGTCCCACTTACCATCACTTCTAATGACCTGCCAAGGGATTTTGTGTTTCCCATCTCCACAATTCTGGGTTCTGCAGAGTGAGAGGTCCTGGTCATCAAAAAGGAAACACTTTTACCAGGAGATATAGGAAGAGTTCCTTCAAATTGGTATTTTTGAGCTACAGGCTACAGCTGCCACATGAGCACTCTGGGCTCCTTATAAGGGAAGTCACCACCTTGTTAGGGGAAAATGATCTTAGCAGAAGATCTGACCTAGCAGAAGAAACCAGGGTTTCTGCTACACAGATATGTGTGAAACTCAGGTAACATAATTGGGCATCTCTTGGCATTTTCTTACCCAGTTGTGACTGAATTGTTAAGGGCAATCCCCAGCCTGAGAAGATTATGGTTAGCAAGGACCCAGGCCCAGGAATGCGTCACCCTATCAGGGAAGTCACTGAGACTAGCAGAGGTGGTAGTTAATGGTGAGGGGAATTTAGAATTGAAACTGGAGGATGGAGATAATGTGTACCTGTTAGTCCCAAGACCAACCTGCAGCAGTGAGGTTGTAGTTCATCACACTAATTTCCCTATTCTAAGCTTCCCCTCAGGAACAGAGGCCCACCAGAGTCCTGGAGGAGCTGCTGCCTTCATGGGTATGAAGGAGCAGATCTGCACAACACAAGGAGTGAGCTGCGGCAGACACAGAGATGTGCTGCTCAGATATTCCCTTTAGGAAAGGATTTGCTACCAGGTCTGAGCAGTGTGGTTACTGTACAACCTCCAGCTGTTAGTTTCAGCAGGGTCTGCCTCAGTTTTTGAATCAAGGTCATGCTTTTCTCAGGGTAGTACCTGGGCAATGACTGAGCAAAGTAGTGGTAGCTGAAGGCATGTTCTTCTCAGGGCAGTCCCAGCAATGACTGAACTAGGTGGTGGTACAAGGGCCTAGCTAATGCCTGACAAATGCAGGGCTCCTCCAATAGGGGATCTTTTCTCTGGGGCTCCTCATTGAGCTGACAGAGGCTGGGTCAGGTCAGTATTATAGACTGATCCCTCTCTTTGCCCAGTTGAGCTTCTTCCTTTTCCTTTTACAAGTGCTAGTTGTATTCCTAACTCCATCTCAGCAACTGCTTCCCAGAAAATCCAACTCATGTCACTGAAGTAAACCTGATATTTTTTCTCCTTATAAGTGACTTAACCTTTTTGCCTGACTGTTGAATTCACTCATTATTTTGTGGAATTTAGTCACTTTACTAAGATAAAATTCATTTTGACTATTTTGGGTCAATTTTGTTCAACATACAATGTGTGGCCCTTTCAATATGTAATAGATTCAGAACTTTCATTTTGAGAATGTTTCTTGAAACATGTTACCTTTAACTATTTGTCTTATTTCCTTTTTACTCTCTTCTGGGAATATAGTATGAATATGTTAGAACTCCTTTATCTGGTATATCTACTTTTTTCTCCTTCAAACTCTTTTTAAACTAATTCTTCATTTTTATTTAATATTGTTCAGTTTTTGCATTTCAATCCCCTATTTCCTTTTATGTAACTCACTCTGTGTTCCTTTCGATGTTATCTTCAATTTTTTTTCTTCTACTTCTTTCCCAAGTAATTATAGTCAATGTTTTATTTCCTTCTGCTGTTTCACCATCATTTCACTGAATTTCCCATTTACAGTTTGTGGTTTTCATTCTTGAAGTGATTTCTTCATTTTTTTTTATTAAAGTTATTCCTCATTTATCGCCTTGAGCATCCTAAATATATTTATGTTGAAGTTCCATGAAATCAGTTCTGTCTAGAGTGAATTCAAATTCTGATTGTTAATTTGGTTGGCTTCTTTCAGATGAGTAAATCTGTTTGTCTGTTGGAATTTTCACCTATTTTTAGGTTTTTGTTCCCCCTTTCTCTTCCTCCAGTGTTTAATCCAATCCCTAGTCATGTAGTTTTACATTTACCTCCACCCAAATCCTGATCCCCTAGTCGAGAATGAGGTCTGATAATGGCATGTTAGGATTCCTGTCCCAAGCTGATATGGAAGATATCTCTAATGCTTCATGAAGCTCACAGGTAGCTTGGTTCTCTTCTGGTTAAGAGGATACATCTTACTTCAAATGTATCCTGAAGTTCTCTGAAAGTCACAGCCCAACATAGTGACAAGAAATCCTCCCCCCTCTCCCAACCACCCCGACCTCAACCTTCTTTCATGAGAAGAAGATCCCTTACTCTAGCCCCTGGATTCACATGGTAACCCAGGATTCACATCCCTGCTTCATAGGGAGCACTTTAAGTACTCCTTATCTCATGAGAGCTGAACACTGGCAAATATTGCCCTTTTGTTTTTTAAACCCACAGCACAGAAAGCCATTGACTTTAGCTCCACTCACTACTTTTCTTTTCTGTTCTATATTTGGTTCACAGAGATATTTATTTGTTTCTGAGTTTACCTGGGTCTTTTGGTGTTTTAATATTTTATTGAACAGTGTTTCATATCATAAACTTATGGAGTCATTGTGATTGGAAATTCCCTAAAGGTAGCATTTAAAATATGAATTATTTAACAAATGCTTTTTGACAACTGAAAGAGCATTTGGAAAAAAATAAAATTGGATCCCTACCTCATATTTCTTACTAAAATAAATTCTTGATGGATTAAAGATTTAAACTTTAAAACGAAGCCAATAAGGTATTAGAAAAGACCTTAGGGTAGACAAAGATTTCTTAAAGACACAGAAAGTGCTAACTATAAAGGAAAACATTAATAAATTTGACTACATTAAAATTAAGAACTTTTGTTCATCAAAGACACCATTAAGAGGATGAAACAACAAGCCAGAGTGGAAGATATTTGTAATAGCTATCCAATAAAGAACTAATATCTATAATATATTTTTTAAAACTACAGATCAATAAGAAAAAGACAAAAAAACTAATTCTAAAACATAAACAAGAGATCGGAACAGGCACTTCACAAAAATGACATCTATCAATCTAATAAACACATGAAAATGTGCTAAATACCATTTGTCATCAGAAAAATGCAAATAAAAATCATGAGAAACTACCATATGCTCACCAGAATGTTGGTGAGCATGCAGAGAAACTGAAAGTCTGAAACAATGCCAGTGGGGGTATAAAATAGTAAAACTACTTTAGAAAACTGGTGATATCTACTAAAGCTAACTGTAGGCCTATCAAAGGTCATATAGGTCAAATAATAGGCCCACTCAAAGTCACATAGAAAGGACATGGAGGAAATAATGTCTATCTCACATCAGAACCTTTGTTCTTTACTGCTACTCTGCTCTTCCACCATAACCCAGGTCTTCTACAAACACACCAATGCCTTAAATGGACTTTATTTCTTTTTCTGGTTCATTATTTGAATTTGTTTAAAATGGAAACCCTTATCATAGGCTGGCCCTTGGTTGATTGTTGAGGTTTACCAAGCACCTTAATAGAAACCTAGAACTGAAATACTGGATCAGGATCACGAGAAGCAACAAATAAAATCTTAGAGGTTATTTTCTTATTTCAAGTCCCTCCTGATATACATCAGAATTACTTTTTAAACTGGTTTTCCTTGCTACCATTTCTCTTTGTTGTAAACCTCAGTGTTCAAAATATCCTCACTTCCCGCCCATAATCAAAATTCAAGGCCATGGTCTTTCCTGGTATATATTTTCTGATGTCATCTGTCTATTAGCTTAGAGTCCTGTGTAGCCTCATGTTTGTGAGTCTACTAAACCTGCTGATATTTTAGTACTTAAGGATCTTATCTGAAATCGGTTACCTGGAATTCATCACTGGTTTTTTCTTCTAGAATATGCTTTTCATTCATGTTGCTTACCAGGATCCAGTAAATCGGCATCATTAGATTAAAATTTGTAATCCTTGTGGTCAAAACTTTTAAAGCTTTTCCAAATCTTTGTCTTTTAGACAATGCTAAATTGCTGCTTCCATTGCCAGTCCATGTGTGTCCAATCAAATAAAAGCACCAAACCTCATATCTAAATATTCTTGTGATAATTAATATTGCCACATTGATATGTTGAGTTAATATGTCTTATTAATATTGTATTGGAGCCTAAAAGGCATGTATGGAATGTTTCATTAGAAAGGAGCAGCTTAGAAACTATAGAAGTTTAATTTATGTTGTTATTTAATATTAGTAATATTCACCCTGTAGGTCCCTCAACTAATTAGGAATCCTTTCTAAAAAACTCTAGGAATCCTTCTAAAACACTGAAAATTTTTAGACAGAGAAAGAAGACTCTCAAATTTCAGGAAAAAGCCTGAATGTTTTAAACAGTTTGCTGGAACAAAGTGAAACAAAGGTTTCTCCTCCGATGTCAACCTTTTCCCTGGAGATCAAGAGGCTTGGGCATGGACAGGAGCAAAGAGGAGTGTACTTCTGAGCTCTGAATCTGTAGGAGAACTTTTTCTTGATTGATTGAAGCAAAAAAGGCTAAGAATTAAAGCAACCTGGCCAAATGAGAGAACAGATTTGTAATGACTTTTTCCTCCTGCTTAAGACATTTTATGACAATTCTGCACATGTAGGAATGTATAGGCTTCTTCAGCACATTTTTCATTTCAGACTTTGAAACTATGAAGGGTTCTTCCATATGAACAACAAGCAACGAAGACTAAGCATTTTTTTATTGATGTCATAATAGTTTATAACATCGTGAAATTTCAGTTGTACATTATTATATGTCAGTTAACATACTAGTGCACCCGTTCACCCTTGGTGCCCACCACCTAAACCCCTTGCCCCTGGTAACCACTAAACTCTTCTCTTTGTCCGTGTGTTTGTTTATCTTCCACACATGAGTGGAATCATATGGTATTTCTCTTTCTCTGTCTGGCTTATTTCTCTTAATATAAGACCTTCAACATAACTGTTGTGAATGGGAAAATTTTTCCCTTTTTTATGGCTGAGTAGTATTCCATTGTATATATATACACCATATCTTCTTTATCCAATCATCAGTCGAGGGGCACTTGGGTTGATTTCATGTCTTTGCTATTGCAAATAATGCTGCAACAAACATAGGGGTGCATAAGTCTCTTTGGATTGTTGATTTCAAGTTCTTTGGATAAATACCCAGTAGTGGGATAGCTGGGTCATATGGTATTTCTATTTTTTTATTTTTTGAGAAATCTCCATACAGTTTTCCATACTGGCTGCACCAGTTTGCATTCCCACCAGCAGTATATGAGGGTTTCCTTCTCTCCACAACCTCACCAACATTTGTTATTTTTGTCTTGGTGATTATAGCTATTGTAATGGGTGTAAGGTGATATCTTAGTGTAGTTTTGACTTGCATTTCCCTGATTATTAGTGATGAACATTTTTTCATGTGCCTATTGGCCATCTGTATATCTCCTTTGGAAAAAATGTCTTTTCATATCCTCTGCCCATTTTTTGATTGGATTGTTTTTTTTTTAAATGTTCAGTTGTGCGAGTTCCCTATATATTATGGAGATTAACCCCTTGTCAGATACATGATTTGTAAATATTTTCTCCCAGTTCGTGGTTTGTCTTTTCATTTTGATCCTGATTCCTTTGCCTTGCAGAAGCTCTTTAGTCTGATGAATTCCCACTTGTTATTTTTTCTTTTGTTTCCCATGCCTGAGTAGATATGGTATTCAAAAAGATCCTTTGAAGACCAATGTCAAAGAGTATACTGCCTATATTTTCTTCTAGAAGTTTGATGATTTCAGGTCTTACCTTCTAGTCTTTGATGCATTTTGACTTTATTTTTGTCTATGGCGAAAGATAACGGTCCACTTTCATTCTTTTGCATGTGGCTATCCAGTTTTCCCAACACTGTTTATTGAAGAGACTTTCCTTTCTCCTTTGTATGTTCTTAGCTCCTTTGTTGAAGATTAGCTGTATGTAGATGTGTGGTTTTATTTCTGGGCTTTCAATTCTGTTCCATTGATCTATGCACCTGTTTTTGTACCAGTACCATGCTGTTTTGATTACTGTAGCTTTGTAGTATATTTTGAAGTAAGGGATTGTGATGCCTCCAGCTTTGTTCTCTTTTCTCAGGATTGCTTTAGCTATTTGTGGTCTTTGGTTGCCCATATGAATTTTAGGATTCTTTGTTCTACTTCCATGAAGAATGTCATTGGGATTCTGATTGGGATTGCATTGAATATGTAGATTGCTTTAGGTAGTATGGACATTTCAACTATGTTTATTCTTCCAATCCATGTGCATGGAATATCTATCCATTTGTTTATATCATCATCGATTTCTCTCAATAACGTCTTATAGTTTTCATTGTATAGGACTTTCACCTCCTTGGTTAAATTTATTCCTACATATTTTATTCTTTTTGTAGCTATTGTGAAAGGTATTGTGTTCTTGAGTTCTCTTTCTGTTAGTTCATTATTAGAGTATAGAAATGCAACCTATTGTTGTAAGGTGATATTGTACCCTGAAACTTTGCTGTAGTTTTTGTTTATTTCTAATAGTTTTCCAATGGATTCTTTAGGGTTTTCTGTATATAAAATGATATCATCTGCAAACAGCAAGAGTTTCACTTCTTCAATGCCTGTTTGGATTCCTTTTATTGCTTTTTCTTGCCTAATTGCTCTGGGCAAAAGCTCCAGTACTATGTTGAATGGTGAGAGTGGTGAGAGTGGGCACCCTTGTCTTGTTCCTGTTCTCAGAGGGATGGCTATTCAGTTTTTCCCCATTCGGTATGATGTTGGCTGTGGGTTTGTCATATATAGACTTTATTATGTTGAGGTACTTTCCTTCTGCACCCATTTTATTGAGAGTTTTTATCATAAATAGATGTTGGATCTTGTCAAATGCTGTCTCTGCATCTAGTGAGATGATCATCTGGTTTTTATTCCTCATTTTGTTAATGTGGTGTATCACATTGATTTGTGGATATTGAACCATACTTGTGTCTCTGGTATAAATCCCACTTGATCATGGTGTATGATCCTTTTAATGTACTGCTGGATTCAGTTTGCCAATATTTTGTTGAGGATTTTTGCATCTATGTTCATCAGCAATATTGGCCTGTAAATTCTCCATCTTTGTGCTGCCCTTGCCTAGCTTTGGTATCAGGGTGATGTTGGCCACATAGAATGTGTTAGGAAATGCTCCATCTTCCTCAAATTTTTGGAATACTTTGAGAAGGATAGATAGTAAATCTTCTTTGAATGTTTGGTAGAATTCTCCAGAGAAGCTGTTTGGTCCTGGACTTTTATTTTTGGGGAGGTCTTTGATTACCGTTTCAATCTCTTTACTTGTGATTGGTCTATTCAGATTCTCTATTTCTTCTTGATACAGTTTTGGGAGGTTGTATGAGTCTAAGAGTTTATCCATTTCTTGTAGATTGTCCAATTTGTTGGCATATAGTTTTTCATAGCATTCTCTTATAATCTTTTGTATTTTTTGTAGTATCCATTTTAATATCTCCTCTTTCATTTCTATTTTATTTATTTAAGCCTTCTCTCTTTTTTTCTTAGTGAGTCTGGCTAAGGGTTTGTCAATTTTGTTTATCTTTGCAAAGAACCAGCTCTTTGTTTCACTGATCTTTTCTACTCTCTTTTTGTTTCAATTTCATTTATTTATGCTCTAATTTTATTATTTCCCTCCTTCTGCTGACTTTGGGCTTTGTTTGTTCTTCTTTTTCTAATTCTATTAAGTGTAGTTTGATTGCTTATTTGAGATTTTTCTTGTTTGTGAAGGTGGGCCTGTATTTCTATGAATTTCTCTCTTAGGACTGCTTTTGCTGCATCCCATATGAGTTGGTATGGTGTGTTTACATTTTCAATTGTCCATAGATATTATTTGATTTCTCTTTTAATTTCTTCAATGATCCATTGGTTGTTCAGTAGCATATTGTTTAGTCTCCATATCTTTGTCCCTTTCCCAGCTTTTTTCTTTAGATGATTTCTAGTTTCATGGCATTATGGTCAGAAAAGATGCTTGATATGATTTCAATCTTTTTAAATTTATTGAGACTTGCCTTGTTTCCCACCACACGCTCTATCCTTGAGAATGTTCCATGTGCACTTCAGAAGAATGTGTATTCTGCTGGTTTTGGATGGAGTGTTCTATATATATCTACAAAGTCCACCCAGTCTAGTTTTTCATTTAATTCCACCATTTCCTTGTTGACTTTCTGTCTGGATGATCTAGCCAATGACAGAAGTGGGGTGTTGAGATCCCCACTTTTATTGTGTTGTTCTTAATATCTTGTCTAAAACAGACATTTTAGGTTTGTTAATAGTTACCTTGTGTACTTTGTTGCTCCTGTGTTGGGTGCATAAATATTTGTGAGTGTTATGTCTTCATGGAGTGTCCCTTTTATCATTATATACTGCCCCTCTTTGTCTCCTTTATCTGTTTTATCTTGAAGTCTACTTTGTCTGATATAAGTGGCAACACCTGGTTTCTTTTGTTTGCTATTAGCTTGGACTATCATCTTCCATCCCTTCACTCTGAGCCTGTGTTTGTCTTTAGAGTTGAGATGTGTTTCCTGGAGGCAGCATATTGTTGGGTATTGTTTTTTAATCCATCCCACCACTCTGTGTCTTTTGATTAGAGAATTCAATCCATTTACATTTAGAGTGGTTAATGATATATGAGCACTTAATGCTGCCATTTTATCACTTGTTTTCCAGTTCTTCTGCATTTCCTTTGTTTCTCATCCCATGTATTTCAGACTACCAGTTCGGTTAGGTAGTTTTCTATGATGGTTTTCTTAGTCTTCTCCTTATTTATCATTTGTGTCTCTATTCTAATTATCTGTTTAGTGGTTACCATTAGGTTTGTATAAAAAAATCTCATAGATGAGAGAGTCCATTTTTGATAGCCTCTTATTTCCTTAGACTAAGCCAATTCCATCCCTATATCTTCCCCTTCTAAGTTGTTATTGCCACACCTTATTCCATCTTGTGTTGTGAGTTTACTGTTAAAATGATGAGATTATGTTTATTTTTGGTATTTTCTTTCCCTTTATCTTTAAAGTTATAATTGTTTGCTAACCTGTTCTGATAGAGAACTACAATTTTCTGATTTTGCCTACCTATTTATCTCCTTGCTCAGAGCTTTGTAACCCCTTTCCTTTTTTTTTTCTCCAGATATGAGGGGCTTCTTGAGGATTTCTTTTTTTTTTTTTAAAGATTGGCACCTGAGCTAACATCTGTTGTCAATCTTCTTCTTTTTTTTTTTTTCCTTTTTCTTCTCCCCAAAGTCCCCCAGTACATCGTTGTATATTCTTCTGGTTGTGCTATGTGGAACACTGCCTGAACATGGCCTGATGAGTGGTGCCATGTCTGCACCCAGGATCTGAACTGGAGAAACCCTGAGTGTGCAAATTTAACTAGCTGGCCATGGGGCCAGCCCCTGTTGAGGATTTTTTGTGTGTGTCAGGGGGTCTTGTGGCAATGAACTCCCTTAGCTTTTGTTTATCTGGGAAAGTTTTTACTTCTCCATCATATGTGAAGGATATTTTCACTAGATAGAGTATTCTTGGCTGAAAGTTTTGTCATTCAGAATTCTGAATATATCCTCCCATTCTTTCCTAGCCTGTGAGGTTTCTGCTGAGAAATCTGCTGAAAGCCTGATAGGGGTTCCTTTGTAAGTTTTCTTCTGCCTTGCTGCCTTTAATACTTTTTCTTTGTTGTTGACTTTTGCCAGCTTTACATATGTTTTGGAGAAGGTCTTTTAACATTGATATAGTTAGGAGATCTATTGCTACTTTCACTTTTAGTCCCAGCTCTTTCCCCAGGTTTGGGAAGTTCTCAGCTATTATTTCTTTGAACAAGCTTTCTGCTCCATTCTCTTTCTCTTCTCCCTCTTGAATATCAATAATCCTTATGGTGCATTTCCTAATTGAGTCAGATATTTCTTGGAGAATTTCTTCATTTCTTTTTAGTCTTAGTTCTGTCTCCTCCTCCATCTGAAGCATTTCTATATTTCTGTCCTCAAGACTGCTGTTTCATTCCTTCATATCAGCTCAATTGTTTGTGTGTCCAGATTTTTCTTTACCTCATCCATTGTGTTTTTCATCTCCAATATTTCTCATTGCTTCTTCTTTATAGTTTCAATCTCTTTTGTGAAGAAGTTCCTGATTTCACTGAACTGTCTATCTGTATTTTCTTGTAAGTCGGTGAGTTTTTTTCAAAATAGCTATTTTGAATTCTCTGTCATTTAGATTATAAATTTCTGTATCTTTAGGGTTGGTTTCTGGGTACTTGTCATTTTCCTTCTGGTATGGAGATTTAATATATTTTTTCATATCGCTTGATAGCATGGATTTGTGCCTCCACATAGTGATAGCATCTGGCTGCAGCTTCCACCTCCCACCACTGGGTGGGGGTCAGAATCTGTGTATTCTGAGCCCACCACAATCCATGGCTCACTTGCTCCAGCTGCTGGCTGCTTTTCTATCTGTGCAGCGCTCCAGCCAACCAGCTAAGCTGGAGCACCAGATGGGAGGAGAGGTGCTTTCTTTCGCCTGCACAATCCCAGGGGCTTCTCACTCTGCCCTCACTATCTGCTCTTCTGGGGTTCTAGCTTGATGAAGACACCCTCACAATAGCCTAGTTACCTCTGTGTGGGGCTTTCCCACAGGCTACAAGGGAACTTGAAGAGTGATGGTGTTCCCACAAAGGGCTACCCCTCTCCCCTCTCCTCTCAGAGCCACATGCAGTCCTGGGATCGCTGTCATTCAGGAGGAATAGAAGATTACCCTTACCTCCTTCCACTTCCTTTGTGGGGTCCAGCATCTCCACTTTCAGATGTATGGCTGTGGGGGTCTCTTAGATGTCTTTTGTCTTGTGTGAATGTCCTCTGTTGGTATGCGAATGTCCTTTTCACTGTTTCTTAGAGGGGAGAGTCTAAGGGGAGAGCTCATTCCACCAGGATGCTGATGTCACTTCAAGACCAAGACTTTTACACAGAAGTTAATGTTGCATTCAGATAAGTCATGAAAAACTTCAACTATTTAAAAATATACATAATTACATATATGCATATTATGACATTGTTTTTTTATCACAGTTTGGTTCATATTATGCTATATGCCATATTGCTCATATTTATTTTTAAAAGCTATGGTCCAATTTCCTTTGTTCCTCTTTGTAATGTCTTAGTTTGCTCAGGCTACTATCATAAAATCCCATAGACTGTGTGGCTTATAAACAATAGAAATTTATTTCTTGCAATTCTGGAGGCTAGAAAGTCCAGGATCAAGGCACTGGCAGAGTTGGCATCTGGTGAGAGCCTGCTTCCTAACTCACAGATAGCCATCTTTGTGCTGTGTCCTCACATGGCAGGAGACATGTGTGATCCCTCTGGGGTCTCATTTATAAGAGCACTAATTCAGACCCTTCATGACGTATTCACCTGCCAAAGTTCCCACCGAAAATACCATCACACTGGGGATTAGGTTTCAACCTATGAATTTTAGGGGGACACAAACCTTCTAAAAAATTGTCCTGAGGCTCAAGTTTCTTGTGTTTTCCTGTTTCTGAGATTTTTCTGCCTCACCTAAGGGTTCTACTTTTTGCTTCCCAACCTGGGTGTTAAAGGGTTCTCAACAATAAAATTCTGAGTCAGGGGCTGTGGAATGGAACCAGCCAGAAGAGCCTGAGTGAAGGCAGTGGACATCAGGTTTTGAGTTAGGAGAGCAGTAGCCAAGGATATCCCAGAACATACTGCCTCTACCTTTGGCAACTTTGAAGAAGAAACTTCCAGCTGAACCATTACTAATTTTTTTCTCACTTATTCTTACAGAATAATAGATGTTAGATCTATTTTTTTTCTAAAAAGAGAAGGATATTTCTCAGTAGCATCACTTGTGATGTATGTTACTGCCATTGTTCTCTTGATCTTCATCACAATCAGAATTAGTTTCTAGCCTTCCATGACTTGAAAATTTCCTATAGATCCTTCTTATACCTCCCTGGAACTCTATTTGCCCCAATAGGTAATTAGGTCACCTCTTTTGTAAATAAGTAGAATAGTGAATGCCAAAAATTCATAAGAATCGCCAGATAATTATTAAAAGTACAAAACAACAGTTTCCACCTCTGACCTACTGAATTATAATCCATAGGAAGGACACAGGAATCTTTACTTTTAATAGGAACCCCAAGAGATATTTTCATTAGGTAACTTTAGGATACACTGCAGAAAGTCATAGTGCTTCTGGTTATATACATGGTGACCATATAGTTTATCATCCAAACAGGACACTTTTGTAAGTGAAAGCAGGGCTATTAGTAATTCATCGGCCCAACTGGCAAAAACTGGGACAATTCTGGGCAAATCAGGACATATCACCATCTTAGTTATAGATCACCATCTTCATCTCCACCTAGATCCTTTATTTATTTTTGCAACAGTTTTATGGAGATATAATTCATATACCATGCAATTCATCCATTTAAAATGTCCAACTCAATGTTTTTTAATATATTCAGAAAGTTTTGCAACCATCACCACAATCAATTTTAAAACATTTTCATCATCCACGAAAGAAACTCTGTATCCTTTAGCAGTCACCCTCATCTCCCCATGCCCCTTCCCAAGTCCTAAGCAACTGCTCACCTATTTTCTGTCTCTGTAGATCTGCTTATTCTTGAAATTTCCTATAAATGGAATCATACAATATGTGGTCTTTTAATGACTCACTTCTTTCACTTAGCATAATGTTGTCAAGGTTCATCCATGTTATAGCATATATCAGTACTTCATTACTTTTTATTGCCAAATACTATTCCATTGTATGGATATACCACATTACATTTAACCATTCATCAGATGATGGACATTTGGGTTGTTTTCACTTTTTGGCTATTATGAATAATGCTGCTATGAATATTTGTGTACAAGTTTTTGTGTGGACATGTTTTCAGTTCTCCTGCATATATATCTATGATAGCCCTCTTGTCACCCCTAACTTGGAAGATTCTAATAAATAGTTTTCATACAAGCCTTGTAGAAGAGGAAAAAATCAGTAAGAAGGATCGAAAGACAGAAAATTATGTTATTTAGATTAGGTGAAATAGATATTTTGTTTTTAAAAAACATTTATGCCCTTTCTAGCAATGACTCAAATACTTGTTCAGAAATTAGAGTGGTTGAGAAAAAGACACAGATGGAGATCAGCAAATCCTTTTGCTTAAGGATCAGCAAAAATCCCTACTGGGCTACCAAGGGTCCTTCTTTCAGAGTTTAAAGTCATTCATCTAAGATCAGATGGACTAATACATCAAAGCTAATATAGCAATTGCAAAAAGCTCCTGGGTCTTTGTTCTCTGACCAAATATTTGCATTCTGTGTGCTGAATCAAGACTTTTAATTTCTAGTGTTTATGGTTTACTCACTGATGACTTCTTTAATTTGGTCTTTTCCTTTAAAATCCATTACACAGGGAGGCTGAGTTTTCAGAAAATGTGTTTAACCTTATAAAGATCTACACATAGGTATAATGGTCTTTTGTGAGGAGAGACACAGTAAAGTTAGTTGTGTTAAAGTAAAATCAATACCTACAGAAGAGAATATTAGAAAGGAAACTGCTGATTTTCCTTCCCTCTTTCTTTTTTCCGGTCTCTAGTCTTTGCAAGTTTGGAACTCTAGAAATCATTACGTTATAAAAGTCTCCAGGTTTCCATTCTAATGGGTTCCAGGTTTTCCTGCTATGGGGATGAAACTAGCAGACTTAGTAAATCCTTATTTATTTGTCCCAAAGGCCAGGCAGTGCTCTTTCTTCTCTGGTGCTGGTTTCTATTCATTCACTGCCTCTTCTCAGGTTCTTTTGCTGCCCATCATTAATCTTTCAAGCTACAGCAGGGTGGGTTCAGAACAAAACCATCAGAGGAACTGAAAAATGAAATATTTACCTGCATCAGTGGGGGGAAAAGACCTCTCTACCTTGTCCTTTCAATGCAATCACATTTTTATTTTATTTTATTCACTTTCTAGATAGAAGACAGGATACATATACACACTCATATATATATATATTTCCTCTCTGTGTTAATATATATTTTTTTACTATCTATCCTCCTTTGTAATGAGGTGTAATATATAGAGCTCAGTTAGTTACCATGGAGACATGGTCCTCTGTTTCTTATCACAGAGCCACACTATCGTCTGGTGTCAGCCAAGGAGGGATGACAAAGGCCTCCCCAAGAGCCTAGCTCTGCAATTACTGAGCAATCAAGCGCCTCTTTTAATAGAGCACATCCAGGTATACATGGCTCCTCGCTCAGCACTGTCTTCTCTTCTTCCCTTTTAAACTTACATAGCAGGATGCAGTTACTGAGTATAGATATCTTCCTCTGTTAGATGGCCTGTTTATTCAAGATTTCAATGATATTCTTTGGTTTCTGTAACAGAGATCACTAGCTACTATCCTCCTTATTTTTAAATCTCCTGTATTTTTTATTTTAACAAGTATTATTCTCTTCCGAGGACATACAGTTACCTTCCCTTTAATTGCATTAATCTGTTTTTATGGTTTATCATTAACTGATGAAATGGAGTGTATAAATGAAAATCACAGTCTCAAAATTTTCTTAGTCTAGACTTTTCCCTAATTTCTCTATCTGAATTGCTACAGCTATCAACAAAAAATTTAAAAACTTGAATGACTGCTGTTCATTCTTCATCTTCTGGTAGTAATAGAAATGAGAAGGAAATGAATCAAAGGCATAGAATAGGAGAAACAAAAGGCCTAATTTTTCTTCAAGGATTTTTAACTTATTTGAGGGTTGGTGTAACTTCTCCAGATTTGACTTGGATGCTCAGACTCAGCTGTTCTAAACTCACTTGGAAATTTGGGGTGAAATGGGGAACGGAGGATACCCTGAGGCATTCAAATTGGCTTGGATCTATTATTGTAGATAGGCTTCTTACAATAACAGCTAAGTTTTTCCCTGTGTGGTATCTATAATGTTATAAAATATACAATTGTCTTTGACTCAGTTCTAAAGGTCCAGAACTTTGCTAAGATGCCATTTTCTCCAAAGAAGGAGGCATGTTCAGGTGTTTTAAAAGCATGATGATGGTTGGAGTGGGGAGAGATGAAAACAGTGAAAAATTAAAAATGTATGACATGATCACTGCTCTGAAAAAACTTAAAAGCTAATTGGGAAAACAAGCCTTTAAACTTATGGACAAGGCTCAATAATATAAATTAAACAGCAAAAAGCATACAACAGCATAGTGAGCGGAAGAAAAAAGATCAGTCAAGTCCAGAGTTAGTAAGATTTATTGGAAGAGGTAAGATTTAAGATTGGTCTTGAAGGATGGAACAAGAGAAAAGGAAAAAGGATTCTAGGCAAGGGAAGTAACAAGAGTTAAAATGTGGCGGTGGGAATGGTCATGATCTTCTCAGAGGATAATGATAATGTTAGCATCACTGAAGTAAACCATTCTTGAGTTTCAAGAAAATTTCTAGAATCAGTTCAGGTGATGATGTTAGTTTCCTCGTATTATACCACGCCTCCCCCCCGCCAGCCCCACAAAGGTGTTTCCTTTCTCCCTTCACTAGAAAAGAAAGAAAGGAACGGGGGGCTGGCCCGGTGGCGCTGCGGTTAAGTTCGCACGTTTTGTGGCGCTGCGGTTAAGTTCGCACGTTCCGCTTCTCAGCGGCCTGGGGTTCGCCGGTTCGGATCCTGGGTGCAGACATGGCACCGCTTGGCATGCCAAGCTGTGGTAGGCGTCCCACATATAAAGTAGAGGAAGATGGGCACGATGTTACCTCAGGGCCAGGCTTCCTCAGCAAAAAAGAGGAGGACTGGCAGTAGTTAGCTCAGGGCTAATCTTCCTCAAAAAAAAAAAAAAAAAAGAAAGAAAGAAAGAAAAGAAAGGAAAGAAGGAAAAGAGAAGGGGGGAGAGAGGCAGACAGGGACAGAGTGGAAGGAGGGGGAGTAGGAGGAGGGGAGCGGAAGAAAGGAGAAAGTGAGGGAGGGAGGGAGAACAATTGCATTCAAAGTGAATAAAGAAATGAAAAGCAGAGATTGCCATTCTTTTTTTTTTGCAAGTGGAGAACAAAGTGGGTTTTTGCAGGCAGAGTATGAACACATTCTATGTTATATGATCCCCATATGCCAGGAATGTCATTAATTAGATAGAAATGAATGGCTGGAGACTTGCCAAATGCAGCTCAGGAGATCAAGAGCTACATACTCACACGTTTTCACCTATGCTCTGGAATCGCTGGTATAGCTACACAGTATGTATAGGCTTTGTCAGGAGCTTGACAGGAGCCTGAATTAATAGTAGATTTTTAAAAGACCACTGACTCCTGGCATTTTTGTTACCAAAAGATGGTCTCATAAATATATAGTTTCTTTCACTGAACACTGGAGAAAAAGATATTTGATCAGTGGCATGAGCTGGGGGAAAAGCCAACATAAAAGTTATTAGGGCTACTCAAAAAAGTTTACAGGTTTACTTTGAGGTGACTGGAAGGAATGATATGATATTATGGATATCAGGAATGATAACACAATAACAGTAAGTGCTTCATAAACATTATCTATTCTGACTATGTGTGAAGCACCATGATAAACACTTCATGCACATATCCCATGTAATCCTCATAACGCTATGAGAAAGAGAGTAGTCATCTCCATATATTACAGATGAGGAAACTGAGGTTCAAGAGAGGTTAAGTAACCTGCCCAAATTCACATAGTAAGTGGCATGGACCTGATGGAACACAATGACCTGAATCTATTATAACAAAGGCAGAATTTGCTTCAAAAGATATAATTACTGTTATAAATATTTCTTCAGCATTTTCCTCTCCTCCATTTCCTTTCACAAGGTTATGATGAAAAGGCATAAAAGGAATAATCTGTATTTCCTTTGTAAATTTTATCAAAAAGGAAATAATCATTGGAGAGGATATTTCTGAATAGTCAAAGGAGGAAGAATGGAGACACAGTATTCAAAGGTAAAGATTTCTTAGGACACTAGGGGAAAGTAGTAAAACCGTCAAGATAATTCTGTTCTTTAAAATGGTTCATCTTGTCTTTTTAGCTATGAAGGGATCCATGCAAAAATAAAAATAAAAATTTATAAGTAAAGAGATTTTAGTGTTTCTTGTCTTCCCTCATTCATGTGCCATTCTGTAGCTGTAAGGTTACAAGTCCCAGTGAGCTTTACTTACTTCGTGGCCTGGCCTTCTTGTTATTCCTTGAATAAGCCAAGTTTGTTCCTATCACAGGGTCTTTGCAATGCTTGTTCTCTCCACCTGGAATTTATGGGTGACTTCTGCTCAATACGCATGGCTCTGGTCAGCTGTCAGATTCTCAGACTGAACTCTCCTGGCTTACCTCTTTAAAATATTTCTCTTTTTCTCCCTGGCCATAACCTACTCCCTTCCTCACACTCTATCTCAATAGCCTGCTCTTTTCCTTCATAGCACTTATTACTATCTGAAGTTTTTCATTAATTAATTTTTTATTTTTTATTTTATGTATTTTTGCTTTATTTATATATTTAATTTAGGTATAAAATGTTATATTTTATTCATTACTATTTTTCCAGTACCGAGAAGAGTAGTTGGCACATAGTGTGCACTAGGTACATACTTGCAGAATGAATGAATGACCATTGTACCAGCCAGTGGAAATAGAACAATCCTAAAAGAGAAACATTTGGTAATGCTTCACAATTTAAAAAGTGCTCAGACATACTTCAATAGTCAATATCCTACTGGAGGTTAATCTGCATATCAACTAGCAATTTCATTTGCTAACGGGAGTCTTATTCACATGAAGGCCCTCAGCCCAATTTATATTCTTGGCATAGTTGTGTGCCCACCTACTGTCCAAACTCCTTTCAAAACATTGGTAAGAAGGACTCTCAACAGAATGCAGAAGAGCAACAAAATGTATTATTTCAATGAATTTTGAAGTTTTTATTACCATTTCTAACAGACAATAAAGTTCTTGCTTTCATTTGCCAGAAATGTCCCAAAAACACTGAAGTTTTTATTTCTGCTTTTCTGACTAGTACAAGTTACACTGCACGGAACAGCTAGAAGATAACATCATGTGCTATAGACTAAATATTTGTGTCCCTCCCCAATTCATACCTTAAAATCTGTTCCCTAGTACAATGTGGTCATATTTGGAGGTGGGACTTTTAGGACGTGATTAAGTCATGAGGGGAGAGCCCTCTTGAATGGGATTAGTGCCCAGATAAAAGAGACCCCAGGGAAGTCCCTTGCCCCTTCTGCCATGCGAAGACAGAAAAGACAGCCATCTATAAGCCTGGAAACAGGCTCTTACCAGACAATGAATCTGCTGGTATTCTAATCTTGGACTTGTCAGCCTCCAGAATTGCAAGAAATAAATTTCTGTTTGTAAGTCACCTAGTCTATGGTATTTTTTTATAATAGCCCAAATGGACTAAGACACTATAGTTAACAAATGAAAAATAGCTGATCAGAGCAGGTAACTTTTGCTTATAACGCAGAGTTGGTTTGGAATTTTCTGTGTATTTAGGAAAAGAATGGCATCCAGGCCTGAGAATTCAATCTCAGTCTTGAATGTTCATACGTTTTCTTTGCTAATTTATCAGGAATTATGAATGTACCCTTCATGAGTTCTATCCCATTACAGCTTCACTGGCCTGATGTCATACTGAAGAATTAGCAGCCTGAATCTATCTCTCACCCCTCAATCTCCCACTAGAGGGCTTGGCAAGAACCAATATATTTGGATTTGCTACAAGATACAGGTAGCAAACAGTTAATCCTAACCTGGGAAGTAATTACGTTTCAAAAACACTGAATTACTGGCATCCTCAACGCCAAATAATTTTTCGTTTGTTTTCATTTGCAAAATGAGGCTTAGGTAACAACTGTCGATAAGAAATCCTGTGTTGGAATTCACAAAGAGATCCCAGTCCTTCCAATATCTCCAATGGGAGTCTACTTTTTTTGCTAAACTGATGACTGAAGGTTTTTCCTACTGCATCTTTTCTTTTCAACAAGAGGCAGAGACTACAGTTCACAATGACTTTCATCCAGGTTTCCGCTCTTAATTCATCAAGGAGTTCTGTTTCATTTTTAGGACATCACACGTTGTTTCAAATCTTCTTTCACTTTAGGAAGCGAAAACAGATGTCTAGTTCCTTGGACATATCTGGAGGAAAAGAGTCCCACTCCTGGTGTAGCCTTCAGTCACAAGAGCCCTTCCTAATTGACTACAAATTACTAATCATTCTCTTCTTGTGGCATTATTGTGCAAATGTATATCCTATTATGTATTCATAAATTGCTATCCCATTATGTATTCATAAATTGCTAATTTTTCAAGGTTTATGCCTACAAGTAGCATGTTTATCTTGGAAACATTTCTGGGAATTTCACCTTAAAAACTTGCATTGTGGTTCATTTGTCTGAAAAGGATTTTTTTTTTTGTTCTTGAAAAGGATGTTTAAAGCAAAATACAATGTTCAGTGCATCATATGAAATTCTTCTAGGGATGCTTTTGGCCTTTTATCACCATTCCACCACCATATCCAACAGTTCGCCGGTTTGGATCCTGGGTGCAGACATGGCACCGCCTGGCAAGCCATGCTGTGGTAGGCATCCACGTATAAAGCAGAGGAAGATGGGCATGGATGTTAGCTCAGGGCCAGTCTTCCTCAGCAAAAAAGAGGAGGATTGGCAGCGGATGTTAACTCAGGGCTAATCTTCCTCAAAAAAAAAAAAAAAAAGAAGAAGAAGAAGAAGCCACAGAACAAAATCCATCTCATTACTTTTTAAATTTTTCTTTTTTGTTTTCTAACCAAAAATCTCCCACCTTGGTCATTAGACTTATTTCCAAAGACCTTTTGATTGTTTCAAAAAAAATGATACCCTCAATTCAAAAACGTGAAAAGTTAGTACGTGCATGTCATGGGGACCTTGTAACATCTCTAGCATCCATCTTTTCCTCTTCATTCCCACAGTTAAAGCCCCAGTCCAAACCCTCATTTCTCTTTCCCAGATCTCTGTCTTTTAACTAATGTCTCTCTGATGATGAATTATGCACAGGACAGCCAGGATCATCATCTCAAAGCATAGCTCCTACCTTTTCACCTTCTTGCACAGAAACTTTCACTGGTTCCAGTGAAGATTCTTCACTCTCTCACCTTCTAAGACTTACATAGGTCTTGCTATGTGCCAGGTATTGTTCTAGGTGCATTATTTATATTATTATCCATATCAACCCTGTGAGGTAAGTAAAAATATTATCCCCATTTTACAGATGAGGAACCAAGACACAAAGTTCAAGCCATTTGTCAAGACACCATTAATGTGTTTCAGTAGTGAGATTTGTACCCAGGGACTCTGGCTACAGAGTTCTGTCTTCCCATTTCTTTTCCTACCTTGCCTACTATTCGCCATTCTTTAATGGAACCAGGTGCTTTTCTGCTTTTGGGTCTTTGCTTACAATTTTCTCTCTGCCTGCTATACACTTCTTTCATATTTTCCTATCCATATCCATCAAGATCCATCTGAAGTGCTACCTCTTCTGTGAAGCTCCCCCAGATACTTCCTCTGCTCCACTGTATATTTCTCTTATAGCTATTATAAAATTGTATTTTGTACTATATTAATTTTTACATATATTTCTAAATTATAACTCTTATAGGAGTGGAATCATATCCTGTTTTTCACTGTCCTCCCTCAGCACTTGGTTATTGTTACTGATGCAAAGTAGATTGGCAGGCAATTGCTATGATTGAAAACAATTGAACTACTTATGGGTGAAATCATGATATTACAAAACATATACCTGGGGCTGGCCCTGTGGCATAGGGGTTAAGTTTGGTGTGCTCTACTTCAGTAGCCTGGGTTCACAGGTTTGGATCCAGGGCATGGACCAACACCACTCATCAGCCCTGCTGTGGCGGCAACCCACATATAAAGTGGAGGAAGATTGGCACAGATGTTATGTCAGGGCTAATCTTTCTCAGCAAAAAAAAAAAAAAAGAAAGAAAGAAAGAAAAAAGAACATATACTGTAAGCACTCAGTGAGTATATTCAAAAGATTGCACCACAGGCTCTGAAGGCAACTCCAGACCTGTTTCAGACATTGATATAATAAATATATAGCATCCCAAAAGAATCGCTTTGAAAATGACAACAGATTTTTATGGATTCACACAACTATTATTATTTATTGAGTACCTACTACATGCCAAGCACAAGAGATATGAAAATACAAAAAGTAAAAGTTCTCATGTGTCTCACACACACAAAAAGAATCTGTCTAGCCTCCTCATATTTTTAAGGAAAGATATCTTAATGGGAAAATACAATTGGGAATTCTCTGGTGCTATAAGTCTCTAAAAAACATGCCAATGGGGCATAGGTCTCCCTTCAGAGGGGATAATCAGGAGGAACCCAAAGAAAAAGTTCTAAAAATAATGACATAATGCACACACTCCCAGAGACCCATAGGAAGAAAAGTCTCAGGCTTTATATACTTAACATGTAATAACTACTATGCATAGAATTTGTGGGAATTTGAGATTCCTTGGTGGAAGATGCTAGAGGTTCAAAGCATGAACAAAGACGATAGCTTTGTCTGCCATCAAAAAATCCAGCTTTAATATATCTATTAAGGTGTATGTTTGAAGCTGTGCTATTTCCTAGATCTCTATATGATAACATCCTCAAAAAAGAAGTCTAGATTTTTAAGAATTGCAGGTTTTTCTTCTTTATTTCCACAGATATCTGCTTCTATTTTGAGCCACTCTTCCCCTTATTCCTATGGAATACACCTAATCGAAAGGCTCCTCTTCCTTCAGTTTTTGTTTATTTAATTAAGATGATTTTCTACAATGATTGACTATAAAGGCTGTAATTATACTATCAAATCCCTGTCAAAGTAACAATTTAATGTGAAACATTAACACTTAGCAGTGTTTAAACCTAAAACAATATAAAAACCCTGTGTGTATGAATAAGGTGAATTTATTCAGGCTATTTATTTCCTCTGGAGTGCAAAAGAAAGTTTAGGCTACCCTTGTCATTTATTATTACATACTATTGTAAAGAGAAATAGTTTATAAGCCATTATAAATATTAGATGACTGTGCCAAACCAAGATCCTTTTCTGATGAGTTTATAAAGGGCACCAGCTATTATGAAACCAGGAAAGATAATATGAGAACAGGAGAACATAGCACAAGCAAGGTGTACACCAGAAGGTAATATTCATAGATAAAATATTTTGGAATAACAGAATCAGAGAATGGGGAGGCTAGATGGGGATTCATTAGAATTTTCTCTTTCCTTTGGCTGGGAACACATGTACACACCTATTCTAGATAAAATAAGAATATTCTTTGTTTCCAGCCTCCCTTATAATTGGAGACTCTGTCATCCTCTTTAGTCATCCATGCTGTGTTTATGCTACATATAAGTCTATTTCTCTTCTTCTGTCTTAAAGATGTTGAAGAACTGGCAGCCACCCTTTCAGTAGCAAGAGCCTTCCTGTACTTAAAGATAATGTTTAATCATTCATCAGCCTTATTATTGCCAGAAAAAAAAGAAAGTAAAGGTTTCTCTGTAAGGATGTCAGAGGGTGTGGTTTAATGTTGACCCACACATGACATTCAAAAACCTTAAGCAAATGAAGGAAGAGAAAAGGAATAATCAAGAATATAGGAAAAGCAGACCAGATGAAATAGGAAATAAAGGCTAAAAGGAGAGAATAAAGAAAACAGATCTGTGATAGGCTTCAAAAATAAGATCTGAGTGCTTATTACAGGCAAGGCACTGTGCAGAGTGCTTTATACAGGCATCAGAATTATCATCACACAGCTAACACTTAACTGAACGCCTGCTTTGTGTCAGGTGTCATTCCAAGTGCTTTGCATATGTGAACTCACGTAATCTTCACAACATCCATTTCAGAAAAGGAACCGAAATATGGGTTCCTAATACCTTCATATTCTTAGTACATTCTCGAAGGGACATCATTATTTCTATTTTACAGATGAGAAAACTGAGTATCACAGATTAAATAACATGCCCAGGATCAAAACAGCCAGAAGTTGCAGAACTGGGTTAACCCAAGAAGTGTCTGATTCCAAAGTACTTTTTTGACTACATGTCTAACTTGAGAGAAGAAAGAAAATACAATAACAATAAGCACCAGTAGTTAACTTGGGAGAAGAAAGAAAATAATAACAATAAGCACAAAAAGAGAGCATATTACATGCCAGGCACTGTTCAAAGTGTTAAGTATTAACACATTTAATGCTCATAACATCCCATGAAAATAGGTACTATTATTATTCCCATTTCACAGATGAGGAAACGGAGGCACATGATCCTAATGTAACTAGGGTCATTCAGCTGCTCACTGGGGAATTGGGACTCAAACCCAGGAAATCCAGCTCCAGAGTTATGCTCTTGCGACAATACTATGCTGCCTCTTGTAACTAAAATACATAATGGGAGTAATTGTTTGGGATACTGAAAAGTGAGAATGGTTTCACCAGTAAATATACACTGGCATTACTGTATAGCTAATATTCATTGAGCACTTGCCAAACACTTCTGGTGGACATTGTGATGTGCCACTCAGATCCCCCTTCAGGGATGAAGGACTTACTTCACCAGCTAATGTGAGTCTTAAAAGAAGATGGCCCTCAGTTGTCAGCTCTCATTTGAAAAAAATCACCTGTGGGGTTGGCTGAGGTCTTTGTTGGGAATGCACTACAGCTCATTTTCCACAGGTGTTGATCCCAAGAGCACTCCCTAAGAAATAATAAACATCCTAAATGTTAATCTCTGCCTTACAGTCTGCTTCCCTAGGAACTCAACCTACAACAACACTTTACATAATCTCATTTAATTCTTACCATCCTATGACTTAGGTGCTATTATCCTCATATACTCATTTTACAAACGAAGACACCAAGGCTTAACTTGCCCAAGGTCATAGAGCTGATCCAAAAATGGAAACAGAATTTGAACTAAGATTGTTTACTTCTGGAGGCTGCACTCTCAAAGTCTACATAATTTTGTGTAGAAAGAAAAGCTTCAGTTATTGAGACTTATCATTAGTTCAACAAGTATTTAATCCTGAGATGGGGAAAAAAGGCACTCTGAGGGATTCTCAGAGCTTGAGGGAAAAAAAATCTAACATTTATGTTTAAAGCATAGGTAAGAATAATGGTAATAGTTGGAATGACCTGAAATGTAAACCAGGTGGCTTGAAAAGGAAGACTGTTCAAGAAAGCAGTGAAACAATTTTTCCTCTAGGTCTTCTACAATTTATTTCTTGAGAAGAGAAAACTGAGGACAAAGAAAAGTTCCCATATGACAGAGGAGAAGAAAATGTTCAATTAAAGATATACTCTTATACATTACATTATCTTAAATTCAAAGAGAAAAAGGCTTCACTCTCAATATGCAATGTTTATCATCTGATACATCTGTCTAGCATCTTTCCTCATATGAGAGGAGCAGAAAACATAAAATGCCAGCATATGGCTCTGACTTTAATGAGAAGTTACAGGGTATGATATCTGTCCACAATAGCCTAAGAGATATGAGGCAATGTTAAAAGATGCAGTGGGAAGAGAAGAGTTGAGGTGGCAAAGAGCCATAGCTTATACCTGAGTTATGCTATTCAATCACAGATTTTTCCCCAATGTCGTAAATTTCCAGGTGCTATTATCCATCTTAATTTTCTCACTTTTTCCAGGACAGATGAGATTGAAGACATAAACAAATCCCTTGACTGATTTGTAAGCTTAGATTCTGTAGAATCCACTTTTTAAAATTATACTTCTTTATTTCTGGGCTTGGATAATTTCCTATATTTCCAACGGAGGGAAGGAAAAAATTCTAACTAAAAAAAATCCAAATATTAAATTTATCCTCTCAGTGTTCAGATGTCCTGGGTGCATCTTTGATTTTACTTAAAACCTAAAGTAAATCTCAAATATACCCGGAACATAAGAGGGCCTGAAAAACCAAGTTCAGAGAAAATGGGATGCAGTTAGCAAAGATTACATGCATCAGTGAACTGTACTAAATTGAACACTTTTAAATGCCAGAGATTTTCTGTGTGAAACTGGGGGGTTTGAAAGAAAAATCAATAATGTTGGAAAAGAGAAACCCTCTTCACACATCTCTAATTAGTCATAGCAGAATCTGGTGGATTTCCATATTACAACTGCATCAAACCTGAGAAATTGGTTTTGATCCCAGACTCATTCAGTACATCTTCCAGAAGAAGCTCCAGTCAAGACAATCAAAGGCTTTTCAACGTTGAATGATCCCCAAGATCACTCTTTCAGTTTGCATCCATCCTACATTATGTTCAGTGTCTGTCTAATGTTACCTACAGCAAATCTCCCTGGAATTACCCTGAAAGAGCTCCACTTATAAGAACAGGCAAAGGATCTTCAAACTGGTCGGCTTCAACTTTAGCTTGAGCCTTCAAAATCTATAGTAGTAAGTGAAACCAGGCATAAAGAGGCACAGTTCTTCAGATCTTTTTTTTTTTAATAAATCAAATAAATATTGGCCATATTGTTTATATTAGGGCATGAACCCCTCTGTAAAGTCACTGCTCAAGTCTAATAACGGAGTAGGAAAAGGGTTTCTGTATTTTTCTGAATAATCAATACCAAAGCTGCTGATGCAAATTTATTTGAACCCCAGGGAACACATCCTTTGAAGTTCTGGGAAAATTTTAAATATAGTGTATAAATCAATAAGTGGACAAAAACATCTCTGTCAATGTCTTCATTTTTACTTGGAGAAGAAATATATCTTTAAATGTAATCTCTCACTCCCGCTATGAACCCTTTCCCCAAATCATTTCCTTTACAAAAGAAACTCATGACAGTCAGCTGAACAGAAACATTCCTTTTGGCCATGATGAGAAGTGCTGAGATGTAACCTCTCTGAACATGATGACTACTCCAGCCCAAAAGACGGTCTTCCTCTTCCTCCCTTTTCTAATGCTCTCATGCTTTTCTCTTTTCCCATCATTTCACATCCAGTTTGGGAGCCTGAGCCAAGTGAGATGGTTTGAGGGCATTTTCAGAAGAGATTCTACTGTCCTGGTTGGGTGGTACGTGTTGTTTTGAATGGGATGCATCTACAAGATTAAAAATATATTTTTTCATTACTGCCTATTTTCGCAGTCGGCTAAGCAAAAATACAAAGCAATTTTTTTCTTCCCCCCATTCTCCCTTTCTCCCTTCGTTCTCTTTTTTCCCCTGTGGAGTTCAAATTAAAGAAAGGTGAAAATTGAAGCTGTTGTAGGCAAGGCGATTGCAACATGCATATTTGATTTTTATGATGGCTCTAAATTGCTGAATAAGGCCCTGGAACAAAGGGAGACTGCGGCTTCCTGCCCATCACATGCAGCCACTGAATGCAGAACAAAAGCATTGGCCATTAGGGGCTCAGCAGGGAGACACATTATATAAATGACTTTGTCTTTTCTGCCCCCTCCCCCCCACTGGGTGCACTGGACAGGGATGGGGGCGGGTATATTATGATTTGCCAGGGCAGGAGATAAGAAATCCTGAGAGCAGCAATGGGAAAAGAAATGTACCAGCATGTTATGATTCCAAAGGGCCATGCTTTACTCACTGGACCAGTGTGGCTCTCAGTGCTATGGTCAGAGCGCCACCTAAGACAACCACTCCCCTGAGAAACTCGGTGACTCTTCAGAGTAACCTGTAGCTTTTCTTTTTATTGTTTTGTTCCTTTCACCAGGAATGATGAAGCATAAAGAAAAACACCTGGAAAAAATATGACGGCCTAGTATTCCAAGGTAATTGCCAGACCTGCTTAAAGAACAAATTGACATACATACAGTTCACTGTGGCACTAGTTTCCTAAGAAACTACTACTCTTAATTCCTCCTTCCAGACTTAAGACTTTTCTTTTGGCAGGAAAAAGAGAAATACATAGCAATAAAAATTCTAAGCTATCACATAGCAGAGTAAACCCACTTTTAAGAGGCCCCCTGTGGTGGTGACTTGAATAGGTGCTACTGTTCTACCTGGCTTGAAACACCAGCAATCCTGCACACACTCAACAACCTTTGCATAGAATTTGTTTTGTAAAAGGATTTTAGTACACTTCACAAAAGTGAATTATTTCATTACTTCTAATACCACTGAAAGAGATAGGGACTAGGAGAGATTCTTTTTGCAGACTCTAACTTGAAGCACAGGGTGGCTATGTACCTTGAAGGTGACAGAATGAGTGGGGGGCAGGTTATTGAAACGGGATGCTCACTTCAGAAGTAACCATCACTCTACATTTCATGTGAGGGGATATCTCAATGGTAAGTTTCTATTTTTTAGTACCGTTCAGAAATCGTACTAAGACGTTCTGGCAGTCCTCTGACTTTCTAATATAGTAGAGAAAGAAGTCCCACTGTGAACCAAAGTAACTAAAAGTCTCTGTCACATGCTGCAGAATCAGAACTGAGGGTTCTTGGAGAGAATAGATCCCAAAGACAAACTCAACATAAGGGTATACACATCCTTAAATAACCTAACAATGACTGAATTGTGTAAAGCTGGCTAAGGGAAACACCATCAGACAACTGCCATTTGTCACATACCATGATTACTCTGCCTCAAAATGGGCAATTCACTTAAAATAAGGTAGACTCTTATGACTTACATGAAAACTAAGAAGTCTCAGGGACAAACAGCGGGTTGTCACTGTAGAGTAATTCAGTTCTGAGCTACCTTTTTACTAGTTCTTTTGGGTCTCCCTTTAAGATGGTTAAATTCCTTTTTATTGGGTGGGAAAATGTCTCTCGATAAAGACTGCTTAATGGATTAAGGTTAGTATTGAGATTTACGCCTATCAATAGTTTTAAGCAACTGGGATGAATAGATGGTTAAGGGGAGTCCTTAACCCTTCATGGCCAGAGGTGGGTGGATAAGAGTCAGCATGCATAAAAAAACAGATGGATGAGTATAGTGGAGAAAAGAATGCTGTATAGTCATTCACTTCTTTATTCATTTATTCAGTTATCAGATATTCACTAAGGGCCTACTTCAATTCCATGTGCTGTGGATTCAGTGTGAATAAGACATGGTCCCTACCGTAAATAATAATCTTATGCGTGGTTGGGAATTGTGGTAAAGATATTAAATAGTTATATAAATATCGACATAGATTAACATACAAGAGACATAAAGAGAAAGTGCAGTGTTCTGGGAAAATGTTAACTGAGATGACCTACCTCACCTAGAGGGTGTCAGGGATGGTTTTAATGAGGAAGAGATTTAAGCTGAGGCAGGAAAGAAGAAGTTAGATAAGCTCTAACCACCTACATTTCACCTTCTGAAGTACATCTCAAGATATCAATAAATGTGACAGTCAAGGAAGTGATGTATATCTTTAGGTTATTACATAACTTCACCCCATTTATCCCATCAAAGACGGAAACTTTGTTACTTTGTTTAAAAGTAAAACAAAATACCAATTTGGCTATAAGCCTTAGGTAATTAAAATTTAATTATTTCAGGGTAAACACCAAAAGCCACCAGGCTATAGCTGCACTGTCCAATATGATGTCCAATAGTGGCAGCCACTAGCCACACACAGCTATTTCAATTTCAATTTCAATTAAAATAAAATTTAAAATTAAGTTCCTCAGCTACACTAGCCATACCTCAAGTGTTCAATAGCCACTATAATGGACAATGTAGCTAGAGACTATTAAAATTAAAATTAAATTAAACATTCACTTCCTCAAGTGCACTAGCCATATTTCGAGTGCTCAATTTCAAATGAGTAGTGGCCATCATAGTGGACAGTACATAGAGAACACATTCATCAAGGCAGAAAGTGCTATTGGACAGCATTGCAGGGCTATCTGGCACCTTCTTGCCTCTGTAACCTCATTTTCTACCATTCTTTCCTCGCTTATGCCACTCTAGCCATGTTGGAATCTTTGCTGCTCCTTATGTATACTAGGTATGATCCTGCCTTAGGGCCTTTGCATGGTTTGGTACCTACCTTCCTCTCCAGCCCCATCACATATCACATATCACATGTCTCTAGCCTCTGTCACTATCCTTAGTCATGCCAGTTTTCTTTCTATCTCCCTCATTCTCCAGGTCTCTCTTGTCTCAGGGCTTTGCACATACTATTACGTTTCCTTGGAAGGCTCCTCCTTTCCTTCAAATATCAGCTTACTTATTATTTCATCAGGAAAGCCTTTTCTGACTAGGTCAAATTCTCTTCTTACAAACTCACATCTCTTTCTTGCATAGTGCTTGGTTTACATTTCTTTATGCCATTTTTTATTCATGTCACATTCTTCAAAGCCACTGAGAGCTCCATGAGGGCAGGGACCATGTCTGATTTTGATCACTGTTGTATTCTCAAAAGGTAGCAGAATGCACGGAACAAAATAAGAGTTTAATAAATATTTATGGTTGAATCATGAATGAAAGAATGCTAGGGAGAAAATAGCCAATGGTCAGTTTAAAATATACATGTTGTGTCGCTTCTTCCATGCATGTCAAGTACCCAAATTTCAAAGTAAGATTATATACAGCAAACAAAAATGAATGACAGGGATTGTAATAATTTCAGAGATGTGAAGTACTCTTTTCAGATGGATAAAAAGTACTGCTCCCCCAAAGGGTGATAGAATTATAGGTATAATTTATATTCTTTTTGCTTATCTGAATTTTCTTATACTTCTCCATAATCATGTATGAGTGTTGCAAAGATGTTATTTTTTATTACAACATCAAAAATTATTCTGCTCTAGTGCAGCAGAAAACCAAAATACCTAGGAAGCACAGTGGTTAATAGAGTGCTTTTTTTTTTCTTGCCAGACAAACCAGAGTTGAATTCCTGGTTCTGTCTTTTGCTGGTTCTGTGACCTTGAGCATATTAACTCACCTCTCTGAACCTCACCTTTCAAATGGAGATAATAATGGTATACACTATATAGGGTGGTTGGGAAGATTAAATAATGAATATAAAACATGCAATAAATGGTAGCTTAAAATGCAGATGCCAAAATGGCCATATATAAAGTGTGATGGCTAGCTGAGCATAGATCTCAATAACTGTTCTGGTTCTTAATTATTAACTTAAAAGTAAAAGATTTTTGCTCACAGATTCCAAGTTTTTCTCATACTGGGTTTACTCCCAAGGTTACACTATCTTTCTTCTGAATGTGACTGGTCCTCATACTCTAGGAACTGAAGTTTTGTGTGCCTTCCATACAAAAGGCACTGTGTTAGGGATGATATGGTTAACAAAACAGATATTAATATATCTCTTTCAACCTTAGTAACCTACATGATTCCTGAGAGAACATCTAAGATAAAAATTCAGTTACCAATTCTTACATAAGCTATTTGTGTTATATGGATAAGAAACTATTTGAATAAGTGATTTTTTAAGGAGTGTTTTTCATAGATGTGTGAAAAGTACTTTAATAAGGGTATTCTCTTGCCACTGTTTCTACTACAGAATATTTAAATGCCCAGTAACAGTGGATTAGTTACATAAATGATAAACCCATAAAATGGAATACTATGTAACTATTAAAAATGCAGCAGTAGAAGTATATCTATTGATATGGAAAGATGTTCATGACATGTTGGTAAATTTAAAAAAGTTCAAAACCATGTATTTAGTAAGAATCTATTTATATAAAAATTACATAGTACATGTCCATATAAGCAAAAAGACTGGAAGGACAACATCAAAATCTTATCATTTTCTGTATCAGTTGTTCACAAATGTGGCACATTAGAATCAACAGGGGAATTTTAAAAATATACTGATGCAGGGACACAATTCGAAATTCTGACTTAATTGATCCTCCAAGGAGCCCAGGCATTAATATTTAAAGAATGTATCCTGGGTGATTCCTATGTGCACCTAGGATTAAGAAACACTTTTTCCTAAGTGGTGGAACTATATTTTATTTTGGCATCTGTTTTTCTAAGTTACATATAGGAGCATCATATATTATTTATAAAATAAAAAATTATACCACAACACAGAACACTGTTAATATTACTATAGGTTGCCAAATGGTGAATTAGGATATATAGTGAGGTTCTCCCACTTTTGTGTGTGTGTGTGTGTGTGAGGAAGATTGTCGCTGAGCTAACATCTGTGCCAATCCTCCTCCATTTTATGTGGGATGCTGCCACAGTGTGGCTTGACAAGCAGTGCCAGGTTCATGCCCAGGATCTGAACCCAGGAACCCCAGGCCACTGAAGCAGAGCATGAGAACTTAACCACTACACCACCAGGCTGGCCCCTCCCCCACTTTTTAATTCCTGAATTTTGTTAGTTGTGCCGCCTTCTGATTTTTTTTTTCTTTTAATGATGAGTTGCTTGGGAATAAATATTAATTTTATCATTTCAAAAAATGAAATTTGGCTTTGTTGATTTGTTGAATGTTTATTATTTCATTAATTTCTATTTTTGTCTTTATTTTTTTCCTTCTACTTTCTTTTGGTCTTGGTCTTTTTTCTACTTTTTTCAAATGGATGCTTAGATCATTGAGTTTTCATCTTTTCTTCTTTTCTAATATATAATATACATCTAAATATAAAATTTTCCTCCTAAGCATGCCTTAGCTATACTCCTCAAATTTTGATATGTAGTATTTTCATTATTAATTATTTTTAAATATTTTTTATTTTTCCATTGTGATTATTTTCCTTGAGACATGGGATATTTAATAGTGTATTTTAAAATTTCCATAAATATGGGCCTTTTATAATTATCTTTATGCTATTATGTTCTAGTCTAATTCCATGGTGACCTGAGAAAATATTCAGTATGACTTCAATCCTTTGAAATTTCTTGATAATTTCTTTATGACTGGACTATAGTCCAATTTTTAAAATGTTCCATGTGCACTTAAAAATAATGGGTACATGTACTTGTAATATTCATTCTGAAGTTTTACATACAAGAATAATAAATCAAGTTTGTTATTGGGTTGTTCAAATTTTCCTATTGGTTTTTGTCTGCTTGGTCTAAGAGTCATTGAGAACTGTGGGTTGAAATCTCCCAATATGATTATCAATTTCTGTATTTACCCTTTTTATCTTGTAAATTTTTGTTTTCTGTATTTCAAGCCTATGTTATTAAGTACATACATATTTAGAATTATTTTAGCTTCCAGGTGAATTAAGTATTTTGTCAAGAAATGTCACTGGTAATCTCTAATAAAAAAAATTTTAATGACAACTTTGTGCTATTATTAGAGCTTTCCCATGTTTGTTTTGGTTAGTGTTTAAATCATTTGGTACATTGTATTATTGGCCCTAGTTCTTCACCTCTTCCTGTATCTACCTCCTTTCCCATGTCACTATTCTTTCCACTAGAGGTAGAGCACCTCCCTCAGCTTTGACTTTGGGTTCAGTCATATTACTCATCTTGGCTTTGAGATGTTAGCAGCTATAATGCATACAGAGTCTTGAAATGTGCCTGTTCAGTTGAATTTGCCCATGTTTCTGCTATTACCATAAGAATATGCCCTGACTAGATTGGTGGTCAAAGAAAGAAGAGTAGACCTGGACCCAAACTCCACTTTGAAGCCAAACTAAGCCTAGATCAGCTCACCCCAAGGTGCCTGAGAAGGAATAAATTATTTTTGTTTGAAGCCACTGAATTAGGGGCATTATTGTGGCAAAAGCAAACAGATATAGAAGATGGTAGGCTATATGTGGGTGCTCCAGGAGCAAAAACCTAAAATATATAATAGTGGATTTGGAACTGGGAAGCAGGTAAAGAGGAAACTGTAATAGGAAGCTGGAAAAATGGCAAGGAAAAAGAAGAGGACATTGGAAAAATGATCACTCATGTCATGGAAAACACTTGGTAAAAATGTTGCATGGGATAACCTGGCATAATAATATTTAATAAACTTGTAGAGTTGAGTGAGTAGAATTTGAGGGGAAATGCTGAATGCATAAATTGTTTCTAGCTGCACTTGGTAAGATACTACAAGAAAGAGATGACTTCAGAAAAGGAGTGGTCTATTTGCAAGCAGAATTAAAGAGACTATAAATTGCCCAGACATTTCAGGATTGGAAAATAAAACTTTCTCATCAAATAAAAGCTGTAGTCATTAAGAAACTGCTTCAGGAAGAAGACCAAACCCAGAGGACCAGGTAAAGACCAAATCATGGGTATGGCTATTAGAACTTTTGTTAAGACCTCTGGAAGAATTAAGGTGGTGCCTTACAGATCATCTCTACTAGGGAAAAAAAGGGTGACTTCTAGAAGCATAAAAACCATAGTCCCACAAAGATGTGATGCACCCCCAAGTACCTGTAATTTAAGTGTAGAGAGAAGGGCATGTCTCAAAAAAAATCTGGGTATGCCAAAGTTGGCATATAAAGTTGATTAGGATCAAATATGAAATCCCAGGCGGCTTTTGAGAGAGATGAATCAGAAGAAGCACTGCCAGCCTGGACTAAAGGAAACTGTGATATTTTGAGGTATAAAAAGACTTCTGGATACCACTATATACCAATTAGAACAGGAAAAATCCAGAATACTGGCAACACCAAATGCTGGCAAGGATGTGGAGCAACAGGAATTCTTGTTCATTGCTCATGGGAATGCAAAATGGTATAGCCACTTTGGAAGACAGTCGGGCAGGTTCTTACAAAACTAAATATACTCTTATCATATGACTCAGCAATTGCACTCACTGGTATTTACTCAAAGGATTGAAAACTCATGTCCACACAAAAATCTGTAACTTGAATGTTTATAGCAGCTTTATTCACAACCTCCAAAACTTGGAAACAACCAAGAAGTCCTTCAGTAGGTGAATGGATAAATAAACTGTGGTACATCCAGACAATGGAATATTATTCAGTGCTAAAAAGAGCTACCAAGCCATGAAAACGCATAGAAGAACCTTAAATGCATACTATTAACTGAAAGAAGCCAGTCTGAAAAGGCTTCCTACATACCATATGATTCCAACTAGATGATATTCAAGAAAAGGCAAAACTATGGAGACGGTAAAAATATCAGAGGTTGCTATGGATTGTGGGGAGGGAGGGATGAATAGGTGGAGCCCAGAGGATTTTTAGGGTAGTGAAAATACTCTGTATGATACTATAATGGTAGATACACATTATCACACATTTGTCCAAACCCACAAAATGTACAACACCAAGAGTGAATCCTAATGTAAACTACGGACTTTGGGTGATAATGATGTGTCAATGTGGGTCCGTCAATTGTAATGACTGTACCACTCTGGTGGGGGATGTTGATAATGGGGAAGGCTATGCATGTGGGGTGGGGGTATATGAGAAATCTCTACCTTCCTTTCAGTTTTGCTGTGAACCTAAAACTGCTCCAAAAAAATAAAGTCTTAAAAAGAAAAAAGACTTCTGGGGCAGAGGATTCTGGGAAGATGGCAGAGTAGAAAACACTATATCTGAAATCGGTCTCCCCATGTAGATAACAATTGCACTGGCAGAATCTATTTTGGAATTCTGGAGTCCATTTGAAGGCTTGTAACTTCCAGGGGAAGGTTTGGACAGTAAACAGCACCAATTTCAGCCAGCTCTTAGTACAGCAGCAGCTACTCATTCCCCACTCTCCAGCCCTATGGCAAGCAGTCGTGTGCATGTTTCTGGAGCAACCTGTGAGAGTCACAGTGTGCAATAGGACCCTGTCCTCCAAATACTGGGGATCTGTGCTCTGATCACTAATTGGTGCTCCTGACAGTGAAAGGACAGATACAGAATCAGGCAGCCATTGCTGCAAGCCCCTCCACTTCCACCTGAAGTAATTTCCAGGGGACTTAAAGGGCTCACACACTTTTCATTCTCCTTCATTTTTGTATTTTTCTCCTTTTGGGAGCCAGACATTTAAGGAGTAAGACATTCAAAAACAACTGAAAATACAGAGGATTTAGAAAGTCATGGCATAGGCTGAGAGAAAGGTACAGGCATAGAAAAGATCAAAGAAGACTGTAAGTTTACATCTCAGGTCGATCTCTAGCAGAGATCAACAACAACAAGAAAAAATAAAAAAACAGCAAACCCTGGGGAAGAGGGAAAACATGATTTCCAGAATTAATACATTATAAGATTCACTTTTTGTCCAGTTTTCAACAACAAAATCACAAGGCATACCAAGAAACAACAAAGTGTGGCCCATTAAAAGGAAAAAATTAACAGAATGTAATACATCACAATAACAGAATGAAGGAGAAAAATTCACATGATCACATCAATAGATGCAGAAAACCACTTGACAAAATTTAACACCCATTTATGATAAAAACTCTCAACAGAGTGGGTATAGAGGAAATGTACCTCAACATAATGAAGGCCACTTTGACAAGCCCACAGCTAACATCATACTCAATAGTGAAAGCAGAAAGCTTTTCCTCTAAGATCAGGAACAAGACAAGGATGCACACTCTCACCATTTTTATTCAACGCAGTATTGGAAGTCCTAGCCAAACCAATTAGACAAGAATAAGAAATAAAAATCACCCAAATTGGAAAGAAAGAAGTAAAACTGTCACTATTTGCAGATGCTATGATACATATAGAAAACCCTAAAAACTCCATCAAAAAATGGTTAGAATAAACAAATTCAGTAAAGTTGTGGGATACAAAATCAATACACAATCTGTTGCGTGTCTAAACACTAATAATGAACTATCAAAAAGAGAAATTAAGAAAACAATCCCATTTACAATTGCATCAAAAAGAGTAAAATACCTAGGAATAAATTTAACCAAGGAAGTAAAACACCTGTATATTGAAAGCCATAAGGCATTGATGAAAAAAATTGAAGATGATACCAATACATAGAAAGATATTCCATGCTCATGGATTGAAAGAATTAAGATTGTTAAAATATCCATACAACTCAAAGCAGTCTACAGATTCAATGCAATCTCTATCAAAATTCCAATGTCATTTTTCACAGAAATAGAACAAACAATCCTAAAATTAGAATGGAACCATAAAAGACCCTGCATAGCCAAAGCAATCTTGAGAAAGAACAAAGCTGGAGGCATCATGCTCCCTGATTAAAATATATTACAAAGCTATAGTAAACAAAACATTATGGTATTGGCTTAAAAACAGACACATAGATCAATGGAACAGAATAGAGAGTTCAGAGATAAACCCATGCATATATGGTCAATTTATGAAAAAAGAGCCAAGAATATACAGAGAAAGGACAGTCTCTTCAATAAACGGTGCTGGGAAAATTTGCCATGTGCTAGAGAATGAAACTGGATCACCAGACACAAAATTACACCATACACAAAAATTAACTCAAAATGGATTAAAGACTTGAGTGTAAGATCTGAAACCATAAAACGTTTAGAAGAAAACATAGTGGTAAGCTCCTTGACATAGGTCTTGACAATGATTTTTTGAATCTGACACCAAGAGCAAAAGTAGCAAAAGCAGAAATAAACAAGTGAGACTACATCAAACTAAAAAGCTTCTGGGGGGCTGGCCTCATGGCTGAGTGGTTAAAGTTCCATGCTCTCCACTTCAGTGGCTCAAGGCTTATGGGTTCAGATCTTGGGTGTGGACCTACTCCACTCATCACCCACGCTGTGGAGGCATCCCACATATGAAGCAGAGGAAGATTCACACAGATGTTAGCTCTGGGCAAATCTTCCTCGAAAAAAAATAAATAAATAGAAAGCTTCTGTAAAGGAAATCATCAACAAAATGAAAAGGCAACCAACTGAATGGGAGAAAATACTTGCAAATCTTATATCTGACAAAAGGCTAATATCCAAAATAGATAAAGAACTCATACAACTCAATAGCAGAAAAACCAAACCATCCAAATAAAAAAATGGGCAGAAGATCTGAATAGACATTTTTCCAAACAAGACATACAAATGGCCAACAGACACATGAAAAGATGCTCTACATCACTAAAAATCAGGGAAATGCAGATCACAACCACAATGAGATATCACCTCACACCTGTTAGAATGGCTATTATCAAAAAGATTAGAAGTAACAAGTGTTGGTGAGGATGTGGAGAAAAGGAAACCCTTGTGCACTGTTGGTGGGAATGTAAACTTGTGCAGTCACTATGGAAAACAGTATGGATGTCCTCAAAAAACTGAAAATACAGCTATCATATGATCCAGCAATTCCACTTCTGGGTATTTATCTGAAGAAAACAAAAATACTAACTCTAAAAGATATATGAACCTGCCAGATTCACTGCAGGATTATTTACAGCAGCCAAGACAAGAAAACAACCAAAGTGTCCATCAATGGTTGAATGAATAAAGAAAACATGGTGTGTGTGTGTGTGTGTGTATATATATATATATACTCACTATTATATATATATACGTATATATACACCATTATATATTATGAAATATTATTCAGTCATAAAAAAAGAATGAAATCTTGCCATTTGCAACAACATGGACAAACCTCAAGGGCATTATGCTAAGTGAAACAGGTCAAACAGAGAAAGACAAACACCGTGTGATCTCTCTGATATGTGGAATCCAAAAATAATAGTTTTTTTTTTTTAAAATAAGCTCATAGATACAGAGAACAGATTGTTGATTGCTAGAGGTGGAGGGTGAGGGGTGGGAGAAATGGGTGAACTGTTTTTATTTTTTCTTTGTTTTTGTTTTCTGATTATTTTTAAAGATTGGCACTTGAGCTAACATCTGTTGCCAATCTTTTTTTTCTTCTTCTTCTTCTCCCCAAAACCCCCAGTACACACTTGTATATTCTAGTTGTAGGTCCTTCTGGCTGTGCTATGTGGGACACTGCCTCAGCATGGCCTGATGAGCAGTACATGTCTGCACCCAGGATCTGAACCAGTGAAACCCTGGGCTGCCAAAGCAGAGCACATGAACTTAACCACTTGGCCATGGGGCCAGCCCCTGTTTCTGTTTTTGTTTTTAGTTTAAATAAATTGAAATTTAAAAAATCAGTTGCATTTCTATACAATATTAATGAACAATCTGAAAAGGCAATTAAGATCACTTTATTGACAAAAGCACCCAAAAGAAGTAAATGCTTAGGAATTTTAACCAAAGAGTTGAAAGACTTGTACAATGAAAACTACAAAACATTGGTGAAAGAAATTAAAGACAACATAAGTAAAAGGAAAGACATCCCATGTTCATGGATTGGCTACTTAATATTGTTATGATGTCAAACTACTCACAGTGATCTACAGATTCAATGCAATCCCTACGGAAATTCTGATGACGTTTGCAGAAAAATCCATCCTAAAATTCATTTGGAATCTCAGAGACCCCTAATAGCCAAAACAATCTTGAAAAAGAACAAATTTGGAAGATTTACACTTAAGATTTCAAAACTTACTAAAGCTACAGTAATCAAAACAGTGTGGTATAGGCATAATGACAGACATGTAAACCAATGAATAAAATAGAGAGCCCAGAAATAATCCCTCACATATATGGTCACTATAGACTGAACTGTGAGCCCCCAAAATTCAGATGTTGAAGCCCTGACTTCCCATGTGACTGTGTTGGAGATAGGGCCTTAAAGGAGTGATTAATGTTAAAAGAGGTCATAAGTGTGAAGCCCTGATCTGATAGACCTAGTGTCCTTATACGAAGAGGAAGAGATACTAGAACTCTCTCTCTGCCTTATGAGGACATGGCAAGAAGGCAGCTCTTTACAAGCCAGGAAGAGAGCTCTCACCAGAATGCAACCAGGATAGCACCCTGATCTTGGATTTCCAGCCTCCAGAACTGAGAAAATTAATTTCTGTTGTTTGAATCACTCATTCTATGGTGTTTTGTCATTGCATCCCAAGATCACTAATACAACGGTCAAGTGATTTTGATAGGGGGTGCCAAGATCATTCAGTGAGGGAAAAGACAGTCTTTTCAACAAATGGTGCTGGGAAAACTAGATATCCACATGCAAAAGAATGAAATTAGACCCTTACCTAACACCATTTCTAAAAATTAACTCAAAATGGATCAAAGAGTGAAACATAAGATCTAAAACTATAAAACTCTTAGAAGAAAACATAGGATGAAAGTGTCACAACACTGGATTTGGCAATGATTTCTTGGATATGATACTAAAGGGGAAGGCAATAAAAGTAAAAATAGACAAACTGGACTTCATGAAAATTAAAACATTTTATGCATCAAGGACACTATCAACAGAGCAGAAATGCAACACATAGGAGAAAATATTTGAAAGTCACATATCTGATAAGGGATTAATATCAGAATATGTAGAGAACTCCTATATTAAGCATACTCATTGTGAAATCTCTATCTAAAAATTCCATTACATGAATCATCTGTGTAAGTCTCTTCCTCTTGGGTGCAGTTTCTCTTGATTTTCTATCACATGGTTTTATCTTTTCCTGTGCCTGTTTTTTATTTAGATTAAATACCAATAAATGTACATAAAAAATTGTAGAGAGACAGTTGGTGTCCTAATAATTTTTTCTTCCTCTATAAAAATGTTACTTTATTTCTGGGAGTGGGTAAGGGCACTAGTAATTTTGCATCATCTAAATCAGATCAAGATTTGAAATAATTTGAAGCTGGTTTTCAGTCCCTGAGTAGGCTGGTCTATTTCGGGTTCATCCTTCCTCTTAGATTTAATCAGGTATTATTCCCCTCTTTGTGGGCCTTGAACTCTAGTTTTTCCCATAGGCTTCATGATCCTGAGCATCTCTATTTAGCTGCTCAAGCTTTTAGCCAATTTTATTGGAAATAGTAGATACTTGGATCTACAGGAAATGGCAGACACCTCTAGGGGAAAAGCACTTCTAAACGTCAGACCCATCTCTCTTGAAGGTCCTTTGAGTTGGTCTCATAGTTTTCACTATATCAGCATTACAAAGCCGCAAAGAGATTTTCGTTTCTATTTCAGCCAGTTTCTCTAATTGTTCTCAGTAGGAGGGATGGTCCAAACTACTCAGTCTACCATTATTAACAGAAGTCAAACTTCATACGTTACTTTTCAAAAGTATATTTAACTGTGAAAGTAAATTTCCACAAAGTGGTATGCAGAATTCCTCATTTTCCTCTCCAGTCTAGCTGAGTCAAAATTGCATTTTAACCAGCATCCCAGCCCACTGTATAGAAAAATAAAGAACTGGAGAGATACTCTTATTTATATAATAATAATTGGCCATCAGTCATAAAGTAACTACTGCTTTACAGAAAAGTTAATGCAAGTATCTGTTTTCTAAACAAAAGTTCCTAGTATATTTACATCTTTAAAATGTAGTTCGGTAAAAGGAAAGACAAATATAAAGCAAACTTCTATAGTTTCAAAATGATCTTTCTTAAATGGATAAGCAAATATAGTGACATAATTTTACACATGAAAAACATATTATCTTTCTCATCTTTTACTTAAATGTAAACTGTCATTTTAAAACATGACTAGGAGATCTATATCTATATTTGTAAAATATGAAATGAAAAGAACCAAATCAAGAAAATCTCATCTTATTAATAAGATTAAGATGTGTTACAATGGGAAACTATCCAATAACAGAAATCATTTTATCTTTTCTGTACTAATTTGGGATTTTTATTTAGTGAGTTGTTAGATCAAAGAATTATAAGATTGTGGGCTGGCCCCATGGCATAATGGTTACGTTCAGTGCACTACACTTCGGCAGCCAAGATTCAGTTCCTGGGCACAGACCTACACCACTTGTCTGTGGCCATGCTGTGGTGGCAACCCACATACAAAATAGAGGAAGACTGGCACAGATGTTAGCTCAGGGTGAATCTTCCTCAGCAAAAAAACCAAACCGGGAATTATAAGATCAAGATAAATGGCAAGACTAAACATTATAGAACATATTTAAAACTTATCCTAATGAATCTTAGTTAAAATTTCCTAATGGTGAGCTTAAAATTTCATGTTTAGGAAGAAATGAGAAATAATTTTATTCTCGTACAAACATAACCCCCAGTGGCATGTTAGACAGCTTATACTTCTCCTCAAAACTTTAAGTGTTTATAGCCAGTTCTCACTGAGTTTTTGCTTAGCCAAGCAATACATATTAACTTCTATTAAATGAGACATTAGTGTCTTTTAACCCTTTAATGTCTGAAAATACAGTCTTATTAATTTCCTTTTAAGATCTTCAAAACACAACATAATTTTCTTGTATAGTCCTACTGGAAGGAACAGAGTATACAATCATACTCCCTTCAGTTATATGCTAGCTTTCATATGATATTGCTTTGCCTAATCAACCCAAGATGATTAGGAACATCTTAATCAATTTTTTATTTCTGTGTTATTTGTTTTTACTTATTGGTTAGTCATCTTCATAAAACTTCTGCAGTCTTTAATCTTTTAAGCCAATCTAACTGCAATGTTTCCCCGCACTCTATTCTTCTCAGAATCTTCATCTCCGGTAAAAAGGTGACCTTCAATTGTGCTGTTCAATCCTCATGGGATTTTGAGTCATTGACTTAGTCTGCCTCTTAAAACCAATGTTTGTCTTTTTTCCTACCCTATAACTGACCCTCTTTGTAAAACTTTATATGAAACATTTTACAAAAATCAAATCCAAACTATATGTTACTAGGGAAAAACAAAGCCAAGAAGGTAAATCAACAAGGTTAAAAGAGAACAACCCAACGACTCAGAATTTGGGAGCATTCTGATATTCAATTCAAGTTATTTATGCCAAGCATACTTTGCTTTGGCATGAATTGCATGTATAGGCTCTTTGATTCTGAATTCTAAACATAAATGTATCACGCTCTGCTGTCTACCTCCAAAATACTACTCTTGAGCCCATAGATTAACCCTTAATAAGAACTTTCTGGGCATCTCTACAACACTGAGTTTGATGATGACAATGTGGGTTTTTTAAAAGAAAATTGTGTTGCTTAATTTAACACATATTTTAAATTATGTACATAATTTTCCTGTACTTTCTGGTATTCCATTCTCACTCCAGCACAATTTATCCTTCTCAACATTAAAGTCAGGGAATCTGTCCATTAGTTCCTCTCATGCAGACAAAGATTGTACTACTCAGCGATACCTGAAGTACTGTTTTCACCAAGATTTCCAATAATAGGTTCTACTTGTCCTCATAAAAATAATCTACAGTGTGGAGAACACTATAGTGTGGAGATCATTAGCAGAGTTCATGATTGGTAATCTCTCCCAGCTATGATGTGAATTAGGCGAGAAGACATAATGCTGGGGTGAAGTCCAGGGGTTCAATAAAAGAAATCATTATTATTAAGTGAAAAATAACTAATATTTAATTTGGCAAAATTTCATGCCTGAAGGGCAGTTAATTTTAATGCATTTTATTCACATTTTTATGGAAATATTGAGACAAAAATCTCATGGGAATAATATTAAAATCAATGAAAGTAAAATGTTGGGGAAAATTCGCCACATTAGAAACCTATTGCTGTAACCATAAAAATTTCAGATGTTTCTCACATTTCCTTTCTGGGGCTCAAAAAGAGCCTAAGACTTGAATTAGGGCTTAGAAGGTATTCTTTTCTCCTCTCTGTAAAAATGAGAAGATACAGGAGGTTGAAAGAAAAAGGACTGTTTGGACTCCCTTCCCTCTATGATGCCACTTCCAACATAAAAAATCTAAATTTTAGCTCACCAAATAATGTCTGAAGAAAAAGAATCAAAACAAGTGTGCAAAGCACTTTAGGCATTTTAATTACACTTCTTGTTTGCTGCATATTTTCTCCTTTGTTTGAGGACTTGCACTGGGAAAGGAAGCTGTGCCTCAGAGAAACAATCCCCAGAATGCACCATGAATTGTGCTGCATTTGAAGCCTCTGCTCATTAAGAACACCTATGAGTTTCTTCTTTGTTTTTTAAGAGGGTAGAATCCAGTAATATCTCAAATGCTCAGATCTCTCCCCAGACATCATTTTTCTAACAGTCCAAGAGGAGCTGATTCAAGGTCAGAGGTCATAGGCTGTGCTCCATTTGCCAGCTGGCACTAAGCTCCAAGGACAGAGGGTGCAAGAAGCGTGACGATTCCTCAAGATGCTCATTCACAGAGCATTGAGAGTATCCCCACGGATACCTCAGAAATACTCATTTTATCTCAGTTTGCTGGGTTGGAGAAAAGGGGCTCAATTTTCTAAGGAAGCTCTGCAGAGCTTCACATGCTATGATCCTATCCCACTGAAGCTGACTTTATTTTATACTAACACAATAAAGCTTAAGAAAGAATAAAAAGTTTCTATTATAGATAAAATTATCTGCCCTGTAACTCAGAACAGAGCAATATTGACTAAAAGGGAAACATCTGGAACCTCAGTTGAGGGAGAAACAGTGGCTAGTGTGAACACTTTATCTGGAGTAATAAGAAAACTTCCAAACAGAGGGAA